>NW_006159844.1:7333593-7418574 GCF_000334495.1 Tupaia belangeri chinensis | reverse complement strand
AGGGAGAATGTACATGCCAAGGCACAGAGGGTAAAATATGTTCTGACAAAGGCTGAGTTATTGGTTGGGTTATATCACAAGGAAGATAATGTTTCAAACACTTCATTTTTAAATGATCTAGCAAGAAGGTTTCCTTATAGCATTTGATGTGTTGAAATGTAGTCATCAGGGACTGGCCCCATGGCTTTAGTGGTTAAGGGAGTTGGATCTCACCGGGACAACTGCAGTTGGAGTCCCAGCCCTGGCAGCTTGAGAAACATCCAAGGCATGTTGCATGTATGTATTACCCAGATCCCAACAGGGTGGAGAAATGGAGAACAAATTGTGATATAACCATGCTGCAATGGGTGATGCTTCCTCCCTTTGTCTGGCAAGGGCATGCACCCTCTGACAATGAAAAAAAAAATTTCAAGTCATTGGGAAAGTCATGACGCATTTTTTCATAGAAAACCTTAGGAATATATGTCATGACTTTCCCTATTTTTTCCTACAACCTAATATAAAAGGATATGGAGCAGTCAGAACTGTGGTCACATTTCAACATGGGTATCATTATAGGATAATATTGAGCAGTGAACAAGTCGACCAGAAATCTCCTTTAGATAACAATAGTCTTAAGAAAATGGCTGTAATGATCATTTATATAAATATTGCTACTATTATTTTTATTTCCCATTTATATTTTGCATGTTAGTGTTGGCCTTTTTTTTTTTTTTTTTGGTTACCTCTAGACTTCTACAGATAGATTCCTATTCTTCCCTAGGTTGCATAAATAATGAGACTTACAGTTTTCTTCACAGTTCCTTACAGCTTGGTTGATAAAAATCACAATTGTGTGTGTGTGTGTGTGTGTGTGTGTGTGTGAAATATTCAGCTAGATAATCACACCTGTGGGCTCTTACAACAACAGTAGTAATTTATTTTTTCTCAATCACTATCTTCCAGTTACCATTTGGATTAACAAATAGCAACATTAAGTTGGCATGTTTATTACTTAAAGATCTTGACCATAGAAATATCATTTGTAGTTTTAAATTACCTGATCATGTCTTTACTGTTATTTTTGAAACATTTTACATATTCTGGAATAGGCTGATAGGTATATTTCCCTTATTTCCCTTATGCTTGTGGTTATTGATTCTTTCAGCCTTTGAAGTGAAACTCCATACGTGGATCTATGTGGGATAATTAACATTTTTTCTCAGATGTCATGAGGATTGTCAGAATAAAATCAAATAATAAACAAAAACCTTAGATAAGTATATACACAACTTTTATGGAAATATATGAAGTCATTCATAATCTCAGTAACTGATAAACACTTGAGGTCATGATTTCATATCATAGGTCATTGTATATTTAGGATTATGGTGATTATAGTTTTAATTTACAGCACCCAGTTAGAATATTCTAGTATCTTAAAATGTTTGTTGGGAATTGTGGAACTTGCTTTTCCTGTCCTGAAATGAGCTCATGAAAATGCATGAATGCTCTTGTCATTTGAGGTGGCAGGGGGTGTTTTTGGCAGAACAATAAGTTTTTCCCTATAAAGAATAGCTAGGATGTAGCAGTGAAGTGTCGGAATGCATGGAGATCAGATTAAATGTATTTGAATTAGTATCTCTATGGGTTTTATATCTCAAAGTCAAAATAGTCATTCTCATCAGATAAAAATATTCTTGACTGGAGAAACTCTGATCCAGAAACAATCTATCATTTGAATCCCCTGATTGTAATATGAATGGATGTTCAAGTTCTAACACACAGAGCTAATGCTGCATCCCAGTGGTTTATTGAATCACAGTGCCATCTAAAGCGATCGTCTGAGGGAAACCAGTCAGAATAAGTATTTAGATACCAACTACCAGGGCACCTCATTGTAGTACAATTTCCACTGGTAGAATTTGTAAATTAAGTGCTCTTCTTCTGCTTCTCTTCCAGGCAGTGTTAGTTACTGAAGTACAGAAGACCTGGTTGTGGGCACTTTTATTTTTAAGGTTCTGAGAATGTAAAATGACTCCAGAGTTATAACAAAAATTCACTGTTCATGCAGTCAGTAGCTGTGACATCAACAGCTATTTGCAGCTAAGGGAACGAATTTCAATTAATGAAATTATCCTTGTAATTACTTTAAATGATCAGAACTTTAAACATGAATCACTCCGCCATATCAAACTTTGGGGATAATTCCTAAAGTAAAGATTGGTTACTATAGGTATCATATCAGAGAATTCATGTCTGCTTTTGAATTAGAGAACAGAAATCACTGTAATCGTGATATTTTCAGTTAAGTATCCCTTTAGGTCACAGCTGTTTGTTTTTAGCATTGTTTCTCTCTCACCTTTCAAATGTTACTTATAATTTGTTGACTCTATTCAAAGTCCGAGGAGGCAGTGTTTCCAATATATATAGCCTGAGGTATAGCATTTTCCTTGTTGTTGATTTATGTTATTTGACTTTTGTGCCTTAAAAAAAAATTTCCTTTGGGTTTCAAAATATTATATATGACATTTGACTGAATCTAGTAGACCACTTTGTAAAGAAGTATCTGATTATATAGATCCTTAGGCGGTAATAGGTAAAATCTTAACTCCAAAGAGTTATGTCTAAACATGAAATTACAAACATAGAGACAATCATATAGGAACTATAACCATTTTGGTACACTTATGGTAAATGAATTTGTTTCCAAAATTTGTTAATTGTTAATTAAGTTTATTTTGGCAAATTTCTGGGTCACACCAAAGAGCTAAATTGCTAGCTCTCCTAGGAGCTTCCCAGGCTAGGTATGTGACCTTGAGTAAGGTATCTAAAGTCAACTCCTCTGAAATGATGATAGGACCCATTCAAAGGTCGTGGTAGAATTAGAGATAACATAAAGGAAGTACCTGACCCATGGGCAATATAAATACATGGTGACTGTTACTTAAAATTACTCTTTTCCACTGGCCTCTGAACATATGTAAAAAATACTCTAATAGGATAATAAAATATCATCTAAATATAGAATATTATCTATCTGTATAATAAATTGGAGGTTTGTACAGGATATTAAAAACATTCTGAATGGGTTCCAGAAACACCTGGACTTCAGTGTTAACATAATTTAAATAACAAGAGAACATTCTAATTTTATTATTTAACCTTCAGCAAAACTTGGCCTGGGTTTGCTCATAGACTCAATCCTTATTTGTGGTAAAATAAAGCCTCTCTTACTTTAAAAGAAAGGAGGAAAGGAAGAAAGAAAGGAAGGAAGAAAGGAAGGAAGGAAGGAAGGGAAGAATAAAAATATCTCCATGCATTAATTTTAATCATGTAGCGTCTATTGGTTGGCAAATATTTGTTAAATACTAATGAAAAATAGAAACCATGATCCATGCTTTCATGAGTTTAATGATTTGCTTCAAGAGGACAGTATTCAATGAAGATCATAGCATCAAATGACAGAATGGCATGATTACTACTCTGTGTGTACATAGACTCAATCCTTATTTGTGGTAAAATAAAGCCTCTCTTACTTTAAAAGAAAGGAAGAAAGGAAGAAAGAAAGGAAGGAAGAAAGGAAGGAAGGAAGGAAGGAAGGGAAGAATAAAAATATCTCCATGCATTAATTTTAATCATGTAGCGTCTATTGGTTGGCAAATATTTGTTAAATACTAATGAAAAATAGAAACCATGATCCATGCTTTCATGAGTTTACTGATTTGCTTCAAGAGGACAGTATTCAATGAAGATCATAGCATCAAATGACAGAATGGCATGATTACTACTCTGTGTGTAAATACTAAAAGGATATGGAGAAAAGGAGAGGTTAGTATGGGCAGTGAACTAATGTTAGGATGCTCCTTGAATAAAATAATTGAAGTTGTTGGTAGATAGTTAAGGAGAAGGAAAGCAATAAAAAGGTATACTGGTGGGTTATCTCAAGGAGCCAGCAAAGGCATATCTTAAAGTTATGAGGAAAAAAGTATTTCTTTAAGAATTTTTTTAAGAGAGATTTTTTTTTCTATAGGTCATTTTCCAGAGACACAAAGTGAGAAATCATCCCCTAGGGGTAGAGCCGCACCGCAATTCTGGGCATACACACACATGTATGCCTCCTGGTCCAGGACTCGAACCAGGTTGACTATGTGGGAATCCAGCAATGTAATCATTGTGCCATCTGCTGGTCCCTAGAGAATCATTTAATTTGTTTTATTATTGTTTTTTTCCTACATACACTCGCCAGAAAGGAGGGGGGAGAGAGTGAGAAAGCGAGATGCCAGGTCCAAACTGCCATCAGCCATGTGGGAAGTCCAGCACCTCAACCACCACTCCATTTGCTGGCCCTGAGAAACAAATTATTTTTAAGAAAAAATATGAAAATATGCATGAATAAAGATGTTTGTTACTAGTTGAAATTTTAATCAGTAGGTGATATGTATTCTAGGCTTTTGAGCAATGCTTTAAGTTCTTCATTACATTATTTATGTAGCAGAGTTGAGAATGTAGTCTTTAAGGAATGGTGGGAGTTGGCCAGTAGGAAGTGAGGTAGTTGAGGCACTGGACTCCCATGTGGTCAGCTGATTTGAGTCCTGGACCTGGCTACTTGCTTTTTCAAATTCCCTCTCTTTCTCTTTCTCTTTCTCTGTCTCTGGTGTGTACACATGCCCTATAGCAAACTGAAATAATAATAATAAGTGAAATTAAATCTTTTTTAAAAATGGTGGGAGCAGATGAGAGAGTAATATAACTGGGTTTGTATGTGTCAAGTACAGAATGTTTCCATGTAATTTGAAAAGTTATGGTCTGGCAGTAAAGGGGAGCTAAGCTACCCTGATTCCTGGGCAAGTGTATGTATGTGTTTGGTTGGGCATGGTGATGAAAGAGGTAAGCAATCTCCATTTAGGACAATTTTAAGAATGGCATTGTCTTCTTTGGGACGTGTAGAGAATGGCTTAATTTAAGATAAAAGGTAGAATGATGTTCTGTTGAGATTGAGTATGAAGGGAGTTCATTTGCCATAGAATAGATATGAGTAACAAAGATATACCAGTGACAAAGGCATAATGGTAAGATGAGGCGAGGTGAGCAGTGGAGAAAACGGATGAGAATAAGAGACGAGAGGAATTGCATTGAATCCCGTTGAGAGCTCTGGAAGTGAAACCTGTTCATGAGACATATTAGCCTAATTTCCAAACTAAGACAGAGCAGTATTGGCATCAGAACTGGCTAAAGATCTCAGTAGAAGACAGTGCCTGTTTATTCATTTATAACCTCAAGATATATGGAGTGACAGTGTATCAGAAGAGTTACAATCATGACTTTCTTTTGCAGTTTTAAAAAGCAATTTTATGTGAGAAATGATCTTTCTACATTAAAGCTTAAATTTTTCTCTATTTTGTCTTTTAAGTAGAATTAATGGTTCCCAGAATCATCTCAGAGAAAATGAAGCTCACTGAGCATTTCTGTTAATATGTATCAGTTACCTTAATTGCAAAATTGTGCTTCAGATCTTAGCTCAGCAATTCAAAGTTTGCGTAACAATTTGATATGAAGTCAATAGATTTTTCTTTTTATCATGCATGGACTTATGTATTGAATTCTCTGCTGAAATATATATCACCTTGAAAGTGGGAAATGTACCAAGCAACAATATAGGGCTTTCTTTTTCTATTGTTACCTTACCTGGGGTTGGCCGTGCTAGAAGTTCACAGTGAAAGTTGGAGTGATTTAAGGCCTCCTACAGTCAAAGAGGCTCTGGTCATATAGAATTATCATAAGCCCAGATAATTAAATCCAGATAATTTTCTTTGACTCTGGCCATGAGAATCTACACTAATTTGACTGATGAGACTAGCCTCTGAGTTGACTAATAAAATACATTTAATCCAGTCCACATCAGACAAGGTCTTGTTAAATTGTTTTTCATCTGGACTGATAAGTGTCATGAAAAGAGACACCTCTCATTTTAAACTATTACTAGAAAAAAAGTTGCAGGCTCTTGTGTCTGTGTTAGCATTAAAAAAGCTTGTCACAGGCCCAGACAGTGGCACAGCACTAACTCTGTGCTCTGTGAGGCTCTCCCATATAACAAGGTCCTGGGTTTATGTCTCAGGACTTTCCTGTACACCCTTGGCGTGCCTGTGATCTGGGACTCTCTAAAACAGGGACCCTGCTGGGAATGTTTGCACTCTCTCACTGTCTCTCTCTCTCTCTCCCTCCCTTGCTCTCTTTCTCTCTCTTGCTAATAGAAGAAATAAACTTTTAAAAATAAAAAAAAAGAAAGTATGTCATGTACTCCTAGAGTTTGAAGGGGTGTTGTTGATAGAGGACAATTTCTTATTCCCTAACGTAAAGCAGGATTCCCTTTCAGAATCCCCAGGAATGGACCTCATGTAAGGAAGAGCAGTAATAACAAGTTCTCAAAATTGGAATGGATTGAACTGTAATGATATTGTTTAGGCAAAGAGTGGGAAATAAGTAGATGAAGCAGTTTTATTAGATGATTTCTGAAGTTCCCTCTAAAATACCGCAATTCTATAAAACACACTCCTTCAAATTTTACTTGACTTCAGAGGTTATATAGAAATAAGATGGAAAAAGAGAATACTACCCATGCTGAAGGATCTGAGGAAGCAAAACAGGTTACACTGAAAAACAGAACACGGTAATGGAGAACCTAGTTTTCTCTTTAAGAATGTCTGGGATGAGGGACCAACAGTTAGCATAATGACTATGTCTCTGGACTTCCATGTAGTCAACCATGGTTTGAGTCCCAGACCCGGTGGCTTAAAACTCTTGCCTTGTGGGGCGCGTATGCATGCGTGCCCAAGATCCCGAGAGGAGAATGGAGGAGAAGGGATTGCGGTGTGGCCATCCTCCCTTGGGAAGTGATTTCTCACTTTCTGTCTGTCTCTGTCTCTCTGTCTATCTGACAAGCACAGGAGCCCTATAGTAAAAACCTCTAAAAAAAAAAAAAAGAAAAGAAAAAGAAACCCAAAAAAACGCAGAACAAAAGAATGTCTGGAATGACAAGTGAAGAGTGTGGCAAATAACTCTTCCGTACTGTTAATGATTAAACAACATGAGCTTGCCTATGGCAGAAGCATTTAATCACAGCAGCCTGTATGGGCACCCTCCGTTAGGCACTCTGCTGAGTGCTTTTGTGCTACCATTTTCTTTTAGCGGGCTCAATGGCTCCATTAGGTGGGCATTCTTATGGTCCCACTTTACAGATTAGAAATCCAAGCTTAGCAAAGCTAAGTAGCTTGTTTAAAATTATGCAACCAGTGAATGGAAGAGCTGTAATTCAAGGCCAGGGCATCAGCCAACAACTACTGATGTATAATACATACCTTTAACCAATAAAACATAGATGATCCTTGTAGACATTATGCTAAACGAAATAAGCCAGTCACAAAAAGACAAGTTGATTCTCCTTTTATGAAAGTACCTAGATTAATCAGATTGTTTTTTAAAGAACACTCTTTAAAAAAAATATATATATATACACACACACACACACACACACATATTATATATGTTTTATTTATTTAAATTCGACCAGAGAGAGAGAAAGTGAGAAAGCAAGCCATGAGGTCTGGTACTCGAACCACAGTTGGGAAGGTGAAATAGATTCCACTTGTTAATGGATGGAGAAAGAAAGAATTTTCAGCCATCTTTAATCAACCATCATGTTTAAAATACTGTCTAGTCTGTCAAAAGCTATAATATTGATTATGTAATGATGAGTAAGAGATAGCTCTGATCGTCAAAAAACATTCAGTCCTATGAAAGGAGAGGAGAGAAGGAAACTGTGATGTATTAAGTAACTATGTGAGGGAACTGTGCTAGTTATCCCTAGCCAGAAGGATCCTAGGAAAGAAATGTTAATATTTCTATTTTATAGGTGAAGTAGTTGAGCCTCCATTGGGTTAAAAAACATGGGAACTCAAAAGTGCACAGAGTGGAGTAATTCTACCCCAAATCTGCATTTCTCTTTCTTCTTCACTTGGGACAGTGCCCCACAACAAAGAATTATCCCACCCAAAATGTCAGTGGCATGTAGGGTGAGAAACCCTACATGGAGCACTTGTCACATTGACTTACCAGTTGTTTGCATGCCTGCCTCTCTGGATAAACTATGAGCTTTTCACAAACATTTTATTTTTCATCCTTGTATCAATGGTGCACTGCACATGATAGGTAAACAGTGAAGATTTTCTTACTAAATGAATCAAAACTAGACTGCTGCCTTATGGGGGGTAAATTAAAGTGAAATAGAGTTGAAAGGAATGAGGGATTCCTCTTAGTGTGACTGCTCAGTCAGAAAGAACTTTATTGAGGACATAGTGTTGGTGAAGCCCTCAAAGGAAAAGTAGAATATTGAGTGGGAAAAGAGCACTTTGGGGAAATTAAACAATGTGAATGGTATTTGTGGAGAAAGAAGAGTGTTGCCTGGCCTGTATGCTGGACCACGGTATGTGTAAAGGAAGGGTAAGAGATAGGCTGGAAAGTTTGGCTTGGAATGACAGCCCAGAGAGGTTATATTTCTTCTTAGTAAGTAATCAGTAAGGAAACTTGGGAGGTTTATGATTGGGCAAAGGATCAGTGTTTTTCTTAGAAAGATTGCTCTGATAACAGGGCATCAGAGAGAGCAGAAACACAGACCAGATCATTGCTTTAGTTCAGATAATGAATGTCTTCTCAGACATGATGCTGTTGGAGGGACAAAGGGGATTGTGGACATAAGATGTGATTTGACTTCCTAAATAGCCTGCTGGGGAAGGACAGGAACCATGTTGTTTATACCTTGTCACCTGCAGCATTTCACACAGTGGAGAGAAACATGTAAAATATATGAAGCAAGTGTAGTATTGAGACTAATTCTCACACATAATTGGAGAAATTAATCTCATTTCTTTTTGGGGAAAAAATGATGTACTTGTTGCTTGACTAGCATTTTGTTAAATGGTTGTTCAATGGAGAAAAAGATGATCAGATGTATAAACTTAATCCAGATAAGGCAACCACACTTTGAGGAATTGAATCAAGGAAGGCTAGGACATCTTCCAGCTTCTCCATCTGGTGCCTCAATGCTGAATGCTCTCCTTGTCCTACAGTGTGGTGAATATTGCCTCATAGAGTGATGCAAAGCGTCAAGCTAAGATGAGTTTCCTTAACCTTCGTGTATTTATTTTGTTATCAGGGTTTTGCACACCTCCCCTAGGGTGGAAGAGGTAATTAAATTTTAGTATGAAAGACTTCCTACCAGACATCAGGCTTCATGAGGGAATAAAAGTAAATAATAGATAGCAAGGACTATCAGCCAATGATTAGAGCCCCTTCTGCTTAATTAGTTCAAAATAACTTCAAGGCATGATTGAGGAGATTTGTAGATACTCTAGAGTTGACCAGTACAGGATGGGATTCAAAATAGGATGGAATTTATCTTCACGAAGTATTATGGGCCAGGAAACAATGGAAAATAGAGTGTTCTGGGTTATCTTTTTGGCTTTTCAATGACTCCTGGAATAACCTGAGTAAGGCATACCTCTATTCTTATTCTCTAGTCTTATTACGAATGAAGTAGAACACTGTGGTCCCTATACTCTGCTTGGGAAAATTTGAGGGTTAATATAATTCATGTCTGTGAGCATAATAACCACAGAGAGTAATGTGGGCTTCGGGGCCAAACTGTTTGTGTTGACCTTGGCTTTGTTGCTTCCTAACTAGGTAACCTTGAGAAAAGAACTAGGCAGTTCACAGTCTTTGTTCCTCACTGTAAAATGGAGTTAATTCCAGTCCTGGGAGTGTGGCAGTAGGTTAATACATTACAACTCTTAAGAGAGATCTGGGGCCTCGTGGTGGTGGCATGTGTTGCTAGGACACTGTGCTCTACCAACTAGGGCCACATGGGAGACCTGAGTTTGCTTCCTAGTCCAATCTAAAGGCATGTGCCTGTGGTTCCAGTGACTAGAGGAAGGCTGAGGCCAGAGGCTCCTCAGCATAGGCAGCATAGTGAGATCGTGTCTGAAAAATAGCGAGATGTAGTGGTGTACGCCTGTAGACCCAGATGGGAGGCTGAGGCAGTATGATCATGATAGTGCAACCCTGTCTTAAAATAATATATAAAAGAGAGCTGAGCACAGAGTAGATGCTTATATGTAAGTCCCTGATATTGATCACTATCACCATTTATATTATTATTTCTTTAAGTGTATATAGGATATAAAAAGTGGATAGAAAATACTACCCAGTAACTGAAGTGTTCCTAAGACACAAGTACAAACCTAACCTTGTTACTTGTTTTTGTTACTCACAAAAAATTACTGGGTTGTCGGAAAACTCATGATGCATTTTTACACGGAAAAGTCATGATGTCTTTTTCATGTTTTCCTAACAACCTAATATGAGTGGCCTTGAGAACCAGGAAGGATTTAGACTGTTAAGAGGAGGCAGGCACTCCATAGGCAGCTGACAAACCTACAAGAATGGAGAATGGGCCAGTCAGGTCTTATGAGAGAGCAAGGAGCTTGGCCTTGCTAAAGATGGGTTGCTTTGCAGAGCTGCAGAAAATGTAAGCCCTCTGAGCACAAGACCCTTTATGTCCCAGAGTAGCCCTCCAGTATAATACCATGAACATGGTAGACACTTAACTAAAGGTTTTGTACCAGAACTGATGAAAATTACTGGCAGCGATACAATAAAGATGTCTTTCAGTGAACCACAGGGACAGCGGGGTTTGATGCTGTCAAATACTTCTCACTTCCCTCGCCCGTCTTTACCCTCTGATTAACCACATATGCCCAGGTTGATGCTGTCATAGTAATGGAACTGGAGAATGGTTGGCTTTCTTCTTTAATCTGTAACCTGGCTGCCACATTTTAAGATTGCTATTCAGCCCTGCTATTTGTACTTGCGAGTAATTATGCTCTTGTTAATGGTGTTATATAACTGTGTATGTGTTACATGCAGGTACACAAGCATACATAAAAAATGTGGACCCTCTTGATAAAAATCATGGTGTTTCTGACTTACCTTTACACCTGAGGTTCTGCTGCCAAATGGAAGTACTTCTTTCTTCCCTTTGAGAGGTCACTACTCTCTACTAAGCCTTAGTGCCTTGGAGACAGGGGCCATGTCTTACTAGCCTAAGTTTGCTTAGCTTAGAATAGCATCTGACAAAAACAAGTCCTTGATAATCATTCATTGATGAAATGATTTGCTCCTGCTAGGCAAATACAAATTTTTTTGTCTATATATACATATGGAGAGAGAGAGAGACAAAATACCCTGACAGACCATGAGCTAGTGTCTCTTATCTACAGATTCTATCCATACCAATCTTCTGACCCTGCTGAGTGTTTAGTAATGTTTGTAGAGAAGAAAAAGCAAATAACTACGTAATGAAAATAACAAAGAAGACACATGGTTGGGTGTCTTCTTGATATTCTGGTAAAAGTGATTAATTGACAGATATTAAGAGTGTCAAGTAAATAGCAGAGGGAAATTTTTGTTGAAATACTTCGATCAGTCCCAACCAACTTTTCACCTCTATACTGTCTAGCACCGACGAGTGTCTCATATAATAGTTATTAAGCTGATGTATTCGTGGAAGATGGTAATAGTTTATTATATTTTGCTGCTTGTAGGATTTTAATGGAGGGACAGTATTTGAGGGATTATGTAAATGAGGGCACTTAGGGTAAAGGTTTTTTGGGGAAAGGTGTCTTAGAATACAAGTTTCATTTCCTGTAACACTCTTCATGATTATTTCAAAAGTATAGAAGCAGCCCTGGGGAGAAAAGTTTCTTGCTCAATTCACTTTCAAGATACTGTATAAATTTTGGGGACAAAAGGGGTATACAGTTATTTAGTAAAATTAAAGAATGTAATAGCTTAATAAACTATTGTAGTATAAATTATTCTGTCTCTCCCACTTCTTAAGACAGGCAGGTAAGCAGTTCTTTCTGTGTAAATCCAGTATCCATTCCTGATTTAATATTCCCACTCTGTTTTTGTAATTAAAACATCATTTATACTGAGAATAATTAAGACAACTGTACATTTGATTTTAAAATCAGTTTTGAGTATTGTGCCTTGTCAAGCTACAAGAATGGTTCCTGCAGCTTTTACAACGTAGCGTTAAGAAGCAGACAGTGACCGGAGGCACCTGAGTGGAAGGTTTGACAGTTTGATAAATTAGGAATGACACTTGCCAAAATGGCTGTCCTTCCCGCAGCCTGCCGGTGGAGCATTTGCACACTGTTAATTGAATTGGCAATTTGTGTAACAGTGCCTGCCCCTGAGCTTCTGTAACGCCGGATCTGCCATTTAACTCTGATAATCCAGGACTTGGGAATAAGGACGAAAAGCTTCACATGATATTACTGCAGATTTAAAATGACAGTCGGGGACCTTGTTGCCAATTTCCCATTAAATGAGAAATAATTAACAATAGCAATAACAAAGTCTTATAAAGCTGGAAAGTTAAATTGACTTTTCAGCACTAGTATCGTACAAAATTGCTTCTAGTGTGATTATCGGATTGCCCTTTCAGGATTATATACCCTAAATAGTATCATATGATGAACCAAACATAGGACGTTTTGTGAGCTAACCTGTTTTATTACTGTGAAAATCTTCTGGTTATCTACAGGGATTGTGTTGTCATTAAAAATTTGTTTTATGCTATAAGATTTCATAGAGATAGGGGTTGTAATGAAATAATAGAGATTCATGTTTCCTACTTTTGATAGTTATTTAATTAAGCTGCAACAAAATGTTGAACTACAGCTAAATAATGTTCAGTATAAGTTGTCTGAAGTAGCCTAAGTGACTCTTTTGGTGTCCTTGATGCTTCATAGAGTTTTTTTTGTTTTTGTTTTGTTTTGTTTTGTTTTATGGAGAAGTTTTTACTACAGGGCATGTGCGCTCACCAGACAGACAGAAACAGACAGACAGAAAGTGAGAAATCACCCCCAAGGGGTATGGCCACACAGCAATCCCTTCTCCTCCATTCTCCTCTTGGGATCTTGGGCATGCACGCACACGCTCCTGATGTGAGTTTTAAGCCACCAGGTCCGGGATGCAAACCGCGGTTGACTACATGGGAGTCCAGCAACATAGCCATTAGGCTAACTGCTGGTCCCAAGCTTCACAGAGTTTTGAGAACAGAAAACTGTTTGTTTGTTTGTTTGTTTGTTTTTGCTGCCCTCAAATTTGAAATAGTAGTTTAGAGTAATACAAATTTTTAGTATAGGATTTGTCATAAAAATTCAAAATGTGTCAAATTTCCATGACATTCAAAGCCTGCTGTGTTACAAGTTATCACTGTTATTGTTGGTTTAGTTCTAAAGTTGAGTCTTTGGAAAGGGTTTGAGTTAGTTATATTAGTGTTAACAGAATTCGAACCTAGTTTAGTTGGGACTGTCATACTCATTGGGTGTAGTTAGCATTTGTGGTTAGTGTGTGTGTGTGTGTGTGTGGTTTTTTGAGAGAGATTTTTTACTACTCTGCTCATGTGCATGCTGGAGCGACAAAGACAGAAATGATGAGAAATCATCCCTCGGGGGGGATCGCCATGCCATGATCCTTTCTCCTCCATTCTCCTCTTGGGATTTTGCTCATGTGCATGTGCCCAGCTTGAGTTTTAAACCACCTGGTCTGGGACCCAAACCTCTGTCAATGTGGGAATCCAGCATTTAACCACTATGCCACCTGTTGGCCCCTGTATTTCTGTATATGTATGTGTGTTTGTGTACTGAGAAAGATCTTTTTTTTTTTTTTTTGAAAGAGTCTCCATGTCATGACCCTGTGGCCCCTTCATCTCAGCTAGCTAGGACCACAGGTGTGCACACACACATATACACACACACTCTGTTTCGGTTGGGCTGGGAACCAAACTTGGGCCTTCCCTGCAGCCTCAACCACTACATAGCAGTGCCCTCTTGCATGCTTTGCCATGTCTAGATCTACGGTTAAATATTTTGGCTGTCACCTTTGACCATGTACTGAAACATAAATAGTGGCTTGGTAGGAACACCCGATAGGCTGGAGAGTTTGATAAAACAATTGGATGCCAACAGATTACCCTTTCCAAAGATTGTTAAAGCTGTTATTTATTATTGACTCCTACTGCCCAAGTGTAATTATGTTGGTATCAATTGAAGTGCTTGATTGAGAAGGGAAAATTTCCTTAGCTAATTAGGATATTCAAAAATAGAAGGAAACTTTCCATTCTATTTTTATTTTTTATAACAAAATAAGACCTTTTTGTTTGTTTGTTTGTTTTTTGTTCTAGGATTTGCCCCTTTATTTCCCCCCAAGGAGTAAATGTCATTAATGTGATAACAGGACATATGAATAGAAATCTTTAGTAGAGTAAGAAATGAGACTGTAATACAGAACAGAGGACAGGGCCCATCCATGTGGAGGTTACATTTGAAGCCTGAAGCTATGGTGACACAAGGGAATAAAGTGGAGAGACAAAATATTATGAGCATTGACAGTTAAGGCTTAGGAAGGAAATAGAAGTCAATGAAGGAAACTGAGTGCAGAACCAGTGGAGAAGAGAACTTGAGGGACAGCAAGATAGAACTGGACTTAAAAACAAAAAGTATTGTATGTGGAATTGGAACACCTGTTTTTTGTTTTTTGTTTTTTGTTTTTTTAGAAATTTTGTCTATATGGCACATGCACTCACCAGAGAGACAAACAGAAGGAGAGAGAGATTAAGTATACATGTGTGTGTGTGTGTGTGTGTGTGTGTGTGTGTGTATACACTTTTACACTTTTAAAGTGTGTATATATAAAATACATAATATATATTAATAATTGTAATGTTTAATATATATTATATGTAATACATTAGTTATGTATTATGTATGATATATGTTACAATGATATATTATACACACATATAATACATATGTGATTTTACATGTGTGTATGTGTGTGTATATTTTTTATAGAAAATTTCTTGCCATGTTGTAGTTCTCCTTATCCCAGCTTCTTTTTTTTGAGAGGTTTTTGCAATACGGTGCGTGCGTTCACCAGACAGAGGGAGACAGAGAGACAGAAAGCGAGAAATCACCCCCCAGGGGGGATGGCCACACCGCAATCCCTTCTCCTCCATTCTCCTCTTGGGAGCTTGGGCATGCACGCACACACGCCTGGCATTGAGTTTTAAGCCACCAGGTCCAGGACTCGAACTGCAGTCGACTACGTGGGAGTCCAGTGAGATAGCCATTATACTAACTGCTGGTCCCAATCCCAGCTTCTTGTACCACTATGCCCAGCTTTTTAGAGTGGACTGGGAACTGGACTCCCTCCCATGTAGTCTCAGCTTGCCAAGTAATAGCATCTGTTGGCATATGCCACTGCAACTGGGCTAATAAATGAAAATTTGAGCTTTAAATATAATCACCAATACAGAAAAAGCATAAATTAGAAAGGAGTAGTCAAAATTCTGGAATTGTGAGAGACTGAACAAGAATTCCCAATGGACAGCAGGCAGCACGTTCCTCTGCACCACCATGGAGAGTTCATTTTCAGTATAATGGTGAGGACACACTGCCGGTTCTAGAGCCTTACAGAGAGACTAAGTTTATAAAAAACTGTAGGTAGCAGGCGTAGATGACAGGGTGGTGGAACTGTCTGGTATCCTTAGGATGGTGGGCACATGTGTGCAAAGGGCTGATGTTACAAAGCAGGAGAGGAACTTGGCATATGGTCAAATTAAAATAAATAAATAAATAAAAAGAATTCTTTCAAAAAATTGTTATTTTTTGGGAACCAGCAGTTAGCGTAATGGCTATGTCGCTGGACTCCCACATAGTCGACCGTGGTTTGCGTCCCAGACCCAGTGGCTTAAAGCTCACACCGGGCACGTGTGCGTGCGTGCCCAAGATCCCGAGAGGAGAATGGAGGAGAAGGGATTGCGGCGTGACCATCCCCCCCTGGGGGGTGATTTCTTGCTTTCTGTCTCTATGTCTCTCTCTGTCTGTCTGGCGAGAGCACACGTCCTATAGCGAAAATCTCTCAAAAAAATTGTTATTTTTTATGTTATATTTCTAAATGTCTAAACTGAAAACATGTGTTGCTATGGGTGTATGTATTTAGTTTGTTAGTTTTTCTTAGTCTCTCCTCGCTTCCCCAGGGGAGCTGATCATTAATTGATGACATATGTAAAAATTGATAGTGTTTGGGACCAGCAGTTAGCGTAATGTCTATGTTGCTGGACTCCTATGGTTCGAGTCCTGGACCTGGTGGCTTAAACTCATGCCAGGTGCGCGTGTGCGTGAGTGTCCAAGATCCTGAGAGGAGAATGGAGGAAAAGGGATTGTGGCGTGGCCATCCCCGCAGGGGTGTAATTTCTCGCTTTCTTTCTCTCTGTCTTTCTGGTGAGCGCATGCGCCCTATAGCAAAAACCTCTTTAAAAAAAAAATTGCCAGTGTTTTAGAATTGCTGCGATTTGGCAAAATTTACTAATATGGACATAGCTTGCTTATAGCCCAGTGTTGCTTATTTAGTTACCAAAATATTTGGAAGACTTCTGTTACCTTTCCTTATCCAAGTTTAGATATTATTTTAATGTTCATTGAATGTGAATCATATTGAGCACTTATATATACTAGATGCTAAATGTTGTATGTACAATATATAATCTCACTTAACCTCAAAATAACATCTATAGTTAGGAACTATTTTTAGCTCCTAACTTTATATATGAGGAAACTGAGCCTCAAAGATTATGTTACTTGAACTCTTGGCTTAAGGTAAATCCTGATACTAGGTTAAATGTAGAGAAAATAAAGATATGCATGAGGTGGTCCCTCCCTCTGGAATATGGCACAAGAAAGTTAAAGCATTTATTCAGAAAATCATGCAGAGAAAGATGTATTATATAACAGGACTGTAAATGCCACAACAGAGGCACCAATGGTTCAGAACGATTTCTAGAAGAGAGATATTATTTCTCATGAGGAAATCAGTGGGTTTCCTCATAGATGGGTAAAATTTGAACAAGTAAGTAGAGCTGAGGATGATGGTAATACAGGCAGCGTAAAATGAATGGAAGCATTAAAACACCGTGGATGACCCAGCCACTGTGGCGCAGCAGGAAATTAATAAATGAAAATTTGAGCTTTAAATATAATCACCAATACAGAAAAAGCATAAATTAGAAAGGAGTAGTCAAAATTCTGGAATTGAACAAGAATTCCCAATGGACAGCAGGCAGCACGTTCCTCTGCACCACCATGGAGAGTTCATTTTCAGTATAATGGTGAGGACACACTGCCGGTTCTAGAGCCTTACAGAGAGACTAAGTTTATAAAAAACTGTAGGTAGCAGGCGTAGATGACAGGGTGGTGGAACTGTCTGGTATCCTTAGGATGGTGGGCACATGTGTGCAAAGGGCTGATGTTACAAAGCAGGAGAGGAACTTGGCATATGGTCAAATTAAAATAAATAAATAAATAAAAAGAATTCTTTCAAAAAATTGTTATTTTTTGGGAACCAGCAGTTAGCGTAATGGCTATGTCGCTGGACTCCCACATAGTCGACCGTGGTTTGCGTCCCAGACCCAGTGGCTTAAAGCTCACACCGGGCACGTGTGCGTGCGTGCCCAAGATCCCGAGAGGAGAATGGAGGAGAAGGGATTGCGGCGTGACCATCCCCCCCTGGGGGGTGATTTCTTGCTTTCTGTCTCTATGTCTCTCTCTGTCTGTCTGGCGAGAGCACACGTCCTATAGCGAAAATCTCTCAAAAAAATTGTTATTTTTTATGTTATATTTCTAAATGTCTAAACTGAAAACATGTGTTGCTATGGGTGTATGTATTTAGTTTGTTAGTTTTTCTTAGTCTCTCCTCGCTTCCCCAGGGGAGCTGATCATTAATTGATGACATATGTAAAAATTGATAGTGTTTGGGACCAGCAGTTAGCGTAATGTCTATGTTGCTGGACTCCTATGGTTCGAGTCCTGGACCTGGTGGCTTAAACTCATGCCAGGTGCGCGTGTGCGTGAGTGTCCAAGATCCTGAGAGGAGAATGGAGGAAAAGGGATTGTGGCGTGGCCATCCCCGCAGGGGTGTAATTTCTCGCTTTCTTTCTCTCTGTCTTTCTGGTGAGCGCATGCGCCCTATAGCAAAAACCTCTTTAAAAAAAAAATTGACAGTGTTTTAGAATTGCTGCGATTTGGCAAAATTTACTAATATGGACATAGCTTGCTTATAGCCCAGTGTTGCTTATTTAGTTACCAAAATATTTGGAAGACTTCTGTTACCTTTCCTTATCCAAGTTTAGATATTATTTTAATGTTCATTGAATGTGAATCATATTGAGCACTTATATATACTAGATGCTAAATGTTGTATGTACAATATATAATCTCACTTAACCTCAAAATAACATCTATAGTTAGGAACTATTTTTAGCTCCTAACTTTATATATGAGGAAACTGAGCCTCAAAGATTATGTTACTTGAACTCTTGGCTTAAGGTAAATCCTGATACTAGGTTAAATGTAGAGAAAATAAAGATATGCATGAGGTGGTCCCTCCCTCTGGAATATGGCACAAGAAAGTTAAAGCATTTATTCAGAAAATCATGCAGAGAAAGATGTATTATATAACAGGACTGTAAATGCCACAACAGAGGCACCAATGGTTCAGAACGATTTCTAGAAGAGAGATATTATTTCTCATGAGGAAATCAGTGGGTTTCCTCATAGATGGGTAAAATTTGAACAAGTAAGTAGAGCTGAGGATGATGGTAATACAGGCAGCGTAAAATGAATGGAAGCATTAAAACACCGTGGATGACCCAGCCACTGTGGCGCAGCAGTAATACAGGTGTCCTGCAAGACTTGGAAGACACGTGGCTGACCACAGGTCATCATGGGCAGCGGGTTGTATTCTGAATATGATGTGAAACCATTTGGAAGTTCTGCACAGCAGATAATATTAGTAAGCTTTTTCATAAACCTGTTTTGAAGATTAAAATGAGGGGTGTGTGTATGTGTATGTGTGTGAAGCACTTAGAATGATACCTGAAACACAGAGTTAACACAAGTGTATGTTGTTGTGGTGTAGCAGTGAACAGTCTTTTATCATTCTTGGTAAATGCTTTGGCACACACTAGGCAATATAAGTTTTTATATGATAAATAAGCATATTGTATGGATATGCTTACTCTATCCTCTCCCCTTCAAATTGGTTGGTTCTTAAAAACATTTGTGTTCTCTGAATTACTGATCTCCAGATCATTTTTGTATACCTCCTGTGTGACCTTGGGCAAGTCACTCTTACAGAGACATTGTGAGGATTAAACAGATAATGTCAAGCAGCAGGCGTAGTGATAGGCACATAATATGCACTGAGTGGTGACTATGGTAATGATCTAATTATAGTGCAGTACATTCTGTCTAGGTTCGTGATTCCTTCAATTTGCGATGTAATTATTTGGAAGCATAACTCAATTCACTGTATTCTAAACATATGAAAGTATAAAATAAGACTCAAAACTACTTTTCAGTCTTCATGGATGTACTTTTATAATTATTAGATACCTCCATATTCCAAAGGCCTCCTCAGAAGCAGATAAATTCAGTCACTATATATTTTGATGAGAGGGTCAGAGAGTAGAATTTTATGGAAAAGGTTATTCAGAGAGTCTGTTTTTCCTGGATTTATTTGTTTGTGAGGACAAAAAGAGAGAAGCAATTTATAATTTCCATTGAGCAATGACCTAGCTGTAAAGAGATATTTTACTTATTTATGAAGGATAATTAATTATTTGCTCATGTGAAGGAGGAAAGCATTTTAATGAAGGCATACATTTTAAAGACTGAGGTGGGAGAGAGGAAACAAAAGTTGCCAAAATATAAACTATTTACATTTAGGTGATTTAGGACGAAGGAGATAAAACATTCTTCAAACTGGTATAGTACTAAGGATAGCAGTGAGTTGCAATTTATAATAACGTTTTATATGCTGCATCGTAACTCTTGAAATTCAAGCTTGTAAATCAGGAATCATCTTATCAGGGTGAGATCTCATCAGTATCCAGACATTTTTAAGGCTATAAACTTGTTCATAATTTATACATGTGAATATAGTACATGTACAAGAAAACTTCAACTATCTGGAACTTAAAGGAAATTATTTTGGATAAAGGGGGCCTATTCTTTAATCAACAAACTTTTTCTTTTTTATTTAAATCATTTTGGAGAGTTTTTTTGTGTGTGGGGAAGATAATTGAGCCTTTTCTTTATGACTTCGCAGCATCATTATGTATGCATTTCATTACCATGAAAATAATATGGTGTGATATCCTCAGGGACCATTGGGCTATGAGAACTGCTTTGACTGTATACCAAATTGGCCCAGATTATAGTGCATTTGGAGGGCTTTTTTTGTTTTGTTTTCCCCGTTGTTTTTCTTTCTTCCCTCCATCCGTTTATTTCTATTCCTTACTATCAGCTGTAACTCCTTACCATTATTAGCATTTCTTGAACTCCTTTTTAATTTGCTTTGAGCTCAGACACCTAAGTTTGTTGGAATTATATGTAAACTAAGTATAAACGACATTTGACAGGACAAAAGGGCTCCTCTGTGAATAAAAGAATGGAGATTGTGATATCTCCTTTGACTCTTCAGAGACACTTTTCAGTTTTTGTCTCATCTGCATTTTAGATATGTGAAATATCCTTGCGTTAGGTACAGAGACACCCCTTGAAATAAGCCAGCTTGTCTGTACACGTGTCTGTGACCTGAAGTGGGTTCACATTTAGTTCTCTGGGGATAATATCACTATCCCCAAAAGAAATGCTGTCCCTAATGATGCTTTTAGAGACATGGGGAAAACCAACCAAAAAAAAAAAAACTACAACTACAACTTGTTTAATTTTTTTTGCAGCTCTTGCTGCTGAAAATACTTTAGCCTACATTTTTTAGACTAGATAGAAATAAAAATTTTGATGGTTCTACATAAAACTCTTAAGCCCCACACATACACACACACACAATTTTAGTAATAATATAATAATCAAAACTTCTGGGTGCTCCAGACTCTAAACGTAGAATTGTTGTAAAATTCCCAAACTGATTTTATTTCTTTCTCTTAATTTCTTCACATGGCTCTGTTGCGTGACTTGACCTCTTGAGTAAAATAAGCATCTCACCATAAAGATACTTATCTTTACAAAGATAAATATGGCCATATTTCTCAAAAATTCAGACTAAGAATGTAGGTTGCTGAGATTTATGAAGACTATTTTTCTTTTCAAATATTTGATCAGTATCATAGAATGTAGTGAGATACCTCAGAAGGCCATTAAATAGAAATTCGTCACGAGTTTTAGGAGAAGAAAGGCAATCACACAGAGGACAGTGAGTTAGATGATTCACCATGTTACCCAAGTGATCATCTGGGGCCAAAAGGAAGCTGATTTTTATGTTTAAAATTAATCCAACCTAGATTAACCATGTCACGTCCCCTTAACCACAGGCCTATGAGTCTCAGGGTAGACAGCTGTTTGGATGTCCCGTACTGGGACTGCTGCCCTCGACAAACGCTTCTGATTCTCCTACATGGTCACTTGGCAGCATCTATGTGCACCCATATGGCTGCATGGCATTGTGCCTGTTTACAAGTCAGTTGAATTGTTTCACTAAGACCCAGGTGCCAAGCAAGCATGGGTTAGTGCTCACTACCTCCTGAACGATGCAGTTTCTTTCTTAGAAACAAAAAATTCTTTCTTTGAGAATGACATCCAAGGTTATGGCGATATAATTATTTGTATTTCATTGCTTTTTCTACTATTTGGAAAATCTATAAAGATGAAAACAAAGGAAAGAATAATGATATACCCTCTAATTACTAAGCAGATAATACAAAAAAGTAGCAAAGTACACAAATTTGAGCTGTCACATGTGGCCACAGTGAGCACATAACCCCTAGAATATCTTGTGCTGCTTTAAGATAGACTGAGCATTGATGGGCCTTTTGTGATGCTCAGAGACTGTGGTCCTTTAACTTGATTTGATCTGGTTTCATCATTTAAAGTAGGAACAGCAGTTTTCACATCACATCAGGGATACAATGAAAACAGATGATACATATGAAGTGCTTTGAGCCCCTTGAAATAAACTTCCGTATTCACGTGACTGTTGTATGCTTTGGAGAAAAAAGAGATTGTGCACTTGTCCTGAATTTAACCATTTTCATTATACCTTTATTTGATTCTTTTTTTATTTTATTTTTTTATTTTTTGAGAGAGAGAGATTTTTGCTACAGGGTGCATGCACTGGCTGGAAAGAGAGAGAAAGAGAGTAAGAATTACTATCTGGGAAAGGGACAAAGAGTGAGAAATCACCCCCCAAAGAGAGTGGTCTAATCACATTCTTTTTCTTCCATTCTCCTCTTCTCTCGGGATTTTTGGCATGCACATGCACCTGGTGTGAGTTTCAAGTTGCCAGGTCCAGGACTCAAACTGCAATCAGCCATGTGGGAGCCCAGTGATGTAACCATTACACCACCTGCTGGTCCCTTCTTTGGTTCTTTATAAGTAGTCTTTTGGTAAATGAATTAGTTGAGTTTATAAATCACTCTTAGCTACATTGTTTTACCTTCTCCATATGTAAGCCTTCTAAGTAGGTAGGTCAAGTAGTAGTGTTAATTTTATTTTACAAATCTGGAAACGGGGGCTTGGAGCAGTATTATGACTTATGCCAAGGTTGTCCCACAAGTTTAAGTGACAAAACTATGACTCAAAGGCAGATTGTTTTTCTGAGAATCTCATTGCATTTCTTATGAAAAAATTCTTGACTGAGTTGCTCATATGGATAGATCAGTGTTATTTCATTATTAAGTAAAACCTCCAAATAGTTAAGAGGCTGATTTGGAAAATCTATCACATATTCATTAAAAGTCACTTTAATAGAAAATATCCCAACTGCTGCCAAAGTAATTTATTGCTTTTATTTTCTTCTTTTGACCTGTTCCTTGAGTAATGTTTTGGGACAGTTTTCTGGCAACATTTGATTTGGTTGTTCTTTTTGTAAGGCAGTCAAAGATTTTTATTTGCCTAAAAGAAAAAAAAAATTTGTTAGCTTTCTAGAAGCCCATACAACTGTAGATATGGCGTAAAAATCTAAATCTATATCACATATAATTAATACCACCTTATGAACACTTGCATGGTTTTAAGTATATATTTTTTTTTTTTTGGAGAGGTTTTCGCTATAGGGCGAGTGCGCTCGCCAGACAGACAGAGAGAGATAGAGAGACAGAAAGCGAGAAATCACCCCCCAGAGGGGATGGTCACGCCACAATCCCTTCTCCTCCATTCTCCTCTTGGGATCTTGGGCACGCACACACACGCGCCCGGTGTGAGTTTAAGCCACCAGGTCCGGGACGCGAACCACAGTCGACTACGTGGGAGTCCAGCAACATAGCCATTACGCTAACTGCTGGTTCCCTGGTTTTAAGTATTTAATTGAAATAGTTGGGAGAAAAATCAGAAAAGGTATCAAAGTAGCCAATGTGTCTCTTTGGCCTTTATAGAAAGGCAAGAAGGAAAGACCAAGATAATAAATTATGATGATGAAAACACCATAGTAATACATTTTCCTATGCCAATTTTTTTTTAAGAGGTTCTTGCTATAGGGATGCGAGCTCATCAGGAAGGCAGAGAGAGGCAGACAGAAAGCTAGAAATCACCCTCCCCCCCACCTGGGGAATGGCCACACTATAATCCTTTCTCCTCCATTCTCCTCAGGGGATCTTGGTACGCACACTTGCCCAGTGTGAGTTTAAGCCACCGGGTCTGGGATTCGAACTACAGTCACCTACATGGGAGTCCAGAGACAGCCATTTGCCATCTGCTGATCCTGTCAAATTTTTTTTTTTTTAATCAGAAAAGTTACATGGACAAGAATTTTGAAGGCGGCATGGCCTAATTTCATAATTGTATTTCCCTTTTAGATAGACCGTGTATCTAAATATTCCCCTGTACAGTTTTAAAAATATTTTTTTAGAGAGATTTTTATTATAGGGCACATGTGCTCACCAAAGAAAGAGAGAGACAGAAAGCGAGAAATTACCCCCCAGGGAGTATCACCACGCTGTAATCCTTCTCCTCCATTCTCTTCTTGGGATTTTGGGCATGCATGCAAACACACTCAGCATGAATTTTTAAGCCACTGGGTCCAGAACTCAAACCATGGTTGACTACATGGGAATCAAGTGATGTAACCATTACGCCATCTGCTGGTTCCCCGTGTAAAATTTTTAATCAGAAGCATGATAAATTATCAAGAAGTTAATGGAAAATACATATAGAAAAAAAAAAAAAAACCTGCATGGATTTCAAATTTTATACCATCAAAACAAACTAGTACTTCTATTTTCCATGAATTTTTTGAAGTTCTGTCACATAATGTAAACAGGAGAGCAAAATTTTATGGCCAGGTAGATTATAAAATAAATTCTTAATGTTGAATATGACTAAGAAAGAGTTGAAAAGTTGACTTGCCATTGAATCAATGTTTAACATGTTAATATTTGGAAGTGGAAAGCTATGCTAGATTCACTCTGTCCTTGTACTTTGTACAGTACAAACATCCACTGTTTCACTCAAATTTATGATGGATTAATATGAAAGGCTATTTTTTCACTTTTAAGAGCTTTATTGAGTTGTTTTTTATGTACCTTGCAATTCACTGATTTTAAGTATACAGCTAGAAAATTGTTGTAAGTTTAAAGTTTGGCCATCACAATCCAGTTTCAAAAACATTCTCATCATATAAAGTTCCCTTGTGCCCATTCCGTAGTTGGAATCTTGGACACCATCTTAGAATTCTGCCTGCTAATATTTCCTTAATGACTGAGGCAGTCGAATATCTTTTTGTACATACTAGCCATTCATTTATGTTCTTTGGTGTGAAATCTTTTTTTTTTTTTTTCCTTAATAGAAAAATATGCTATAGGGTAAATGGGCTCACCAGAGAGACAGAGAGACAAAAAGCAAGAAATCACCCCCAAGGGGGGTGGCCATGCCACAGTCTTTTCTCCTCCAGTCTCAGGATTTGGGGCACTTGGACACACATACCCGGTTTGAGATTTATACTACCAGGTCCAGGACTCGAACTATGGTTGACTATGTGGGAATCCAGTGATGTAACCGTTACGCCATTTGCTAGTCCCGGTGAAATCCTATTTTGAAATTCTCTTTTCCTTACTGAAATATAAAGGATCTGAGTATATTCTAGTTACAAATTCCTTATTGATATATGATTTGAAAGTATTTTTTCCCAATCTGTGGCTTGTCTTCAGTTTTTAATGGTTTCCTTTGAAAAACAATGGCTTTTAATTTTTAAAAAGTCTAATTAATCATTTTTTCCTTATATAGATCATACTTTGAGCAACATATCTGATAAATCTTCATCTAACCTGAAGTTAAAGATTGTCTCCTATGTTTTCTTTTAGAATTGTATAGTTTTACCTGACAAACTTGTCTGTGATCAATTTTAAGTTAATTTTTGTTTGTAATGTGCATAAAATTTACTCAGAATGTTTCATAGTGTCCAGATCTATTTGTATTTTGGGCAAATGTATATTTACTTGTTCCAGAAACATTGCGAAATGACTGGCTTTTTCCTGTCGAATGGTCTTGACATCTTTGTTGAATGTCAATTGAGTGTAAATAGGAGGATTTGTTCCTAGTCTTATTATTCCATTGATATATATGTTTACACTTATGCCAATACCACATTATCATGATTTCTATAGTTTTGTAGTAAGTTTTGAAATCAGTGTAACTCCTGTAAGTTTTTTCTTTTACAATGACTTTGATTATTATAGCTCATGGGCATTTTTTATACAAATTTTAGGATTACTTAGTTCCTGTGATAAAGTGTGCTGGAAGTTTGATAGGAATTTCACTGAATCTAGGGATCAATTTGAGCAGAATCATTGTCTTAACAATATTGAGTCTTCCAACCATAAACATGGCAAGTCTCTCATTTTCTTTAACATCTGTCATTTTTATAATTTTCAGCATACATACATGTCTTCCACTTACTTTTTAAAAAAATGTATTTCCTAAGACAAAGAGTGACAAGCACCCAAACAGAGCCCCAGCATGCTGTGATTTCTCCAGTCTTCCAGCCAGCCAGGTTGTTGGTGCACTTGGAAAGCCTAGTAGATTCAGGTTGACCAGAATCCAAACCTAGGACCCTCCCGGAGAGCTCCAGCATTGTGCCGCAGTGCCTCACCACCAGTATGATTAAGCCATATATTGTTTTTGATCATTTTATAACTAAGCAATTTATTCTTTTTGATGACCACAAAAGGAACCTAATTATTTTTAAGTACTTGGTAGTATATCAAAATACAACTAAACTTTATATATTGATTTTTTTTTTTAATCCTGAAATGTTGCTTGTGTACTATTTCTAGAATTTTTTTGTAGATTCTTTAGGATATTTTTACATACAGGGTCATACCAACTGTGAGTAAAAATAGTTTTATTCTATTTTTCTTAGGTTTTTGTCATAGGATGTAGTATGTGCTCACCAGAGAGGGTAAAGTGAGAAATCTCAAGAGGGATGGCCACACCACAGTCCTTTCCTCTCCATTTTCCTCTGGGGATCTTAGGCCTGCATGCACATGCTTTCAGCACGATTTTCAAGCTGTTCTGTCCAGTACTCAAACTGTAACTGACCATGTGAGAATCCAGTGCCTTCACCACCACACCACCTGCTGGCCCCTGGTAGTTCTATTATTTTAAAATCTCTGTGACTTTAATGTCTTTTCCTTGCCTTCTTGCATCACTTAGAACCACGAGAACCATAATGAAGAATCTTTAAAGAGCAATCCTGATAACTTTTGATGTAGCTTCAAGTTAAAACTTGGATCACACCTGCTATTGTGTGACTGCTTCTTACCTGTAAATGTCACTTCTGAAGAGTTATTCTAAGATCATTTACTGTCTAAGATCCATGCTCCTTTGTTGTCTTCCTAAGAATTGTAACATCTTATTTTTGTATAAACAAATATTCACAACTTGGAAGAATGGTGAGAGAGGTCGTTTTAAGTCTCCTTGCCAGGAACCAACCTGTGGTATTGTGATTAATGCAACTGGATCCCACATGGCCAACTGTGCAGTTTAAGTCCTGAACTTGGATGCTTGAAAGACATCTTGGGTGCGTGTGAATGTGTACAGAAGGGATTGTGGTGTGGTCATCCCCCGCCCTTGGGGTGGGTAGCTTTTTGTTTTGTTTTGTTTTGTTTTCCCTCTCTCTCTGATGAATGACATGCCCTAGAGCAAAATTAGGTCTTTGCCAAGATACAGCTCTTCTAAGTTCATAGAGATCTTCATTATCTTTTTGTCTATGATGTAACCAACTCTTTTTCAGTCGTTTTGATATGCAGTGTTAACTTATACTTTGAATAAGGCATGTTTTTCTTTCAAACCTTTTTCTTCTTTTTTCTCCCCAAGGAAGAAATAGAAGGTTTAAAAAAAAGCCAAAATATCTGGACTACAGATGCTAGAGTGCAGTTTTACTTTTGGCAAATGTCTTTGTTTCACTGAACTTAAAAAATGAAAATGTATAATAAGATCATTGAACCTTATGTTTCAATATCTAAGACCATCTTGTATTTTAATATTTTACAGTTATAAGGACATTCTGTTTATGCATGCATCCTAAGTGAAATACAATACATCTTACTTTAAAAGATTTTTTTTTAATGGCTGGAGGGCACATGAACTCTCATCAGAGAGCGGCAGAGAGACAGGTGGGGAAGAGAAAGCACCCCACAAAGGGGCATGGTCACATGTCACATCAATCCCTTCTTATTCATTTTTCCCTTTTGTAAGGACTTGGGACATACACCTGACAAGGTGATGGTGGTTGCTTTTAAGCTACTGTGGCTAGGACCTAAACTATAGTTGGCCATGTGGGATTCATCTCCCTTTACCACCGTGCCACAGGACTGATCCTAAAAGACTTTTAAAAATTCAGATTTTGGGGGGATTAGCAGATGGCTGAGTGGCTAAGGCACTGGACACTCCCACATGGCCAGTCACAGTTTGAGTCCTGGACCTGGTGACTTGCTTTCTCACTTTCCCACTCTCTCTTTGTGTCTTTCTCTGGTCAAATTAAAATAAATGAATGAATAAATAAATTTTTTTTAAAAATCTGTCTTTAAAAAAAAAAAATCAGATTTTGGTTTCTCTTTATTTCTTCCATGAGCAAAAGATACAGAGAGGGGGAGAGAGAAAAAAAGAAAGCATCCCCACCAGAGTCCTGATGCCATAATCCACTCCTAACGTTCAGCCAGGACTAGATCTTTGGCAAGTGTGTGCTTGGGGTGCTCCAGAGGTCTCTGGATTTGAACTGGGAACCCTCCCTGTGGGAGCACCACACACAGGATCACATTTTACCTCAGTACCTCATCCAGCCCCCAAATTGATTTTCTAGTCATGTATTTTATTAGGGAATTGAAAGATTCCAATTCACCATACCATCATAGAAGACAACCCATATTAAAACAAATCATTTTTACAAATATCATAGTTATCATTAAACAGGCAAACAGTGATTCACATTGTACTTTATGCATATTTTAAAGCTCGTACTCTTTTTTCATTTCTATTAAGATATTTGAAGAATTTTCGTAAAATTTTTGAAAATGTGTACCATGAAAAAATAGTGTGGATTTTGAAAAATTTTTTGAACCAAAATAAACTTAAATTCCATTTTTTCCAAAAATATTTTGAAGTCCCCTTATAGTGTAAGCTATATTATTCCAAGCTTCTTTAAGGAACTCACCCAACTTGTTTTGCTTAGTAGAATTTTGTGACATATTTCATCTTGTGAGTAATAATTTTCCTGTAATGTAGAATTTTGTTTTAATCATATTGATGTTTGGCCTATCAGAAATTAGCCCTGTAATTAAATTTGTTAAAAGACATGCCATAAAGTTTTCTGCTAGCATACCATTTATTTATTATTGTTAGACTAAATACAGTATCATCATAATGATAAATTGAAATATAGTTCATGATTGCATTTAAGCCCTGATTCAAATTGACCTTTCCACTGAAGATGTGCTGTCTCGTTTAAGACTGCAGTTATTAGACCTTACAGTCTGAGGGCAATCTGTTTTATTTTCCTGGGGGTAGGAAGCAGTGGGGCAAAGCAGAGTATAGCCACATCAGCTTATAGCATTTAGCAGTAGCTCAGCTTTTTCAAAGCCTCTTTTTTCAAGTGATGCTAAAAGGGTGTTCAAAAAGATGAAAGCTACATGATTAAAATGAAGCATGCTATAATGTTTAACTGGCAGTTTATGCTACATAGTCTATATACTCTGGTCTAATCATCTCGTATTGTGTCTGACTAGTTTATAGTGGTTGAAAGTTTCTTGGCCAGAAAGGACCTTGTAAAATTAGTTCTTATTAGAAAAAGTATGGATGGCTGCAAAATTTGGAGACAGGCTGATTTTAGTCCTGTCAAGTGACATAAATAAATAATCAGCACAACAGTTTTGGTCTAATTTAGAGGGAAAAAAAAGTCAAATGGTGTTTGTCTTCAGAAATTCCTATTAGATAGGATTCCCATCAAACTTTTAATTCTTTGTATGAATTTGTCCTCAAATCCATGTGTTTTAAAAAATCTAATGTGTGCATATATGTGTATTTTAAAGGTAATATATGACAGATAAAAAATAATAAAGTATAAATGTGATACATTGAAATATTCAAATTAAATAAGAGTATGATGTCATGGTCTAAGGTATCAGGGTGCAAGATTTGAAGTTGGAAAAGCTTCATGAACCAGAAACAACAATTTTAACTATTGGTTGATTATCTCTGTCCAAAGTAATTAGGGCCAGAAGTGTTTAGGATTTTCTTTATTTGGTTTATCTTGGGTTATGAGACCCATGTATAAACACAAGACTCATTTCTTTTTATATATACTTATACACATAGCCTGAAAGTAAATTTATACAATATGTTCTGTATTACAGCAATTCTGCTGTGACTTGTCGCATGAGGTCAGGTGTGGATTTGGGACACCATGTTAGTACCAAAAACGTTTGAGATACTGATTTTCAGGTTAGAAATGCTCAACCTGTTTTTCCTTTCCCTTTGATAATTGTACTGTTTTGTTTTTAGGTTTTTTTTTTATATATATATTGATAGTACCTTTAGTTTTTTCTCTTGAATGAGAAAATCATTTTATTCAAAGCCTATCATGCAGTATAGAATTTATATCAGAACAGTATTTGGGTTATTATGTATAAGATTTGTTCTGTTTTCTTTCTTATGTATTGATTTTTTTGCCTTTATCTTGTGAGCTCACTATTTGATATTGTGTTAATTTATCAGTTACTAGCACTGCCCACTGCTGCTTAAGTATTACTTATAGGTTAAAAGGTAAAACATGAAAATACTTAAACTTATTATGATGAAAGTCATAGAACAGTTTTCTTAAGGTTCCCTTAATTTTAAATACTAAAATAAAAACTTTCCTTGATCAGGTCTGTAAAGCTCTACTTTGGCATGCTAATGGATTATCTTCACAGACACAGTTTTGCTAGGTATGATTCCTTATATCATTTATCTGAATAATGTTGAAACTGTTAGCTCAAGGGGCTTGTGAAGGAATTTATAAATAATTAGAGCAGCAAAGTGACAGTTTTATTCTTGTGATCTTATGTGAAAATTATTGCTTCTTTTAGTCAGCAAACCTACCACTGTCATCTCTAATCTCATACTGAAATAAACAAATAAACAAATCTTCCAAAATATTTTATTTCCTGTGACTTTGATCTCAGTTTTCATCTGGAGGATGTGTGATTTTCCTATGCCAAACTCACACTTGAATAGGCAAAATTTTCTTTGACCTATAAATTGCAAGCATGTGTTACTTTCAATTAATCTTTATAAGCTAGTGAAAGGAAATGTAATGGCTTTTATAGTTTGACAGTTTTAAAAACAAATTATCTTCAAGTAGATCAACTTTTGAAATTAGAGAAGCCACATGCAATGTACAATCTATACGTTTTAGTGGCACCTGCTGAGTTTCAGGTGTTTATAACTTGGCTATAAACATTCTTTCCTGCCTAAAATCTACGGCCTCAACCCAGCAGGAACTATAAAACAAAATTTCCCTAAAATGATTTCTTGTTTTATTCTGTAATCTAAGAGGAACAGAAATAGAAGTCTTAAGGTCCTCAGCATGATTTTATAGAAAAACTTTAAAAACAAACATAGGTAGGGCATCTATCCATGGACTCGTGCCCTTGTGAATTAAAGAGAAGGAAAGAGTTAAAAAGAGGAGGACAAAGTCCAGGAATGGGCCAATGGGGACTTTTGACCTAATGGGGAAAACAGGCTCATTACAGGCCATTAGTGAATCACATTCAATTAGGGAATGCGCTGTCAGCCATTGGTGCAGTGGTTAAGGAGTCTGGATTGCTCTCAAGGCTGAATGTGTGGTTCAAGTCCTGGACCCAGTGGCTTGAAAAACATGCCTGGCACATGTTTGTGTGTACCCCAAATCCCAAAAGGAGGGAGGACTTGTGGAGATAGAATTGTGATGTGACTATCGCCTTGAGGGCTGCTTTCTTACTTTTCTTCTGTCTGTCTCTCTTGTTTCTCTCTTCAGAGAATATATTTGCTTTCTAGCAAATTATAGAAAAAGAGAAAAGAAATAAATTGGAGAATGTGGGATATGCCTATAATAAAAGCCTTCACTGGCCATGTTGATGGCCATTTAGATTTCTGTGAGCTGCTTTTCTTAAGGCATTCTCTGTTACCTATATCTTGTTGGTATAGGAAGATTCCAAGTAGCAGTTAGTTCCTTAAAAGCTAGGAGATATTTTTGGAAAAATGAAGAGGGTTTATTTAAGGTAGCTGTCAATTTGATCTTGGCCAGTTCAGAATTATTTTAAAGAAATTCTCCTTAAGCACAGTTTATCTTTGGGCCCTATTTTTGTCATCTTTTCTGGTTTATTAGTGTCTTATAGACCATTCCCTGCCACATCATGATGCCCTGGGCGATGAGGCTTTCCTGTTTTCATCTTCTCTGGTTTAATCCCCAGTTCTTCCCCCTACCTTCCATTTCCTCACATAGTGAAAGTGGCAGGAGGAAATCTGGTCAATAAATATTTCCTGCAATCTTAAAGAGTGAGCTTTAGCATCTTTCTAGTGGGGGTACAGGAATGGGCCTAACATAACACAAATAAATGAATATTATTATTTTTAAAAGTTTATTTTTATTTTTTTTCCCCTAGGAGAGAGGAATAGAGATGGGAGGTATACTCCCGGCAGGGTCTTCATGCTACGGCCCTCCTCTAGCCTCAACCAGGCTAGGTCGTGGGCATGCATGTACACCTGGTGTGCACAGGGAGACCTCAGGTGGGAACCTAGAGCCCTCCTGTGTGGCCTCAGTGGTGCTGAGCATTGTGTTACCACCATGCAGCCACAGCTAGCCCAAAGAAATTATTTTTAAAGAAGGGAAGTTCCAATCTTCATGAAAAAGCAGGGTTTTTATTATGGTAGGTATTGGGGCAGAGGAAAGAAAATTTGGAAAAAGGACATAGAGAAGCCTTCTGTGCTTTGAGGTGATGCTAAGCCACAGACTACCCAGGGACAGTTTTTCAGATAGGATGCATATTTGCATTCTGTTACTGAACTGCACAGGAATATGGGAAAAAGGGGTTAAAGGGCAGGTTGCTCAAGCCTGCCTGCTTAGAGCCACAAGTATCCTCAGACTTCACTGGTCACAGAATATGCATTTCACCTTCATGTCTGTAACTGGTGCAACATCTCAGATACCTCTCAACAGTTAGAGCATTGGGTAGGTTACCTGGCGTGAAGCTTTTCTGGACCATTCTTTCCACATGGTGACCTGCTGACTTTTATTTCTCTGCCCTGCAGCAGGTCAATTTTGATATCTCAAGAGTGGTCTTGCAAGTATAAATTTTAACATGATAAGCAGGTGTGTTTTTCATGAAGTGTTCACAGTTTTGTATTAACCTGGTTATTTTATAAATTGGGCTGACATTTCCATTGTTTCTGTTCTGTATTATCTTGCTTTGGTGCATGCTTTAATAGTTTTTATAAAGTTTATTGCCCCCTGCTGCTCAGTATCTTTGTATGCTGTGTTGTTTTTTCACATCCTGCTGGCATGCAGTTTAATGAATTATTTTTCAATGAGTATGATATGATTTTTACAGCCTCCCTCAGAAATAGTGATTTTAACATAGTATTTATTTTATTCTATACCATTTCCCCCACCCTTTTTTTAGCCTGTATATGTCATTATACTAGCATCTGAATGTCACAAGGCATTGGCTGTCCGTGCCTGATTCCATGCGTGTAATAGTCTCTTTTATTGCATGTTTAATTCTTTATCTTTTCTAATCTTCTCCCTGAATCTCTGTCTTCAGTTCCATTTCAGACAGTTTGGCTTTTATGCCAACATCTGTACATTTGCTTTGCATTGAAATTCCACGAATAAGATATTTGCTGCTGGTGGTCTCTCTTGCTCAGTAATTGAATACACACACCCCTAGGATGTGTTTTGTGGAGTGATTTAGCAACTTTAGGTTCTTGTCAAACTAGAGCTTATTTCAAATTCTGTAGAAATGAGTCAGGATTGTCTTATGGGCACTTTTAATTCCTTCTTGCTTTCTTTACTTCCCATTGTCTCCAACCTTATACCATCACTCTTTTCCCTTAATCTGGTTGCATCTTATTATAGAGATTTTACTTTTTTTTTAATACTCCTGAGATAGGGAGGGAGGGAGAGTGGATGGGCATGCACGCACAAGCAGCCCCGAATAATAGTGTCTCGATGCCACAATCTACCCTTAGCCTCAGCCAGCCCGGATCGTGGACATACTTTTGCCCGGTGTGCTCAGGGAGGTTCTGGACACAAACCTGGAGCCTTCCCACCTGGATCAGAGCACTGCATTTTATTGTTGGACCACCTGCCAGTTCCTCATTTCTGTTCCCAAAAATGTAGTTAATATTTACGTACTATCACTTGTTCTGTATCCTATTCCTTTCCCTGTAGTTGTCTTTCCCATATGCTTTCTCTGCATATATTACCATTACGCCTGGCTTCCTTCCCTTACCCCTGTAAAACACATTCCTTCAGTGTCTGGCTTGAGTTCATTCAGGTAGGCATTCATTCCAAGGAATAGCTCAGACTTGGAACACTTCTGGAATACTTTTCTGTGAATCGATTTAATTCAAATTTTTAAATATCCCAAGATCCCAAGAATGAGGGAGACATCTTGATATTTGCTGGCAAGGTCTTATTGGTGTTTTAAAAGAAAGAAAACCTGCCAGATATGTCAGGACATTTGGCTGAAAATGGCAGCGTATACAACCTATAGTTGTAGAAGCAATAATAAGATTGAATTACCTTGTAAGAGAAGTTCATGGATAGGCAGCTCCAGGGAGTGGAATGGCTCATCAAGGTCATCTAAGCCTCGAATTCTGTTTTTCTTTCTGCCATCCTCAGTGCATTTTCCTCTCAAGACGTATTGCCTCATAGTAGAAAAATTGCTGTTGCAGCTCCATACATTGGGTCCTTACACACAGCTTTTTTGCTTTTTTTTTTGGAGAGGTTTTCACTATAGGGTGCATGTGCTCGCCAGACAGAGACATAGAGACAGAAAGTGAGAAATCACCCCCCAGGGGGGATGGTCATGCCGCAATCCCTTCTCCTCCATTCTCCTCTCGGGATCTTGGGCATGCACGCACACGCGCCCGGCGTGAGTTTTAAGCCACCGGGTCCGGGATGCGAACCGTGGTCGACTGTGTGGGAGTCCAGCGACATAGCCATTACGCTAACTGCTGGTTCCCCTTACACACAGCTTTTGAAGGAATATAAGAAAGTGTGAAATATGACGTGGAAGCTTCATAGGAAAGTTCATTTTATGTCTTTTTGGGCAGAACTAGGTCATGTTCCCATACTTAGAATGATCATAAATGTGGGAGAATAGAATTAATATGAATGATTTGAAGCTGATTATTAATTATTTCCTGAAAACAGGTACATTGCCTGTCCAACAGCATTAAGGTTTTCTTGGCAAACGAGAGAGTAGAGCAAGAAACATAGTTCCTTTTGGATGGGCAAAAGGAGATTTGTAGATTTCCAAACCAAGGATTGGAAAATGTTGAATTAAAAAGTGACAGATATAAAGCCTATACACAATTGCACTTCAATTCTCAATGTTAGTATAAGTAGTAAATATAGAATTTATTTCTTGACTTTAGAGTCAAGTTACATGTATAAAAATTATTCTGTTTTCTTGCTTTAAAGTCTCTTTCATGAACAAGAGAGAGACAGAGTAATGCATACACACACACACACACACACAGAACTTCCAACAGGATCTTGATGCCACAGTCCACTCCAGCTTCAGTCAGCCTTGCATCATGAGCTCGCATGTGCCAGGATGCTTGGGGAGGACTCTGGATGCAAAACTGAACCTTCCCATTTCGGTCAACCTCACAGTGTGTCGTGTGTACTGCTGTGCCACCTTTGGCCCCATGTTCTGTATTCTTATAGACAGCATTATGTTTGTAACCAGTTGCCTCACTACTAGACAGATTTTTCTTTTAACATAGTGACATCCACATTTGACAGTTTGGCACATGTGAGGACAGCTGTGGGATAACCAGCTGGTTTTGGTTGGGTTCCATTTGTTGTAATCCCAATACAGTAACTGTAATGAAGCATCCATGAAGATAAGGGCTATGTCTCTTTTTTGTTCCTAATCATTTTTTCAGTGCCAGCCAAGTCTGATACATGGTGGATAACTGACACACACTTACTGAATAAATGAACCTTGGGCATATGGAATGCTCTGGACCCTCATTTGTAGCTCACATTACTTCCTCATGTAATAACATGCTACATGCTAGGGTTGAAATTCAGCCTTTGAATCAAATAATAAAATGTTGGGGGTTGGCAGGTGGCATGGTGGTTAAGGGTGCTAGACTTGGCAAACCCCAGTTGTAGTCTTGGACCTGGTGGCTTGCTTTCTCATTTTTCCTCTCTTTTTCTCTCTCTCCATTTGTCCTCCCCTGGTCAAATTGAAATAAAAAAAGGTAAATAAAATATTTATATAATAATAAAACATTATTCATCAGCCTTTATATCCCTTTGTAATTAAAAAATTCAGTTGCAATCATTATAGTTTCAACAGATGTTTCAAATAGATCAGTAAGACACCCTCTCCCACTTCCTTAGATCTGCTGTAAGGCCAGCCCATTTCACAGTTACTGCCATTATGAAATATCAGGAGAGGAGGTTATAGATTTAATGTTACTTGTGTGTGCGCGCGACGTTACAGAGTCAGATGTCATTCTGCCTCCCATTCCTCCCAGATAAGGCAGCTGGAAAGACAGAGTGCAGAAAGGGGAGAAGGACCAGCCTGGCCATGGAAGGAGTAAAGGAAGTGCATGCAGGCTCTCACATGCCCCATCTTTCCTTTCCTTCTCACTTGGCCAAGTAGATGAGAGAAATGTTAACGGGGCAGGATGTGGCAGAGCAGTGTGTTCTGAAACATTTTTATTTTTCTGAAAGGGAGACACTAAATAACTGATTTGCTATAAAAATAAAACATACTACACTGAAATGAATGTAAACTTCAGTTAAGTATGTGAACCTCACTTCTAAACTTAGCTTTTCCATAATGAAACTTTGCCCTAAGAGATAGGAACCAAATGAGGGAAGGGGTTGAAAATCTGGTTTCAGGAACATAAACATCAACTTTCCATTTAAACTGGCTTTTAGATGCAATTTCAAAATTAATCCAGAATGTTCAGGGCACAGATATTATGAAAGGTTTTTATTGTAATCCTAGACAAAACTTTATTATGTCATAAAGAAGTCAGGAGTCTTTAGTGAAAATTGTAGTTGACAGGAAAATAAAGTCAATTCCACTTAAAGCTAAAAGGTGCACTGGGTCAAGAGATCCTTATATGTATTTTTTACATCAGAGTACATTTATAGCTCATGAAAGAAAGTAGATTGATATTCATGAAGCTCCTGTCCTTCTCGTGTATTCACAAAACCTGAGGTAGCCAGGTGGAAGGATAAGGAATTGAGCCTTTACTAGCCTGCCCGCAGCACAGGAGCCAGTGTAACTAGCCTAGGGACGAGAGCGCAGTTCAAGAGATGAGCCGCCCTTTGTGGAGACCACAAATTTCTCCTACTTTTCATGTCTCATCTAAGTGCTTAAATATAGGTTATCGTGGGTGACACAGCTTCTTGGAATATCATTTTATTCTCCTCTAACCACTTTTGGTTGCTTGAAATGTATTATTATCAGCTATTTCTGGAAAGGAGTACGTGGAAATGTTGATTCTGTGTTAGAATTTTGGCTGTGACCTTTGCTCCCAGGGAAGTTAGGCTCTATTAGAAAGATTTAAAAACACCTCCATTCAGTTTTTAGTCTATAAAGCCAGTACCTTCCCTCTCAGCAAATAAACAGTGTAAATGGAGCTTAGGTCCCTCAGAGTCACAAAGCCTGTATACCCACAGTGGAACCCGGTGATAAAATTGCCCATCCTTTCATGCATTATGGTTCTTGGCAGCAGGACACCAGGTCCTGAGGCAGGAGGGATCCCGTATGAGCACTTCACGGTCACTAACCCTGTGCTGGGCAACATTTTGAAAAAGGTTACAGTTGTTCCAGATTCCTTTCCATAAGCAGTATTGGTGCCTCCTTCCACCTGCCAGTAAAGTTTCCTTAGGCTCCCTAGTACCCAGTTGTCCTGCGGTTTTTCTGTGTCAGCCGTCCTTAATCTGCCATTAGGGATAAGAGAGGTGAGATAACCTCCTTATCCTGAAAGAACTTCATGCTCAAAAATGATCTTTTCCCCATACTATCGACGTTCCAGTTCCTTTTCTACAACTCAATTCCCCTAGGGATTAAGGGAAAAGCAAACTGGTGGCATCAGTTCAGGCTACCGTGTGAATTATTAACATTGTTTGACCTACTCAGGAGATTTACTTTCTAAAAAAGTATGTTTGCTAAATCAGACCAATCTCTCATGGGGTTATTTGTATTATTTTAGACACTGTAGCAAAAGGCAAGGAATGAAAAAAGAAAAAAAAAATCAAAGATTTACAAAAAATGTATGCCACTCAGAAATATCTGTTGGCGTCGTGGGTATAAATACAAATAGTCACATCACAAATTAAGATGTGGACACATAAGAAAACTACAAACAAGGTATAAAGTGAATGCTAGAATACTGCGGAATATGTCGTAAGAGCTGCAAGCAAAGCAAGGTGTCTTCAGCTGTTCATTGAGGGGAGGCTGGAATGAGAGGGTTTGCATAAAGCAGGGTGAGGTGATAGGTAGTCTGAGCCAAGAGAATAGTGTAAGCAAAAACACTGGCAAGCTCGTCGTCGGGACAAACGTGCCCTTCAGGAATGCTCCTGTTCCTGGACTTCTCCCACTGCAGGAGGAGAGATGGAAATGAACCCATGATTATGTGGAGCATGTCTGCACTTTGAATTTTCATAACAACCCTGTGAGCAAATGTTTCTGAGAGGATGAAATAAAGGCTCAGCAAGACTTTGTACTTGCCCAAAATCCTGTAGTTGATCATAGCAAAACCTTGATTGAAATCTCCATCTTCCTGATTCTGGAATCTTCTGCTTGTGCAGCCTCTCATTCCTTTCCTCTATGGAGACTCCTCTGCACCAGCAGAAATGAGGTGGAGAGGAGGGGAGGCTGTGGTGGGCCACTCAAGCATAGGTCCTTTGTAAATTCAGGATCTTCTCTGTGTTGATGCATTTATTTAATCTCAACCTGGATAGATAAGACTGTTAATGTTATTTTCACAAAATATTGGCATTATTTAGCAAACCTGAAGAGAGCCCTGGTAATGGAACCCCTCATTTAGAAACCATTAGCACAAATTACTTATTTTTAGTCATCTTTTAGATCATTCAGAAACTGGGTGAGTTGCCTAGAACAAGATTAGTTTCTGAAAATGTATCTAGTTTGCTGGGGGTTTTTCGTTTTGTTTTTAGGATCTTCTCTGTAAAGTGCAGGCCAATTCTGCTCAAGACACTCCTTTGTTTGATGGCAGTTCCAGCATCTCTAGGCATTGCTAGGGCCCAAGAGCTGTGCCAAGGCCCGAGTTCCCCTTCATTCCTCTGCATTTGCACAAAGAACCCTGATCTTCCATCATGTTTTAGCAATGTGTTTATTAATATTTAGGGATGTGGTTTGTGCTCTGGTTTTAGAAGAGGTGTTCATCGTCATAATTTTGTTGGGGAAAGAGACTTTGTTTGGTGTCACTGAAGTGCCTTCACAGGGAGTTAGGTCCTGGGTCCTCCTGTTCCTGCCTACCTGATTGTCTTTTGTTCCCCTCCCGGGCTCATTGCACTTCCTCGGCTCCTTAGCACTCTCCACCAGGAGTGGCCTTCAAAGCTGGAGAAACCAGAAGCTCTAATGAAATTTTTGTTAAGGAAGGAATTTCTTATGCCTTTAGAATGCACATTTTTAGGAAAAATGAAATGTGAGGGATTATTGGTGGCCTTTTAAAATTTAGAGTCACCATTTCTGTCACATTATGATTGAGAGAATTCTGTGTACTTTAATGTGTTGGTCTGGATTTAGTAGTCAAACTTACAAATGTACTTCCTAGCCTGCTTATATTATTCAGAAAACAGTTTTATCTAGGAATGGAAATAGAGGGGCAAGGACCTAAATTCAGACAGGGCTACTAAGAGACAATCAAATGCTTTCTAGGATGGAATTATTGTAATTACTGATATAAAGTATGTGTAAATCATCTCTCTAGAACCTGGTTGACTATAAATTGTATTTAATAAGTTACTGACTACCACATCTACCAGTCATGATTATATCAACCAATGAGGTTTTGCTTATTTCTCAGTCTGTCATATTCAAATTCTAAGCAGTGACTTTTCATCATTAAAGAGTTTTGCAAACATCATTATAATTGTTTGTGCCCAGCAGCCAACTTTTTTATTTCTTGGTTTTGGTTTGTTTGAAAACTCTTCTGATTGGATACTTCTTTCCCTTTTCTGTCATTTGACAGTCAATTTTGTTATGAAACCAGACTATTTTGTGCACTGAGTCAATTGCTGTGAAACTTGTTTTAGTGGAATCGAACTTGTCCTTTCCCTCATTGATGGGATCTGAGCTTACTGTGTGTTGCTGAGGGAGTGGGTATGCCGCTGGCATAACCAGAGGAATAACTTTATATCCTTTTGTACAGTCTCTGGGTAGAATTGCAGACAGACAAGGGATTTTTCTCCAGCAGGAGAAAGGCGTTTCCCCTCAATGGTATGGAAATCTCACACTCCAGGTCTTTTGACACACCACTGACTGCTGGAGAGCATGAAGCCAGTGTTTACTGCTGGTTCTTGGGTGTTAAACAGCCCTCCACTGCTTTTATTGTACCATTAATTGCACTTAATGCAGCTGCATTTCTAGTACGCTTGGCTAGACTCTGAAAATTAAGTAGAGGGTACTTTGTTATAAAATTCACTGTAATGAGCTCTGGTGGGACAGGGTCTGTTAAGTTTGAAATTACCTCGAGCCATTTCTAAAGGACTTCTTAAAATATTTCACATCTATAAAAGTTTGTAACTAGATAAATAGCCATGGAGAGTGTTAGACTAGACAGAGGGAAGCCAAATTTCTTCTCAGTGCATCTTTGATAAAAATGGATGCTTTGAATATTTAAGAGTGGTGTTTGTTTTCCACATTCTTTTCTGTCTCCCACATTTGCTGAACTCTATCTTTTTGTCTGTTAGCATGTAAGGTCAGGGTTAGCTGTTTCACACAGTAGCTTATATGTACAAACTCTCCCCACCCTTTTTTTTCCCTTTTGCTTTTGAATCCAAATCATACTTCAGACTAGAATAAAAATTCTAGTTTGTGCCTCCCTCTGGGTTGTACATAAATTGATTCAAGAAGAGGTCACACCTCTAAGAACAAAAACACTGAAGAGACAGCTGTAACTATTAGCCAATTAGTTTAATGTTATGACTACTAGCCAGGGCCTGAAATAGATTCCTGGTACCTGGCTAATAGATGCTTCAAATGACTTTAATTCCCCCAGTATTCTTGGCCTATGTAAGTGACTGCTGTAATGCTTTGCGGCTAATAAAATTTCAGATTGACTAATTTACCGGGTAGCTTTACCAAAACATCCAAGTAATCCGTACATACTCATTAGAGACAGGTCTGGAACATACTCCCTTAGGACTGATTTGAAAAACCTCACTAGGATCAGCCTCACTGAGCTTTAGATGCACTGGCACAAATCAGGTGGAGGATCTTCTATGGTTTTAGTGCAGCAATTTATCTGAGTTTCGTAGTTAAAGTTTGAGCATGAGGTAATTAGAGCCCTCCAAGCTTGAAATTCATGAACCTTATTCCCCCCTTAATAGACTCTATACAAGCTTGCCAAGCTCGCTGTTTGACTGATATATATGGAGGCTTTGTTAAAAGCCTCTGGTCAAAATGATAAATTAAAAAAAAAAATCGAGCTAGGTTTTCTTTTATTTTTGGCTCTTACATGTGTAAACAGGAAAAGTTACTGCTTATGATTACCTAGGGTTGTACATTTTAGAAATATTCACTAGTCAATTATCAAACACCAAAGCCAGGCAGCACCACACCTGCCATCCAGATGGCTCTGACCACACATAAGGCCTGACCAATGAGGACTGAGGAATAGAAGGCACAGGATGCTGTGGGTCTGTTTGGTTTCTTCTGTGTATTCCTCTTGGCAACAAAGGAAAGGTAACTTTTATTCTACTGCCATTTTTACAGTAAGAGCACTTGAGCATACATGTCTCTGCATTCGGCAGTCATTTCAATCAAGCTTCCTAATATAGCTTACATATATATTTTTAGAAGTTAATATATGTTCAGATTTTTTAGAATGTGTATAGACATCTAAGTCGTGGCATATACATGTGTGTGGACATGAACATGTATACATCAAAACAACTACATCATACCACATTGCTTCATTTACCCTCATAAAATATTATTATGCTAAATATTATGCTACTATAAAATAGACAATCAAAGCTCAGCTATAGTCTCTAGGATTTCAAGATGTTCTACCTCTAACAGCCATTTTTATTATTCCTCTATGAACAAAGCATAGCATCTGACTTACTCTACCAAATCTACAGTTTTTTAAAAAGTAATTTACAAATGATTTCTAGATTGCACTTTTTGAGAAAAGAGAAAAGAACAAGCATGTAGTGAATACCTCTGATGTGTCAGGTACTGTACTAGGTACTTTACATACATTATTTCATGTAATCCTTAAAATAGCCTGCTTTTGTAGGTGGCAATAGGTTCATCTTTCTGGTAACTCTTTCTGAGATTTTTCTAACTGATCCAAGGTCACACACTACCTAAGAAATGACAGAAAATACACACACACACACACACACACATATATATATATATATATATATAGCATGTATATTTATTTATATAAAGTACCATTTCAGTGATTCAGTTTTGTTTCAAAGAGATTAAAAACCCAAATTGAATTAAGTTTTTGTTTTTCCATCCTATTTGCTAATGTGCTAGAAAGCTTTTTTTGTGCCACAAACATTGGCAACTGAACCCTTGCTGCCTTTTTTTGGACACGGTGTCTTACCCAACAGATGGGGAAACTAAGACTTAGTTATCAGGCATCTTATCAGGGTTCACCAGCTAGCAAATTGAGGAAACTAAGGGGAGCAATTAGTACTTTCCTCTGAATACTGAGGATGAGGTTTCTATAAACAATATTTGCGAAATTCCAGAAGAAAAATTGCCTTCCTCTCTGCCAGCTAGAAAATTCACCTTCACTAAAGGTGAGGCAGTTGCTTCTAAAAGAAATATATTTGGGGAGAAACAAGGACTTCTTTCCTATGCGTATCAATCTTGGCTTCTTTTTTCATTGGCTTAGCCAGCATTTATTAAATAATGTAGGAGTGCTGTGAGGTTCTTATTTCCCTTTAAAATTTTTTTTCCCAACAAATAAAAGGCACTTTAGTTTTCTTCAACTTCTTTATGTTCTTGTAGTTCACACTCAGGTATATTAATAATCTCTTGCAGTACTAGCCTTTGAACAGGTCTTGGCAAGAAAGAAAGTCTTACTGCTTTTGTGATTCTAGATTATAGGGACTCCAAAAGCAATTCCTGTAACTTCTCTATTTGTAACAGTAAAAAAGCTTTGCCACACCAAGAGATTTAAAGATTCATGGACAATGGGATGAGAAAAGATTGTCCTTGTGGATGAGTGAAGGGATGGACAATATTGGTGGAATGAAGTGTGGGAAGCGTCAGGGACAGCAACATGCCAAGTGGGGTCTTGACTTTTGATAACACATTGCCATCTTTATAAAGCCTTGTATATGGAGTTTTATATCTTCATGAAACTGGCACAAAAGTCATTCTAGCAGTGGAGACCAGGGTCTTCCAAAGAATGTTTGATTTCCTGTTTATTCAGTGGGGAAAACCAAGGAAGAGTAAGACGGGTGTGAAATCACCTGTAGAGCCAGCTAGGTGGATACTCATCCACTGTGGGGGAGAAAGGCCAAGGGTTCAGGGGAACAATGATGACTTGAGTTTAGACATTTTCAGGCAGCTTTTCTTAAAACAGTATCCTTGGGACCAGCAGATGCCATAACAGTTACACTGCTGGACACCCACATGGCCAACAGTAGTTCAAGTCCCAGACCCAGTGACTTGAAACTCACGTAAGCTGCATGTGTGTACATGCCCAAGATCCTGGAAGGACAGTGAAGGAGAAAGGATTAGGGCATAGCCATCCTCCCTGGGGAGTTATTTCTCACTTTCCCTCTCACTGTCTCTCTCTCTCTCCAGTGAGCTCATGTGCCCTAAGGCAAAAATGTCTATAAAATAGTAATAATAATAATAAAAACAGTATACTTTTGGACATGAACTGTAGGTCATTGTGTGGCTTCACCGTCATCAGAAGAACTTATTCCAAGGCTGAGATCCCTTTTGGGGTGATTGGGCCAGCATAGCACACTATATCATTTTTATGGATCCAGTTATAGTAAAATACTGAAATTGGGAAAAAAAAAAAGTGGGTTGGCTATTTTTCAGCTTCACTTTCTAGGTAATCTTACCATTTCTTTTTAGAGGTTTCTCTCTCTCTTATCTCATAGCTTTTGCTTGCTTCTTCCTCTTAGGGTATAAATGTCCTCAATTCCTCAAGACACTTTTAAAAAATCTCATCATCCTGAGTATTTCCTCATGCATCTTTTATTCCTCCCAAGTTTTTTTTTTTTCAAGCTTCTAGAAAAAGAATGCACAGTATATCTCTCATGTTTTTCACCTCTCAGTTACTCTTCATCCCTACAATGCCCCTGCCCAGGCCCTGCAATGTTCTTACAACATACACAGGATGGACATAGTCTCTGCTTAAAATGTCCTGCTCGCTCTCTTTTTAGGATGATGTTGCCTCTTTATCTACTTCTAACCCTTTGGCTGTGCATTCTCAGGCTGTTTGCTGGTTCCTCGTTCTCTGCTTTCTGTAAATACAGATCTTCCCTAGGCTGAGCCCCCAGTTCTCCTCCCACTCTGTGTGCTAAAAATAGGCTGCCAAGTCCTCATCTCTGCCAGGCCTCAGTCCTACACCTTAGCACTACTGGGCGTCTCAGTGATCTTGCCCTTAAGATAGCTTTAGTTCAATGTCCCGTTTTCTCCTTAGCGCCTTCTTCCCTTTCTAAATGTCCCATCATAGGAAACAATGTCATCTGCTAACCCAAATCCTTGGAAGTCATAATTGAACTCCCCCTTTCCCTTATTAATTAATCACAATTTTCAATCCTGCATTTTAAATTTATGTAGAATTTAACCCCTCTCTTCAGTCTTACTACCTTCCCTTTCTTTTCTTTTTTGAGAGGTTTTTGCTATAGGGCACGTGCACTCACCAGAGAGACAGAGAGGAACAGAGAGACAGAAAGTGAAAAATCACCCCCCAAGGGGGATGGCCATGCCACAATTCCTTCTCCTCCATTCTCCTCTCAGGATCTTGGGCACGCACGCACATGCACCCGGCGTTAGTCTAAGTCCCCTGGTCTGGGACTTGAACCGCGGTCGACTAACGGGAGGGAGTCCAGCAACATAGCCATTACACCAACTGCTGGTCCCCAATCTTACTATCTATTAACTGTGGTTAGTTTCTTTTTGAATTTCTTTTTGAAATTTTTCAATTTCACCCAAATACAGTTTTGTCCATTGTACTACAACTCTGGTGACAACACACATGTGTGCTCATGTCCCTCTCTGCTCATACTTTTGAATGGCTCCCCATTACTCTGTGTAATTCATAAAGTCCTTCACAGGGAAGGAGTTTATAAGGTTTGTAAGGCTGTTAGTGACTCAGTCTTCTGCTGTTTTCTGACGTTACTTGCCCTCTGCCTGAGTCCCCCATGTCTCATTCCCTCTGTGCCGGTGGGTATGTGCTTCTCTCTCCCTCAGTGCTTCCCCACCACCACCCCGCCTGGGCTCATTTGCCTGGAAGATGTCTACCTGTTTCTAGTCCAAATACCTTTTTCTCTTACATCTTTGAACTTCATGAGTTTTGATGCTCCTTTTCCTGGGATCCTTCAAGTAAACCATTGCTTTATTACAGTTTGTGGTTCTCTCTCATTTTTGTCTCCAAACTCCCTGAGAGGACTCACTCCTTGTCATTTCCTGAACCTGATAAGCTTCTTCCATCTTACAGCCTTTATTCTCTTCCCTTTACCTGGACGTCACATCCCACCTTCACTTTATTTGTGTCTCTCCTCAGATGCTATATCCTCAGAACTCAGATACGATATCCTCAGGCCTTTTTGGATCTTCCTGTCAAATACACAAATCCCTGCCACTTCTTTCTCCTTTCCTCTATATTTTTCTTCAAACTGCTTCTGGTATATAGATGATTATTACAGCTATCTGACTCTCCCACTAGAACGTCAGCTCCATACAGGCATTTTTATCTGTTTCCTTTGTCCCCAGTTTAAGGGCCTAGGCCTGGCACTTAGTAGGCCCTCAATAAATATTTAGATGAATAATTGAATCATATCATCCTCAACTTACACAATACCTGGCATAGGGTGAACACTCAGTATAGGTCTATTAAAAGAATAAGCGTGAAATATGCATTTGAGTGTAGTTAAATAAATCCCCATGCCTGAATCCAGCACACTGGAGACTAGTGGCTTCCTGGAAAAGAGAAGCAAGACAGCTGGAAGACAAATAAAAATGACTGGCTAGTGGCAAAGTCCGTTCTCATCAGAATTCCGGTTCAGTTATTCAGTTCAGATTTTTGGCAAGTAGTGCAGATTCTTTTTCAGAAAATGTTGATTGATTGCACAGTTGTACCCACTTCATTTGCAAACCTTCATTATCTCTTTTTCCTTTCCTCCCTCTGTCTGCATTTAGAAGGGGAGGAGCAGTGGATAATTCCACAAGGCAATTTTTGTGAATAAACCCACTAACTGGCTGCTGCTTTCAGTCTCCCAGTCTCCACACAGAATACAAGTGTCTGCTTTAGTTGTGCATTCTCTCTTGACTGAATCTCCTTGCATTCATTCATTTGAGTATTCATTTGATTACTTACTCATTCACTCACCGAATCAGTCGTTCAGTCCCACTGATCATACAGGGTATATGCAGATCTTTGACTGTTATCTTAAGCAAGAGTTCTTGGCCTGGGCTCTGCAGCTGAGTGTCAGAGGCTCTCTAGAATTTCTGTAATGGTACATGCAGTTTTGTGTTTAAATCATGTGTTAGGAAGAAGGTTTTTTTCATTGCTTGAGTGGCAGTTTTGTTGTTCAAAGAAAGAAATATGTTCAGGACCTCTGATAGAAAACGGCTTGAGCTCAGTCTTAAATTTAAATAGAAGGACCTCAAGTTGTCTTTTGTCTTTCTATGTTTCATGGCGGTGATAAATGTGAAAGTATATTTGTGTTATTTAGTCTAAGTCTGACAATCTTTTAACAATTTTTTTCTTTATTCATAATAGAGTGCCTATGATTAAGGGCGAGAAAGGGATGAGGAGCAGCCCCACATGGCCTGCTCAGACCACGAGCCCCTTCCTCCAGCCCCCTAGCCTGTCAGATCCCGGTCACTTGCCTGTGTAACTAGTGCATTTCAGGCTGACCTGACAAGGCATTTGAACCACAGTCACACGTGGCATCTGGCTTATTTTGAGTGATGTGTTACCATTGTGCATGAGACCAGCCCAGCTTGGCAGGGCTAGGCCTGTTCACTAATCAGTACACTCCAAATAGTGCTCACTTTTCTTATTTGGTTTTTGAATTTGCCCAAATCATAACCTTTGTGGGTCCCAAAGAGGCAGATAGCAATAGTAATGCAAACTTTGGTCTGCTTACCGAAGCAAGACCTACTTCCTGCTCAGTTACTATTGCTGTGTGGACTTTTGTTTCTATGAATCAGAGAGAAGCTGGTGGGATTGTAAGAGCTGATTTGGGTTTGCAGGGGTGGTAGCTGTATATGTTTACCTAATCAAGTTATGTCTGAGGCATTCCACATCTTAAAACGAATGCCAATTACTGCTGAAATAGGGCATGAGTGAATCCTTCAAAAGAAAATTCAGTGGGCAGTTGCTGACACTCAGTGAATCGCTGGCTCTTTGCCCAGGTGTATGTGAAATGTTTGCACTGGTTTGGCCCTGATTGCAGTTGGCTCAGAGGGTTTGTAGGGACATTGTAGATCTGATATTAAATCATAGGTAAGGTAGGGGCTATTGGTAGCATGCAGGGCAAAAACGTTCTCATAGTCCTGTTAAAATTAGGCTTAAGATAGTTACTGAGAAAAATCATCTTCAGCCCAGACTCTGCTTTTCCTAACAAGGAGAGAAGTGATATGTGCCACTTTTGGGGGCCAGACACTGCTTTAGTGTGTTCATTTGTTTATGAGTATTTATTGTGCACCTTCTGTGTTCTGGACCCTATTCTAGTTGCAAGGCAGTGCACAAAAGGATTCTTCTGACTTGTGAAGGTAACCCGCTAGTGGGGGAGACAGATACTGTGTAAATAAATTCTAGGAGGAAAATTAAAGAGCAGGGCATGTCACATGCTCACAATTGCTCTAAGAGGCATTAACCCCTTTGACACAATGAGAAATGGAGGTCCATGAAGCCTATGGATCATGTAGCAATGGATCTAAGACCACCCAGCTAATTAGGGTTAAACACGAATTTAAGGGAACCAGCAGATGGTGTAATAGTTGTATCACTGGACTCTCATGTAGTCTACCACAGTGTGAGTCCTAGACCTGATGGCTTAAAACTTACACAGGATATGTGTGCCAAAGATCCCAAAAAGTGAAGGGATTGCAGTATAGCCAGCCCCCAGGGTGTGATTCCTCACTTTCTGTCTCTCTGCCTCTGTCACTCGGGGGGAAGACTCACGCCCTATAGCAATTTAAAAAAAAAAATTAAGAAACTTGGCTTCCCTGACTCTAAAACTCAAAGACTTTCCTCTGTTTAGATAGATTGAGAAATAGACTTTTACAGTTAGGGTTTCCAGACAGCTCAGTTGCCAGAGCCCTGACCATCGTGGTCCATAGTTCATGTCCTCTCACTTATCCCAGTTCTAGCAGTGCCATATGCTGAGCTCTTTTCTGACTCTGCTCCTCCCAGTCCCCTTCCTGAGTTCAGCATTGGTAGTTGCACATTTATTGTATTTTATTAATTTGCTTAAGTGTCAGTCTCCCCACTAAACTCTGTCTTATGGAGGGTCAAGATGTTATCTTTGCATTTTTATATTCACTGATGCAGTGCCCAGCACAGAGCAGAGGCTCCACAAATGTTCTGTGTGGATGTTGTTAACTTCCTTCTGCCGACATGTCTAGAAATAGAATGGAGGCCTGGCCTCCATCTCTAACAGCAAGGTCAGTGGGATTGAAAGTGTCCATATTAGAAGGCTTCACTAAATTTTGGATTAATAAATACAGTACCACAGCCTGAGATTATTGAACTTTGGAAAATGATCAGAGTGACTTTCCAGTAGCAGGTGTTGTCATCAACAGAGCCTTGTGTCGTTTAGTCCAACACCCCACTGCTTCGTGGCAATATTTATATTGACTGCTCTTTTGGCAGAAAGGAGATACTGAGAACACTGCCAACCATTGATGTGTTCTAAAAGCTAAAGGGCGGGGGTGGGAGAGGAGATGACTGATTGTGTGAATGAACAGGAGAGAGAAGAGTCAGAGGGCCACAGACATTTCCTTCTTTCTCCCACAAAAACACAGGCTGCTTCCTGTACTGCCAACGTTCTTAGTTCCCTGTCGTATCAGTGACCCAGGAAAGCCCGGAGGATGTGTGGAGCATTAGACTGGAAGTAATAAGGTTGTGCCTGACTTACCTCAATATTTGTAGCAGATGTTACAAATGTTATAACATGAAGCTTTGGGATCAGATTGGGGGAAAAAATCAAGATAACAGATGTGGATCTCTGCCTTTTACCAGCAAGTGCAAGTGGCATTGCACTGATGCAGTGATAGTCTCTGTCCTCTTCCTACTGGACAGATTCGTGCCTCTAACTGTTGGAGTGCCACTGAGGTCAGGAGGAGTGACAGCAGTGAAACAGCACACATTGGCAAGGCTTTTAAGACATTTTGCAAAATGGAAGTATAATCATCATTTTCCTCCCCGAGAGCACATACCAAGTCTAACCTCCATTAAAAATTTATAGTACTCAAAAAATTCTTAGTGTATTCATGGGGAAGGTAATTTCTACCAGTGAAAGGGTGCGTAATAAACTCTCCAAAGTCAGTGCTGTGTTCAGATCCCAAATTTGATACACTCTATTTTTCCTTTTGAGAGCTGTGGTCAGATAGCACTTGGTGTCTTCCTGTGAACTGTGGGTTTGATTCATGAGAGCGTTCTGTCCCTGCCTGACATACAGAGTAGGTGATTTTTAGAGAGTGGCCACTGGAGAAGAATTTAAGTCACAAGAGAAGCAGTTCAAGACTAGACGCTCAAGATTGTACTTAGAAAACACAGCACCTTCTGACATCAGGATACATTCAGGCTGGGAACCTGGGCAGGTGTCTGTTCTGCCCACTCTGTGGCTCACTGGATCCTTCCAGGAGGCAGGACTGCCTTGTTCTGGACTGTGTCTTAGCCAGCTTTCCACCCTGAGTCCCCAGCCTCACTTTCTGTCTCTCTGCCTCTGTCACTCGGGGGGAAGACTCACGCCCTATAGCAATTTAAAAAAAAAAAAATTAAGAAACTTGGCTTCCCTGACTCTAAAACTCAAAGACTTTCCTCTGTTTAGATAGATTGAGAAATAGACTTTTACAGTTAGGGTTTCCAGACAGCTCAGTTGCCAGAGCCCTGACCATCGTGGTCCATAGTTCATGTCCTCTCACTTATCCCAGTTCTAGCAGTGCCATATGCTGAGCTCTTTTCTGACTCTGCTCCTCCCAGTCCCCTTCCTGAGTTCAGCATTGGTAGTTGCACATTTATTGTATTTTATTAATTTGCTTAAGTGTCAGTCTCCCCACTAGACTCTGTCTTATGGAGGGTCAAGATGTTATCTTTGCATTTTTATACTCACTGATGCAGTGCCCAGCACAGAGCAGAGGCTCCACAAATGTTCTGTGTGGATGTTGTTAACTTCCTTCTGCCGACATGTCTAGAAATAGAATGGAGGCCTGGCCTCCATCTCTAACAGCAAGGTCAGTGGGATTGAAAGTGTCCATATTAGAAGGCTTCACTAAATTTTGGATTAATAAATACAATACCACAGCCTGAGATTATTGAACTTTGGAAAATGATCAGAGTGACTTTCCAGTAGCAGGTGTTGTCATCAACAGAGCCTTGTGTCGTTTAGTCCAACACCCCACTGCTTCGTGGCAATATTTATATTGACTGCTCTTTTGGCAGAAAGGAGATACTGAGAACACTGCCAACCATTGATGTGTTCTAAAAGCTAAAGGGCGGGGGTGGGAGAGGAGATGACTGATTGAGTGAATGAACAGGAGAGAGAAGAGTCAGAGGGCCACAGACATTTCCTTCTTTCTCCCACAAAAACACAGGCTGCTTCCTGTACTGCCAACGTTCTTAGTTCCCTGTCGTATCAGTGACCCAGGAAAGCCCGGAGGATGTGTGGAGCATTAGACTGGAAGTAATAAGGTTGTGCCTGACTTACCTCAATATTTGTAGCAGATGTTACAAATGTTATAACATGAAGCTTTGGGATCAGATTGGGGGAAAAAATCAAGATAACAGATGTGGATCTCTGCCTTTTACCAGCAAGTGCAAGTGGCATTGCACTGATGCAGTGATAGTCTCTGTCCTCTTCCTACTGGACAGATTCGTGCCTCTAACTGTTGGAGTGCCACTGAGGTCAGGAGGAGTGACAGCAGTGAAACAGCACACATTGGCAAGGCTTTTAAGACATTTTGCAAAATGGAAGTATAATCATCATTTTCCTCCCCGAGAGCACATACCAAGTCTAACCTCCATTAAAAATTTATAGTACTCAAAAAATTCTTAGTGTATTCATGGGGAAGGTAATTTCTACCAGTGAAAGGGTGCGTAATAAACTCTCCAAAGTCAGTGCTGTGTTCAGATCCCAAATTTGATACACTCTATTTTTCCTTTTGAGAGCTGTGGTCAGATAGCACTTGGTGTCTTCCTGTGAACTGTGGGTTTGATTCATGAGAGCGTTCTGTCCCTGCCTGACATACAGAGTAGGTGATTTTTAGAGAGTGGCCACTGGAGAAGAATTTAAGTCACAAGAGAAGCAGTTCAAGACTAGACGCTCAAGATTGTACTTAGAAAACACAGCACCTTCTGACATCAGGATACATTCAGGCTGGGAACCTGGGCAGGTGTCTGTTCTGCCCACTCTGTGGCTCACTGGATCCTTCCAGGAGGCAGGACTGCCTTGTTCTGGACTGTGTCTTAGCCAGCTTTCCACCCTGAGTCCCCAGCAGAGTTCCAGCCTCAGCATGAGGCTCAGTCATGTTTGCTGTCGTAGCCCTGGAGCCAGAATAAATTAGTTTGTCTTTCTTGCTGAGTTCATGTTAGATAAAAATAAAGACTCTCTACCACTCAAAGATCCTCCTACTCAGTACTCTTTTCTGAAGTCACTTTCTAACTCTCTCCCTCTGAAAACTTGCCTAGACTTAGGACGCATACCCCACATATCCCATCTCGCTACTGGGAAGCCATAGACAGGAATCAACTTCTGTCATGATTACTTTCTTTACATTTTATTTATTTCGTAAATACAAAGAGGAAATTCTTATTCTTTCCACTGTGTACAGTGAATCAAGTACTTAATAAATATTGTGTTCAAAAGCATTCCCTGTGACATCTAGGTATTGAAACCTGTAAGTATACTCAGATAACCCTTGAATGTCTTTTAAGTTATTAAAAGGAACATTGGTTTCTTTTTTAAAAAAACTAATTTTATGGGACCAGAAGATTGTATAATGGTTACATTGCTAGACTTCCATGTAGTCGACTGCAGTTCGAGTTCCAGACCTGGAAACTTAAAACTCAGGCCAGGCACGTGTGTGTGTGTGTGTGTGTGTGTGTGTGTGTGTGTGTATACACGTGTGCCCAAGATCCTGAGAAGAGATTGGCGGAGAAGGGATTATGGCAGGGCCATCCTCCTGGGGGAGTGATTTCTCACTTTCTGTCTCTCTGTCTCACTGTCTCTCCAGTGAGCATACATGCCCTGTAGCAAAATTTAAAATAAAAAAATAATAAAAACTAATTTTATTTGTGATAAATCATGGGAGTACATTCATGCATATGAGAGAGAGAGAGAACACACTATGGTTTGGTGCTCATCTTGGGCTGTTCCATGTCACAATCCCCTTCCTCTGGTCCTCCAGCCTGTTTGATCTTTGTGCTCACACATATCTGGTATATTTCAGGCTGACTGGGCTAGGGATTTGAACCAGGGTCACCATGAGGGATCTGGCTTCTCTTGAGCAGCACATTAGCCCTGTGCCATTTAGCTGATCTTATATGCATTGTTATTTTGGAATAATTTACGTTTGAATGATTGAGTAATGACTACTGTGAAATGTAAGTCCTGCTTGGAGTGCTAATGGTTACTTTTGGAGTATCAGACACAGGCAAGCTCTTGTCTGTTAGACTGGGCCCTCCTCCATGCCCCTTGTGATCACCAGGCAATTCCCCTGATACACCACCCCCTAAGTCTCAGCCCAGAATGCAGACTATGCTTACATTTTCCTGCAGGTCCGTCCTCAGAGATGTTGACTGTCAGGACTTTGTCATTCCTCCGGGAGCTGTCAATCCAAGCAACAGCTTAACCCACTGCTGTAAGACTTTCAATGTCAAAGGGAAGTGTGGGTTTTCCCAAGAAGAATGTTAATCACCCTATGTGTAGTCCCTGTGAGGGACATATAGTTGTTCCTACAGTAAATTGCAGATTGTTAGATAAAGGGTTTTTTCCTCTTTTCCCAACTACAGATGGGAACTCTGTCTGAAGGTGGTGTGTGCTAACTGAATCTTTAAAATGGAAACTTTGTACTATTGGATCATCAGAAAAATTATGACATATTTTTCTATTTTTCTATGAAAAAATGCATCATGATTTTTCCAACAGCCCAATAAAAATTTTGTCTTGTGTTTTGTCAAGATTTATTACAATGATATTGTGTGGTATTGTACATTTAAAAGAGAATCCTTTTATTGTATAGAAAATTAGACAAAATAGATGTCAAAAATCATGTGAATACAGTCCTTAACATGAGAAGCACATGATAAATACTTCCATGACTAAACAAATCTTTCGGACAGTTCTTCTTAGTTCTTTAGTAGTTAAAACAATACAAACATGCTTCTTGGAGAAAAGCAGACATGGCTTCTTTAACCCAAATTCACAAATTCCTTTTTAAGTATTAAAACATTTAGTTACAGGAACCAGCAGTTGGCATAATAGCTATGTTGCTGGATTCCTATGTAGTTGACTGCAGTTCAAGTCTCAGATCCAGTGGCTTAAACTCACGCAGGGCACGTGTGCATGTGTTGTGCCCAAGATCCCAAGAGGAGAAGGGATTGCAGCATCGCCATCCCTCCTGGGGTGTGATCTCTCACTTTCTGTCTCTATCTCTGTCTTTCTGGCAAGTGCATGCACCCTATACGAAAAACCTCTCCAAAAAAAACCCAAACAACCAAAAAAACCCTTTCAGTTACATTATCCTACTTCTTTTCTATAATGTATTCAATCCATACTTAAATTGTGGAAGAAATTAAAATATGTGTTGCATCAAAAAAATTGAATCAGCATAAGACTTCTTATAGTTTCAATTATATTATGGGATTCAGTACCTACCCCTTTTGTATAAATTGGTAGTATAATATGTTAATAGGTTCTGGGATATAAATTATAAAAATGTTTTTTTTATTTTACAAGATTTTCTAAGTGTGAATTTGAACATATACACAAAGTATATTACTCCTGGGTACAAGAAGTTTTTTTTCCCCCTTGTATTTATTAAATCCTGATTAACAGTGCCTCTCCCTGTTTCTCTTTTCTGGTCATTAGTTAGTCTACATTGTATAGGGCAAAAACTAACCTTGGTGAAAGTACGTTGAAAAGGCATCATTGTTATTTGCTCCCAGGTTGCATGACACATTGCATGAAACTGCACACACAGTGCTTGCACCAAGAGTTTCCATGATAATGTTGCTATGTGGATTAAACTCCCTCAGCCCTATGGCAGTGTTCCCACTCCTAACCTGAGCTATCCCTGGAATCTAAGGCATACAACAACACAGAGGAGTTTAGTTTGAAAGGATGAAATTTCTCACCCTGGGCAGCAGACAGAGTTGTAAGGGCCAGTTTCAGAAATAAGATTTTGTTCTATGTTATATGCATACACACACACACACACACACACACACACACACATTGACACATACCTCATAAACTTCTGAGGCTCCTGAGAAATCCCTCCCTGGTTTCCTTGGCCCTGCAATGAGGGAGGCTAATTGAGATTCTTCAAGGGAAATCCCCTTTCTTTTCTTTGGCAGCTCTGAAAAGACTTATTAAGCATTCTATACTCCATTCTTTCCTGGACCCTGACTTTACGTAGTCTAAGTGTTAAAGCCCAGGGAGTGATGTCTGGGATTCCCTCTAGTCTTCCCTCCCCCCAAGCTTAGTGTGGAAAGATATCCTTATCTCTTGGAAGAAGGATTCAGAGGACAGCCATCAAAGGTGACCTGGCATGAAACTTGCCCTTCCTTTTACTCCACAGATGAGCCTCTTCTTGAGAAGCTCACTGCACACTAGAAGGCTCCATTCACCCGTGGTGTTGTACTGCCCCCCGCAGTATGGGGGTGTGTGGGGATGACAGAGCACTCTCTCATAGTCTTCCCTATCTGCCAGTGACTACTCTTTCTTACTAAAGCAATCCACTGGAAATCCTGCCTCACAATATCATGCCCACCACCACTTTTGAGTATCATCTTCGAGTGATCCCTTCAAGGGCAAGCCCTTCTGTCACTCCCTGCCTGTGGTCTACCTTCCCATTGTGAGCTATGCTGATGAGGAGCTGGGGTGGGCAGGGTTAGGAAGGAAAAGGGCAAGGCAGGACACAAGGCAAGGAGCACTCGTGACTTCCCCCTTTCATTATACGTGTCCGCTGAACTGTCCTGTTACCGTTTTGTAATGGGTTCTTCCATGGCAAGCTGACCTTTTGGCTGAATAGGTCAAACTCCCACTGAGCACTAATCCTCAGCCTTCCCCACACTTGTGCATCTGTTTGTGCATCTGCAGAGGTAAGAAGTACTGGTTGGGAATATGACTGGGAGCGTGTGGTTTATTTCCCAAAAGAAGGATTGGCTTTTACTGCACTGAATTAACTCTCAAAGACCACCATGTGAGGCTGTGCCGAAGAGTGCAAATTAGAATATTTTTGCTGATGTTGTTAAGGGGCAAAGCTAATTTTTTCAGATACATGCTTTAGAGTATGTCTTCTAATTTTTAATGAGAGAAAGGCCAAATGTACAGTCCTAATGATTCTTCATAACATTTTGGATTTCTGAAACTATCAGAACTTCCTTAGGTGATTAAAAAAGAAAAAAAAAGTTGTGAGAGAGAGACACCTATATAGCACACACATATATCTATCTTCCATTAAAATCTCTTAAAACCCTAGGCGTGTTTTTTTTTTTTTCAACCCGTATAGAACATGAGCTAATGAGTGTAGCATTTGTTAATAATTATATATTGGACCTAGTTTTGTTTTAAACTGCTCAAAACTTATTTTGGACTGTTTATTAGGTTTTATACTAGGTTCTTTATATTAGAGATTTTTAATATCACATAAGGACTCCATAAATGTTGACTTGAAGTTTAAGTTAGACTACTATAATGCGATCTCCTTTCTCCCTTGTAACAGTTTCTATAAGCCATTCTACTTACACAGCTCTCACATCTCACTGTCAGTGCGTTAGCGACATAATCTTCATAGCCAATGGGGCACACGTCCCATTTATCTAGCGATGTCCTCTGTGTCTGTTGTCATTTTAGCATTCTTTGCATTTCAAGAGTAGTCTATTTTAATTGAACACACGAATAGGTCAGCATATCAGATGAAACACCCACCTGTTCAGCAATAGTAAGTGTACATTTTCTGAGCTACCAAATGGTTATAGAAACTATTTCCAAAATGCAAAAATGTGAGTGTTTCATAAATGATGCATTACTTTTCTGAGGACAGTGGACCTCATTCAGTTTCTTGTTTTGTTTTGTTTTAATTGCCAGTGGGCATGTGTACTTAGAGAGGGAAAGGGATAGAGCACCCCCCAAGTGGAGTGTGATCATACCATCATCGCCTCTCACCCATTTCTCTATCCTGTTGGGATTTGGAGCATGCAAGCACAATTGCCTAATGTGTTTTTCCAAGCCTCTGAGGCCAGGAGTCAAACTTTGTTTGGCTGTGGGATATGGCTCACTTTAACCACTGTGCTACAGGGCCAATCCGAATTTTTGTTCTTTATGGGGTTTTTTGTTTGTTTCTTTTCTTTTTCTTTCTCTCTTTTTCTTTTTCTTTCTTTCTTTCTTTTTTTTTCTTTTTTTTTTTTTTTTGCTGGGCATTAATGATATTGTGTAAACATAATGAGATTAATGTGGAGAAACAAAGTTATTCTGTTTGCATTATTCCTGAGTTACCCGATTATTGTCTCCATTCTCAAAATGCCAAATGTGATAGGGTAAGTGTAAGATAAGAAGTACACATTTAACATCTATTCAGTTACCAATAGTGCTAGAGTTAAAGCTAGCTCCTACTGGGGCATAATGGGCTCCTGTTTAACATATTTATGTTGGCTGTAAAATTAGGAATTGTCATTACAGCCCCACATCACCTGCATAAGTGCAAAACATATAAATCAAGAGAAGTTCCAGTGCCATAAAAATGCCATCAAGTAGAATAGCCTGAAAGTACTTTCAAGATACTTGTATATTATGTTAGCATGAGTGAAGATACACACTCAGATTTCCTAGGCTTGAATAAGCCCGGTGCACACCACTGAAGTCAACTGTCTGCTTCTAGAAGGCATTTAAGATGCCATCTCTTGTTACTGGGCCAGCCTTTTGGGCCTCCTAGTAAATAAAATACTTTCATTATATTTCCTATGATGTTTTAGTCTCCTGTAGGTTGGGAGCTATTTGTTTCCTGGTCCTCTCTTGATCCAAAACTTTATAGAATAGTTCATGTTCTCAAAAGTCTATTTCTATGTGTGTGTGAGGTGTAGTGGTTTATTTTGAACTGTGTAATTAGAAGCCCTTAAGTCCCCCCCCCAAAAAAAATTATGAGCTATTAGTGAAGAGCTTTCTGAATCCTAATTATTGCCTCAGAAACAGAGTGGACACTTTAGAACTTTTTTTCAACTCCCCCTTCTCTCTCTCTCTCAAAAGCCACCCACCCCCATAATCTTAAAAAAAAAAAAAAAAAAAAAAAAAAAAAAAAAAAGACTGCAGATTTTATTCATGTGGGATCATTCACACCAAGCTACCATAATGTGCAATTAACACTCTAGAAACTGAAAACAGTATTCAGCAAGACAGCTGCATTAGCAAAAATGCCAAAGGAGTTTTGAAGGGATGTGCATGTTAGAATAGGAAATGAATCGGGAATGCGTGCGTGCACAGTTGTACTGTCTTAAATTATATCTGAATATTAAAATTTAAAAAATTTATATCTGTGCTTGTAATAATGGTTAATCTCAAAATAGAAATCTGATTTTTTTCTGTTTTAAGAGTATTTGTTGTGTGTTTTACCTCTCAAGCAAAGGAGGAGGTTGGGATGGAGATCTGTAAGATCCCTTCCAGCTGGAATATTCAGTGATGATAATCACTCTTCAGTTTTATTTTATAAATTTTTCCATTGAAAAACTACCCCTTTTATTTTTCTCTTGCCAGTAATAATACCTAACACTCATAGTATTTTCAAAGTGCCTTTCAGACATTATAGACACTTACTCACAAATGCAGGGGTAAGCGCCCTACTTTCACACAGCATAAGAATCATTAAGTGCCTTTATATTAAAATCATTACTAAGCTATGGATCCAGGTGACTGACTTAGTAACTGAAAAGACAGAATTATCCTAGAAGCATTCTGTGAGAATTTTCTCCTCAACTAGCTGAACATGTTTTTAGAAGTAAGAGAATAGGAGATTTTGATTTGATTTTCAATTAGCAGTGTCTGGTGAGTGAGCAGAGGTTTGTAACAAAATTTCAAGTAAAGAAGGAAGGCTTGAAAAATATACTTGTTGGAGATACAGAAAAGATAGGAATATTTTCTTTTATAAATCACTGCAAACAGATTTATAAGATGCTAGAGAATAACAAGCAAAAGAGAGAGAGTGAGTGAAGAAAAGAAAAGAAAAAAGAAAAATAAATACTTTAAAGAGTAGGTTGAGAACAAATGGGCACCCCATTAAAAAATTGTAAAGGAATGACTCTGAATTCTAGATTCCACAAATGTGATGCACTAAGCCCAGTTTTATTAAGAATTATGGGGCTCCGTGAGAGACAGGTGCTTACAAGCAAAGTGTGTGGGGTATATCAGGAAGAGAAGGGCTGACCCTAACCCAGCAGGAGGACAGGAGTATTCAGGAACTCTAGAAATGAAACAGTCTGAGCTGCTGAGGCACAGTCTGGCCAACAATCCACCCCGGCTTCTTGTCAGTTGACTAGGAATATTTATTTACCCATTAATATTCAGTTAATATTAAAAATCCAGGCATCTTGGACATTTAACACTAGCACAAATGGTCATTAATGAGAATCTCTCATCTGATATGTTGAGCTTATTAAAATGTGATACAATTATTTATTACATTAGAAAACCTAAGTTTTGTGTGTGTTCTTTTCTAGTTGAGAAATGAGTTTTCTTCTGGGGGAATGCAGTATGCAATGCTTTAAAAATAACGTTATTTAAAGAAAAACAATGTAGTAGTTCAAAAGGATCTGATCTTTTATATATTTTTACTCCATTAAAGAAAAAAAGCAATACAAAAATAATGGGAAAAAATGTCTAGATGTGGCTATTTAATGTTTCTAGAAGTTGATATTTTGAGTTGTGAATTTCACCTGGGCTGTGCTTATGGGCAGACAACTCAGAACCAAACACAATACCGGGTAGTGTTTCGATTTTTCTTGCTGTAGCAACTAGGTGGGGATGCAGTTAGAAAGTAAGCTGAAGGTATGAACTCAGAGCCCCAGCTTAATTTTTCTTTTTTCTTTTCTCTTCTTTCTTTCTTTTTTTTCAAGTTATAGGTGCACAACGAAGGAGAAGCCCCAGTGCACTAGCCATTGAAGTATTTGAAGCACATTTGGGAAGTCACATTTTGCAGGTACCTTTAAAAGAAAATGAAACTTTCTTATATTTTAATGAGAAAATCCTTACATTTAGTCTTTTTTAACATTTTTTTTTAAAACAAAACAAAATCTCAGCTGTGTATTTGACTGATGTTATTTTATCTTGAAATTCTGAAATTCTTATGAATTTCTTCTTTTCTTTTTACAAAGCCATCCCTTGAGAGACTATTAATGAGAAAGGGAGGGCAAGTATTATTTGTGCTGTAATAATTTAGATTAATTGCACCATCTAGTTGATACGCAATGTATAGTAAATGGCTGTTCTCAGAATGATTGTGTGTGCTGTATTTGTAAGTGGATGTATGTGTATGTCTTTGGAGTTCTTTATTGTTTTCAGAGGAGCAAAAATTTTATTGTGAAAGTACTGTCACATTTCTGTGTTGCCAAATTTCAGTTCTTTGCTTGAGTGTGTATTCGTATGTGCTTCCAACCTTAATGTTTTTCTCCCCAAATTAGGAAGTTCTCAGAGTGAAATGATAAAGATTATTTGTAGATAAAAGGAGATGGACAATAATTGATTTTGTCAGTGAATTTCATGACATAAATATGAGGGTTGCTAGGATGGGACTGTAGTTACTTAGCCCTAGTGAAACTTCATCCTACACTCATTTCACTTACTGAAAACTGTTTTGTTCTAAGACTGTGCCATCAATTCAACACCTCTGCCTTCATCCATGGCTAATTGTTCTACATTGTTTCTGCTTTTAGGATAAATGTGAACATGGTCAAACCTTATTTTAATTATAGAAGCTACATTTTTTTTTCTTTGCGTAAAATTGAGAAACAGACATGTTGAATATTTGGAAAACGTGGTTATGGTTTTTTTAGATAAACTTTCAGGAAATGAAGGTAAATTCCAGATTTCTGTCTATTTTGAGTCTTCATAGGGCTTTTCTAGATAGTCAGAAAGAGTATTGAAACTAACGTATTTCCTCTAAAGTATGTACAATAGGAGCTTTTACCAGATTCTCCAAGAAAATTAGCTCATAATCAAATCCCAGTGGCATTTTAAAGCAGTTATTTTGGTGGCAGTTTGAGAATCACTTGAAACTTGTTTAAAGGAAACATCCTTGGGTCTCAACCCGAACCTGTTGAATCGAATTTACCTGCTGAAGTCCAGTAGTTTGATTTTTAACAACCTTTAGAGGTAATTGTGATATTTTACCAGATCAGAGATACTACAATTCATATTTGCCAATTTAAGGCCTTGAGAAGTCTTGCCTTATTTTTTTTATTTATTCTGTATTTCTTTTTTTCCCCCCATTAGTATCTGTTAAAATCTCATAGAACTGATATTTCTTGAAACACAACTTGGAAGATGTTACTCTGTCATGTACATGAAACTTTAAATTGTCTTTGCAATACCATAAGTTAGTTATAAGGATACAGAAAGGCTATTTTTTTCCCTAGGTCTTCACATTTTAATTTCATTCTTTATATCCTATGTTCAGAATCTCAATTGTAAGTTTTATATAGGCCATGCTGTATATATTGTTAAATTCTAATGTATTTCAGAACTATTCAGTTTATATTCTAAAGAAACCAGTACCTAGGACCTAGTCAATGAAAGAAATAGTTTAAAGAGTGACCCCAGTTATTATCCTCTGACATTTTTTCTGGAAGTCATGACTCTAAAATTTGCAAGGACTTTAACCCAAAACTTAGCAGTTTGAATTGCACATCAGCTCAGATACATGCATGCACACACATGCACAGTGTATATGTATAAAATGACTGACCTAAATGCTAATGCAACATTATACTTCACTAAGAAAACAGGATCTAGAATGAGGCTATAAAGCTTTCTCTAATTTGGGTTGAGTACACTCTGCTCAGATACCACAATTAAAAAAAAAGAAACAGAAAACTGGATGTCATTGGTAACCATCATGTTACACAGAGCATGGTAAAGGACCTGGGGAGGTTTAATTTGGAAAACACATGACTTAAAGGGGAGATTAATGTCCTCTATACAGTTGGAGACTTCATATGAACAACAAAAACAAAAACAAAACAAGAAAAACAGACACACTCTCTGTCTCCAGAGTATAGAAAAAAGAGAAACAGGTGCAAATTGAAGAGGAAAAAAAAAAATCACCTTTGTATCAGAAACTTCTAAATAGTGCAAGTCACATTTGGAATTTGTTTAAAGCCCTTGCTTTAAGGGGATATAATAGGGTACTCAAAAGGTTCATGGGAAATGAGTATTACAAGGAAATGGTTCATAGTTTTTATAGTTTTTTGCACCAGACTAAACTTGTACTTTAGTTCCATTTTCTCACGAACTTTTTGAAGTCCCGTCAGTAAGTGACTTGGTAGGAATGTGTTCAAGAGTCAAGAATGCCAGGCATCCTAGTGTGGTTACGTAAGTAATCTTACAATTGCCCTACAAACTAGGACTCCTTATATCATTTGGTTTTAACACCAGTGTTCTTGACATGGAAGAACTATATACTTGTAAATTAAATGACAGAATTGTGGGCAAGAAAGGGTTAGGAAGAAGTAGAAGCTTAATTTCTATTATTCAGTAGTTATCTTGCCTAATTGGAAGGGAAACTCTTGAGCTTTTAGACCCTTATCTTTTTCATTTGCAACAATATTTCAATGTTCTGCAAGGATAGGATGGCTTTTGCATTTTGTTTCAGGAGTATCCAAGGTAGAATCTGGTCAATTCATGGTGATTGGAATGAATTTTTCCTTTTCTTCCCTCTTTCCTACCCTTCTTTCACTTGACAGTATTTCATAAAACCTGTATGTGGCCAGTAAGGTGAAGTTATGGTCTCTAACCTTACAGTTTATGGTTATTCACTTCCCACTCCTGAATGTTTCAGATACTTAGTAAGAACACAAAGTTTACCAAACAGGACTGCTGTCTTTTACTATCTTGCAGTCATTTGAGGAATGAAGAACCAGAAGACCTCAGAAAATGAGGAACATCACTCAGTACAAATACTATGAGGCTACAAACTATTGGGTTGTTGGAAAAGTCATGATGCACTTTTGCATAGAAAAAACACATCAGTATTTTTTCGATAACCAAGGAGCAAGGCTCTAGATTTGCCACAAAGCATCAAAGATGACATCTCAAATATGTTGGTGGGTGAATAGAACTTTATTAGGCAAGGAGTACATGAAAAGGAACATCTCATATAAAGGCATGAGAGCAAGTAGACCTAGTTTGGTGAGTGTTAAGATATTTGGCATAGTGGCTGCGTTGTGTGCCCATAAGAGTGATGAAGGTGGAGAAAGTATATGTGCCACCTTGTGAAAGGCCTAGTGAGCCAACCCAGGCTCACTATGAGTTACTAACCAGTGATGAGCCATGGAGAAGGCTTTCATGCAGGAGAGTTATAAGAGAAGCGTTTGGTTTCTTTCTGTCTAAGAAGTCTTTGAATAGTAAGGAGCAATAGAAAGAGACCATTTAGGAAATTGCTACAACAGTCTAAAAGAGAGAAGATGATGATCTTCAAGATAGAGCTCTGTGAATGGACAAGCAGATAGGGAATGAGATAGAATCATGGGCACACATGGTCCTACCACATGACAAGATATCATAATGACATGGGACCAGCAGTTAGCAGAATGGCTATGTCGCTGGACTCCCATGTAGTCGACTGCGGTTCGAGTCCCAGACCCGGTGGCTTAAAACTCATGCCGGGTGCGTGTGCGTGCCTGCCCAAGATCCCGAGAGGAGAATGGAGGAGAAGGGATTGCAGCGTGGCCATCCTCCCGGGGGGTGATTTCTCACTTTCTGTCTCTATGTCTCTCTCTGTCTGTCTGGCGAGTGCACGCACCCTATAGCAAAAACCTCTCCAAAAAAAAAAAAAAAAAAAAAGATATGATGATCACAGGTTTTCGAGGTATGTAACTAGCTGTCTGAATATCCTGTCACCAGAGGGAAGATGAAAGAGATACTCTCTTCAATAGCCAAGTTACTATGAGGAAAGCAGTTAGAAACCTGTATCTGACCCTCTACAGCAACATCAGGGCTAGTGCTGAAAATATGGCTGGGAATTACTAATTGGCAGTATACAGATGAATGACAGTTCAAATAAGTGATGAGCTGTAGACCCATGGAAATGATGTGGTGCACAGAGAGGGTTAAAGAGAGGTAACTCTGGGGTATGTCATTACTAAGAAGCAAGTAAAGATAAGAAAGGAAGAGACAGGATTGAAGAGGAAACCATAGGATAATATATTGCTCAAGGAAGGAGTGTTAATGATGCCAAGGTAGCTGAGAATAAATCCTTCTCTGCACAAACATTGAAGAGATGTCATAGGTTTTGTCAATGAAATGGCTGTTTAGTGAAATATTAGGTGCAGAAGGCAAACCTGAAGGGGATAAAAGGTAAAGGGGAGAATCTGGAAGTTGGTGGTAAAGAAAATTGGGATATAAGAAGCTAAGGTCGAGGGAAAATTATATTCTTCGTGCTCTGAGATTATGTTTATGTGTCAGATTCACAGGGCCATTTTGTGCCTACTCGAAAATGGATGGAAAGCTAACTCATTTGGCCAGTTATGTGCTGCTTAGCAATTAGTCTTTTCAAAATCAATATCTTGTGGTCATGTCTGTATTAAGAAAGGATTGTTTTTCATTATTAATGGCTAAATGCCATTTCCTATTATGGATGTATCATAATTTAACCATTTTCCTGCTATTGGGTGTTCTGCTTATATCTAGAAATTTGCATTTCTAAAACAAATACCAACTGGGGTGTGCACATGAATGCACATGCATGTATTTTAATTAGAAAGCATAGTCCAGATGGATTTTAGCTCATACTGAGTTTTTACTACTGAGTTTTATGTGTTGTGCTAAGTTCTCTTCTTATAAAATCACTGAGTACTCACAAAAGGTACCTATGATCTAGATGATATGATTATGTACATGTTAAAATTGAGTAGACTAAGACTTAAAAATCTTCAACTTGAGGTCACACTCTGGTTAGATAACATAGCTAAATTAGAACCTGAGACGCTAGCACTAGAGTACAAAACTTCCCCCAAATGATATGGGCATTTAAAAAGACAGTGGTGAGGGAACCAGCAGTTAGCTTAATGGCTATGTCGCTGGACTCCCACGTAGTCGACCGCAGTTTGTGTCCCGGACCCAGTGGCTTAAAACTCACGCCGGGCGCGTGTGCGTGCGTGCCCAAGATCCCGAGAGGAGAATGGAGGAGAAGGGATTGCAGCGTGACCATCCCCCCTGGGGGGTGATTTCTCGCTTTCTGTCTCTATGTCTCTCTCTGTCTGTCTGGCGAGCGTACGCGCCCTACAGTGAAAATCTCTCCAAAAAAAAAGACAGTGGTGGTAAACGGAAAGCATTATGGCAGTTAGAACTGAAGTGAAGAGGATTAGGGAACTGGTTTGAAAGGCAAATAGATGTCATTCTGATACCAGTGTATGGGGTTCAAAAACTGCCTGCGGCTCCAGTGTGCTTGGTGCCATGTGGCTCTGCTCCCTGGGCCCTCAGCGTTGCAGCACAAAGTCAGCCCCCTTTGGCATGAAGGAGTTGGAGCTGGGGGAAGAGGACGGACTTTGTAATTTGGGCGCATCCATTTTGTTGTTGTAATATGCCTTCGTTGTGTACATCAAATTAGCCATGTATTTTCTTAGAAAGCATTAAGAAAGTTTGGTAGATACCTTAAAATTTGACTACTTTTTCATAGAGAAGGAAAAAGAAATTAAACATGGTGGTAATTCTATCAGTGCAAGATCAACTTTTGCCAAATCAGTTTCCAGTGTAATGATCCACTGCCAGGGAAGGGCAGCAGGCCAAGACTCAGGGTGTGTGTTGTGTAACTCTGGGCCTGACTGCCGACTGTTGTGCCTGATAGTGTAGTCCCAGTGAAGCTGTTGCTGTTTCAGGCATGATTTTTCTTTAACAGAAATACCTTTTCAGGACAGTTGGGGGTTCAAGGGACGTCTGTTTTGTGACTGCAGGGCTGCGAAGTGTGTCTAGTGGGTTTGAGTCAGGGCATTTTAGTTTGCTGTAGCCTTCTGTGACTTTTACACATCAAATGGGGAATGGAAAGGCAAGGGATTAAGATCAGGAATTGTACATCTTGTGGTGGGCTAAGCGAAAACCCAAGAACTTTAGGAGATTATTATGTGGGATTTTCCTGAATATAGTACACATAACTAAGCATAAATGTGGTTCCTGCTTTAAAAATTCTCTTAGGGCATTATTGCTCCCACTACATGATTTTCTTAGTATAAAAAAAATGAATGGTATTTCTTTTTACTTTGCCAGGTTAGAGACCAGATACTGGGTAGTCGGAAAAGTCATGATGCATTTGTGCATTAAAAAAAAAAAAAATACTGTCTTGACTTTTCCAACAACCCAATAGAATATTTATTTTACCTTATGAAGTTAAAAAAAAAAAACACAAAATGGTAAGAAATGTCATCTTTGTAAGTCATAAGATTAACTACTGGAATGACTTTCCCTTAGGTGCCAAATTTATGAATGGAGTATCTTAATTATTGGTATGCCCTTACCAGAAGGGTTTAAGGGTTTTTTTTCATTCTGTAAATATGTTTATATAATTATTATGTACAGTGGCAATATTGTTTTTGCATACTCCATAGTAATACTGCTTTACGTACTTCACAAGTATTAAAACAATTCAATTAAAACCTAATATGTGGGTGATTTTTATGGTTCATGTTTGTATTCATTGTCAGGAGATTGTATTGGAACTATGGATAGATATTTGTATTGTTATTGACATTGTGTAGTATATGTCACTAATAATAAGCATCATACATGTATAAAGTGAATGAAGAGTAGTTGTTAACCGTAACTTCTTTGGATCCCAAAAGAAATGAAGTTTTGTGAGTTGGATAATATAATCCTAATAAGTTGAATATTCTACAGTATAAGAAATGCCCTAAGTGGAGATAATGTCAGAAGTATGGTATGCTTGTGTCAGTTTTGTGCTTGGCCATATTATGTGACTCCAGCTATATCTATATAACAGACTTTGTGTTATTTCTGGCCATATAAGGATTTTTGCATTAGTATTAGAACGTATAATCAAGGAGAATCCCACAGGCAGGGCTTTAGAGAAAAACCCAGAAAAAACCTCCAAGAGCGTTCTAAGATTGTAACATCTGAGATTTTTGACTAGGAGAGGATTAGAAAAAGCCGCATTGCATAGTTGCATAATTGCCTAGTTTTCCTGGCATAACTAGGGAAATAGCTACTTTGGCATGGATCACGTAGTAGAACTCTGGCCTGTGGTGATGACCTTAGGAAGACAGTTTCATTAAGTGCATTATGAGGAGCCTTTTAAAAGTTTGTGGAAAAAGGAAAGTGTAAATTTATTTTGGTACAAAAATGTTGAAATTCATGTGTAGTTTATATATATTCTTTTTATACATTCAATCACTGTATATCATTACAGCATGCAAAGTGAATTTTCCATCATGAATGCACTGTGTATTAATCCAGTTCAAGATACTATCATACATGTTATCAACAGATAATGTTCCATTTTTGTGTTTCTTAAATGGTCTGCTTATTTTGCATGAACTTTTTGAAGACCCTGCTCATATTTTTTTAAAAACAGGAGAGATGAAGAAACTTCAATTTTCTATTGGTTAGGCAAAGTAATAGAAGATTTGTGTGGATGCGATGGGTGCCATCACAGACCTCAACCAATTAATTTCTCTCAACACCTGCAACAATGAAACACAGGATAGTCATACCTCAAATAAAAGAAGAGCCTGTGGGTTACAAAGGCTATTACAAGGGAGATACAGAAGGAAGTCAGGTCAAGATTTATCTTGAAGTTTCTACATTTCCATTGTTAATCTTATTCTGAAGATTGGTTGAAGACATGTGCTAGAATTGGTCCTGCAGTATTACTTATAGATAAGAACATATAGATTCTCTGTTGGAAATACTTTCAAAAACAATTTGGGTTGATGTAATGAGGAATATGAAATAAATAGTATCTTATTTGTTATTGATTTATAATTAATAGTACCTTGTTACAGATTTGTTAGTTTTTCAAATATTTCTAGCCACAATAGAGCTATGTTTCCAAGACTCAGCCAGTTGTAGAAGACTATGCACAAGATTATGTTAGAGGAAACATACTGGAAGTATAAGCAAAAGGAGCTACAGTATTGATGTGGGGGTGGAAAATGCCAAATCTGCTGTTATTGATACCTACTTTAATCTCATTTAGCAAAAGAAAATAAACAGTAAACTGATACTTTTCAAACATCTGGGCAAAGACAGTCCTATATGCCTTAAACAGTTGAAAAACTGACTAATACAAAGATACAGATTATTATTAAGATGCTGCCTAGCCAAGTCAACACTTCTTTCACATTTGATAGTATTTCAAAGGATTTCTGTGAAAGAGAGTGATGCCTTGAAGTCTGTTTTCTGATGCTGCTTTTTAAATAATAGTGCATGCAAGACAGTAGGACAATATCTTCCTTGGCAGAGTCTTGCTGTCTGTGAGCCCCCTCCCGAGCCCTCAGCTCCTTAGGGCCTTGGCACTCAAACACTTCAGATACGTTTTCAGGCCAACCCAGGGATCTGAACCTTGGACAATCATGTGACGTCTAGTATTGCAGACTAGGTGTACTATAGATTGCACCATCTAGGCTGGGCCTTGTTTTCTGTTTAATTGATGAGTTAGATGTCATCTGTATTTATTTTATTGGAACTAACAAGTATAAGAAAAGATCATCTCTAAGAAGTTGTATCTTTTTATTTCTAATGGTGTTTGTTGATAAATTATTCTTCTCCTGGACGTCAGTACTAAAATAAAATATAGTAATTTCAAGTAATAGAGGTGTTCTGAATTAATTCCTTTAGCTGTAACAGAGAAAGGACAGAAAGGTGAGTGACCCTATAGTTTTCTTATGATTCAGAATTGTAAGAAAATGTAAAACTAAATATAGAAAAAGAGAAAGTTAGTGAATATATTTGCATATGCAAATTAGCTTAATTGATACTGCTTGCCTCTACAGGGATTTTTCATTACAAACTGGAGTGCTACATTGTTCAGCTCATATTGAGTAATTTAGTAACTAATGAGACCAGTTTGCACTAATTTGCATATGATAAATGAGCTTAATTGCAGTAAATAACTTGGAGGCATAATTACTTAATTTTCCTGTGTTGCACGGCTTTTAAGTTCACGTATGAACAACTCAAGATAATTTTGCATATTTAAATTAGTTGCTTTTAAATTTTCTTGAACAAAAAAAGGGAACACACCTTATCAATTGAGCTGTAAAACAATCAGAAGTAAAAATTGTAGTATTTTTATTTTAGGAAAAAAAAAACAACAGAAATGAAAACCAGAAATTTCTCAAGTCTGTTATTCATTTCTCCCACATCCCCTCCTCAAATAAGATACCAGCATTGGCATTTGGGAAAAAGCTTTCAAGGTTGAAAGTTAACTCGTGAGTACTATTAGTAAGTGATTGAGTTTAAACTGAAATATGAATGAATCATAACTTTTGAAGTAGATTTATGAGAGATGTGAAGTGTCTATTTTCTAATGTGGGAAACTAATATCAGTGTATCAATCGGCTCTTTCACCTGCAGGATACGTTTCTTCTAAGTTGCTGGGCTTTGATGAAGTAGGCATAACTCTGACCCTAGCCTTTATTTTGTATCTAGATTAATGTTTCATACTTAGGGAATTGATTTCATTGGAGAATCACAGTGTCATTTGCCAAGAATTATCTCATTGGTCTTCACAATATCTCAAGAACGTATGTTTTGTCAAGATCTCGGGAACCAGCAGTTAGCGTAATGGCTATGTCGTTGGACTCCCACGTAGTCGACCGTGGTTCGTGTCCCGGACCCGGTGGCTTAAAACTCACGCCGGGCGCGTGTGCGTGCGTGCCCAAGATCCCGAGAGGAGAATGGAGGAGAAGGGATTGTGGCGTGACCATCCCCCCTGGGGGGTGATTTCTCGCTTTCTGTCTCTATATCTCTGTCTGGCGAGCGTACGCGCCCTACAGTGAAAATCTCTCCAAAAAAAAAAAAAGATCTCAATTCTCAAAATGGAAAAACTGACCCCTACAGGGGGTGGTAGCAAATTGTTGCCACTTGATATTGTATTGCTTTTGAATTTCACTTCATGGGGAAATGTATAACTTATTTAAAATTAACTTGCCAGGCAATATAGAATCAGGTTTATGATTTTGAGAAGATAATAGAGTTGTGAAAGTTTAAAATGTGTGATTTGAGAAACCACTGCTGCTTTAACTCATTGTATGTAAAAACAAAATGGGACATTAGGGCTGTTAATTTTCCACAGTCTGGAAAAATAAGCCTTGAAACGTCTCTAAAAAGCCCAAATCCCACTTAAGTCACTTAAGCTTCCTATATATTTCAGAGGTGGACTGAACCAGTAATTATACTAATATATTCAGAGTATAAAATTTGAGTCTTCCATATAATGGGTTCTGAGGAAATGGCAGTGAATAACAGAATAACTGGGTAAATCCTACCAGGCAAAGTCCTCGTTAACCTCAGAACCAGGACTTTGTCTCATTGCCATGATCCCAGCTCGGTCTTTATCCACATCCTCTAGACATGGTAGAGAGTATGGCAGACTCATGAAGTGTATGGATTTGGCATCTAACCAACTTGAGTTGACTTCCTAACTTGCTCTCCTATAAATTCTGTAGACTTAGAACAGTCTCTTGCCCTCCCCAAGCCTCAGTTCTTCATCTTTGGAAATGAAGAAAATAGTGGAAGTTTTCCTGGCAGGCATGCTATGAGGATTGAAGGAGGTAGTGTAGTTAAAAGTGCTTAGGACAGAACCTGGCATATGGAATGTGCTAGGTAATCACTTACTGGTGTTTCTGTTTGTATGTTGGATACTTCAGAATAATGGGCAGTTTTTAAGTTTATTCATCTCTCCCAAGACTGATAGAGGCAGAGACAGCACCACCAGCAGGATCCCATGCTTCAGTCCACCCCTAGCTTCAACTAGCCCTGAATCATGGGCCTGCACATGCCCAGCACACTCGGGAACTTAGACATGGACCCAGATCCTCCATGTGGATCAGCCTTACAGAGAATCATGTTTTATTGCTGTGCCAACATTTATCCTCATTGTGCAGATTTTGAAGAAAAAACGTAATGCTTATCAGGGGTATTATTGATAGAGGAATATAGGAATATTGTTAATAAAATTCTCAGGTTAAAAGTACAATAAGTCAGGGCAGCAGGTGGCTTGATGGGTAAGGCACTGAACTCCCACATGACCATCACAGTTTGAGTCTGAGACCTGGCAGCATGAAAATCACGCTGGGTATGTGTATGTACATGCCTAAAATCTCAAGCAGATAATGGAGAAGAAATTGCAGCATGGCCATCTTTCCTGGGAGACGGTTTCTCACTTTCTATTTTTCTGTCTCTGTCCAGGGAGCACACACATCCGGTGGCAAAATAATAATAATAATAAATATTATTATTAATTAAAATAAAAAATAAGTAAAATCTAGGATGAATTATTTTCATTGATACAGCACAAGTTGTTTACATTATGTTATTTATATTTGGTAGTGTAAATTATCTCAAATGAAATTTAAAAATTGATAGTAACAGTGTATTTTCACTTGGAGAATGAAACTCCTTTTCTTAAAAACCTTAGGAACTGTCAGAATATCCTCATTAGCAACTTAGAAACAATTAGAAAAAGTAGCATTTATAAAGGGACTCTAAAATAAAAATTTCCTTTAATCTAAAATGTGATATGCCTTTATACTCAAAGATAAAACCAGCCATTGTTCATCACTATGAAGTACATTTTCAAGATATTGAAGTGCATGTCTGATTCTCCTGAGGCATGTTGCACAAAATCCATCACCTGCCATCCCCAAAACGGCACCTTTGTACGTCACAATCTGAAGGGAGAACCTCGCGCATGGATTTTCATGATGGTGTACCACTGTGGCAGAAACATATTCCTCTGTTTTTTTTGTTTTTGTTTTCACATTGCTAACTTTGAATTGCAAAGTAAACATGTCATTATTCACAAAGAAATAGCATAAGAAGTATGGAAAGGTGTAGGGGTTTGAGGTAACTCTTATTTTGGAGGAAAGCCATTGTGTGTTAGACTAAAAGTGGTGTTAATAGTAAATGGGGGCTTTATATTGGGTCATCATAAAAGTCATGACATATTTTTCTTTTTTAATTTTTTTAAAAAATTTTATTTATTTATTTTTTACCATAGGGCGTGTGTGTTTGCTGGAGAGGCAGAAAGACAAAAAGCAAGAAATCCCCCCCACCCCCCCAAGAAGGGTTGGCCACACTGCAGTCCCTTCTCCTCCATTCTCCTCTCAGGATTTTGGGCACTCAAACACAACAGTGCCCAGCATGAATTTTAAGCCACCGGGCCCAGGACTTGAACCATGATCGGCTACATGGAAGTCCAGCAATGTAACCATTACATCATCTGCTAGTCCCAGTCATGACAGTTTTTTCTATGCAAAATTGCACCATAACTTTTTTGATGACCCAATAGTTATAATATTAATTATTTTAGATGGACAGGATATAGAAAAATGGGACAATAAATTCAAAAATACTAAGCTTCAGTTTAATAAATATTTACCAAGTGTATAATCTGTATTAGAGACTAGAGAAAATACAGGGATTCAGTAATGAGTCTCAGCCTTCACACTCTAAATGGAGAAGACCAGTAAGAAAACAGACCAGTACAGTTCAAATATAAACTGGTGGTTTTTGAATCAGTTTTACATGGATTTGTATATCTGCTCTTACTTAAGTGATTTGGGGCATTTATTAAAACTCTCAACTTCTGTCATTCAATACAGAGACGGTAACAATTCTTACTGCACAGAGTGCTGTGAAAATTATTGGGTCATAGGGAAAGTTATGACATGTTTTTCTATGCAAAAATGCATCATGACTTTTCTGACAACCAAACAGATAAGATATGCACACAGTGCCTAGCTTAGATGAGATACTACATGAAGTATTAGATGAGATTCTGCAGGTAGAGCTCATAGTAAGCACTCAAGAAAAGTGGCTGGGGGTCAGCAGTGGTATCATGGCTAAGGTGCTGGAGTCCCACATGGACAACTGCAGTGAGGGCCCCTGACCTGGTGCCTTGGAAATCACACCAGACACATGTGTGTGCATGCCTAAGATCTCAAGAAGGGAGTGTAGAAGGACTTATGGTATGGTTATCTCTGCACTTTCCCTCTCACTGTCTCTGTCTCTCTCTAATGAGCACACACACCCTATGATGAAAAATTAAAAAAAAAAAAAAAAAAAGAATTGACTGTGACAGATGATGAATCTTAGAAACAATGGGAGGGAATCAGGTCACCCAGCTAGGGCCAGTTGACAAGTACTTCCTGAGGTCACAAGCTTGCACAGTTCATCTCCAGGACTTTCCAAAACACACTGTTCTTTTAAGATTGATGTTTTTGTGGGTTCCTATGGGAGTACATGGTAATACTGAGGGTCCTGGCAGCTGTGTGGCACAGGCACTCTCTTAGTGCACTCATATATGGTCAAGATCAGGAAAGAAAAAAATTCAGCGATAGCGTTGTGACCATTGTTTGCGACATCTGGCATGCCAATTGTTTACAAAGCACAGGAACATATATTCTTTCTCAGGCATTAGAATAGCCAAATTATGTAGGGATTAAAATGAAACAAATAGAATTATACTATAGATGTTAAAAGTGGACAGCAGTCTTAGAAACTCATAAGGTTCTATATCAAATATGAATATGAATGACCTTCTTGCCATGCAGGTATCATCTCCGTGGCGATGGATATAGGTATCTGTGTATCTGTGCCACGTTACATTGTTCATTGTTCTTGGCCTTAGACTAGTCCTCAGCGGCAGTAGACATCATATTCTTGTTACAGGCATCAACTAGGAATAACATGGAATATGGTGACACCAGCTGACTGTCATTTATTGTGGGCACCATACTCAGTGTGGCCAGGGTTACTTTCCCTCCTCCGACTTTAGAACTTCGCATACTTTTTTTTTTTTTTTTGGAGAGATTTTCACTGTAGGGCGCGTGCGCTCGCCAGACAGACAGAGAGAGACATAGAGACAGAAAGCGAGAAATCACCCCCCAGGGAGGATGGTCACGCCACAATCCCTTCTCCTCCATTCTCCTCTCGGGATCTTGGGCATGCATGCACACGTGCCCGGCGTGAGTTTTAAGCCACCGGGTCCGGGACACGAACCACAGTCGACTACGTGGGAGTATACTTTTTTTTTTTTTTTTTTGGAGAGATTTTCACTGTAGGGCGCGTGCGCTCGCCAGACAGACAGAGAGAGACATAGAGACAGAAAGCGAGAAATCACCCCCCAGGGAGGATGGTCACGCCACAATCCCTTCTCCTCCATTCTCCTCTCGGGATCTTGGGCATGCATGCACACGTGCCCGGCGTGAGTTTTAAGCCACCGGGTCCGGGACACGAACCACAGTCGACTACGTGGGAGTCTAGCGACATAGCCATTACGCTAACTGCTGGTTCCCCATACTTTTTGAACTTGTTAGGGTTTGAGGCAAGACTGAGCATGGGTGGGCAGTCATGTGCCTTGTGCTTCCACTTAAGCTGATTACCGACACCTGTGAGCATCCTGAACTGTTGTATTCTGCAAAACACACTGGGGAAGTGTGGCTTACGAGAATCAAATTGGAATTATTTTGAGATTAAAAAGAAAACCTCTAAATACAATGAGAGCTAAATTGAACACAATTGAACAATTACTATAATGTCACATCTGCAGTCTACTTCACTAGCTTTTTAAAGACAAAAGATTACTACGGAAGAATCTTCCATAAGTAGTCCATGTGTGGGGGAGGTCAAATACCTCTTATTATAACTGCATAAAGTGGAGGGGGGAAATGTTGACAACAGACCATCATAAAGAAAATAAAAACCAAGTATTTCATTTTCTGTAAATCAACCAAAATAGAATTGGAATCATTGACTCTTGAAAGCAGTTGAGGAAGGAATAGTCCAGAGGAGACTTCCAGCACAGGCCAGGGCTGATACATGTTTGCAAATGGTTTCCTTCTTCTAAGCCTGATGTCTGTATTAATTGCAAACAGATTATAGAAGACCAGTGCCACAGGCAGCAGAAGTACAAAAGGCATGATGGGGGATCCTGCCAACTGTGGGGATGAGGGTGGGAGCTGCAAGACCTCCTACTAGGCTCCCACATCTCTGAATAGCAGGTGTGCTCCTGTGGGCTGGCCTTGGCTCTGGGTCAGATGTTACTGGTCACCTAGTCTCTGGCTATTTTTCTTACTGTCTGCTCACTCCTTGTGAATATCACTTTCTTACACTAGCCAATTCAGGATCTGATGATTTATGATTGCGAGGTATAAGGAATCCTTGGGACAGTGTGTTTTGTGACAGTGCAATAAAACTCTGCCTAAGAAAATGTCATACATTTTGCCTTACTTCTATTGGGAAAAATAAACATAAGTAAATGAGATGGGAATTAGTTAAATTATTATAGACATTTGTTGTTCTGAACAAATAGAAAGTAACTGTTGGTTGGATTACCCACACAGAGGAGCTTTGTCAAATTCCCATGAGTCCAGATAACAGTGGCAGGAATTGTCAGGTCAGAGTAGCGCTTTCTGTCATCTCTAAAGTTATTTAAAAAAAAATGCAGATAACTATTTAGACCACTAGAAAATGCCTTAATAAATAATCCACTCTTCTACTTCATTTTAGTGTGATACAATGTTTTAGTAAATTTCATCTAGTATAGAGATTAGACCAAGGGTAGAATTGCCCTAAAGAAACAGAAAATTCTTTTTTTTTTTTTTTTTTGTAAGTGGGAAGTCTGAGTTCTACATAAATACAAAGGCAAATGATAATATCAATGACTATTTTAATTGCATCTTTAATCCATAAGGATAGTTCAATGACATTTTAAATTATACTTTTAGAATTGTAGTCACATAGGAGATAAAACTCAGTAACTATTTAATAATGCATAGTAAGATCAACTGTATCCTCTCCTGAGATCATATTTAGGTGGACTGAATATAAAAGCCCAATCCAGAATTTAGACAGCATTTAATCTTCTGGAAGGTATTGTTCAGTCTTTCTAAATATAAAGTGCCAAGGCCTGGCCCTTTGGCTTTGTACCTGTTATCTCTGCTGAGTGATTAGTTCAGCTGGATTCACAGCTAAACTGTTTTACTTTTCACAGGTTGAGTATCCTAAGCATCCCAAATGCTTGGGACCAGAACTGATTTAGATTTCTTTTGAATTTTGAAATATCTACATTTACATAATGACATGTTTGGGGGATGGGACCCAAATGTAATACAAAATTTCTTTCTTTCTTATACAACTTATACACACAGCCTGGACATCATTTTATACTGTGTTTTTGCATTGCAGCATTTTGACTAACATCATGTGAAAACAGACATGTACTTGTGGCATCATGTTGGTGTTCAAGAAGTTTTGCATTTTGGATTTTTGGATTAGAAGTGCTCGATCGATACTAGTAGTCAGATTGTTATAAAACAAATTGCTTCCAGTTCTGGAAAGTTACTAATCAATTTGGGGAACTTATGTGACTGATTGGTAACCAATTGCTAACCATTTAACTTGAATTTGCCTGGAAACTACATATATGTAGTTAGGTTGGTTTCGACAGGGAAAACCGGGTAAAGTGACTGCTTTACAGTCTTGTAGCTGTTAGTAACTGGAGCAGGATTTGAACTCTGCTATGGGAGTGAGAAAGCAGGAGAGAAAGGAATTATAAGGGAAATTTAGGGTATTCTGTTATTTTACCATAGACATTTTTCAAGTGACATACTTAAAGCTATAGTTTGAGTGGAAACTAGAGGACATGCACTTTTGTTTAATAAAGAAATATTTGCCCTGAGCAGAAGACAACATTTTAAAGCTTGTCATTTCATTCCTGAGAAAGTATTTGAGGAAAATGACATGGCTCAGCCTTGTTTGCTGACCATTTTGTTGTCTCCTGCTGAGACTTGCCATTTCCATAGCCAGTGGGCTGTATTGAATCAGACAGAAGCAATAGGTCATTAACAGAAATGGAGACTTGGGGCAACCTGCAGAGACTAACATAGGGGGAAATCATTTGGGGCCACATCAACAAAACCACATTTAATAGAATCTCATGCAACTGAATTCAGGGGGGGGATTAGTTTGATTTTCAGAGCAACTTAAGCTTTAAGAAGCACAAAGTTTTCCCCACACACATACACCGCTTGCCACCCCAAACAGTGTCATGCCCAACATGAAAATATAGATGGGAGAGGGCACTCATTTCTACATTGCTGCATTTTCTCTTGTTGAAAAGTAATTCCTTGAAATCCATTTATACTTAGAAAAAGAAAAAAATCCAGGTTTCATTTTCCTACTGACATACATGTTAACCTTGAGATCTTTATCTCACAGCATTAATCCAAAGAGATTATATTTTTTATTCCAGTCAGCATCTAAGTTATTTTATTGTCATTGGGACGTAGGATTGAGGAAACGAGCTTTACCACTGAATTAATTGCCATTGTTTGGGATGTTTATAAGGTTATTAATTTTAGAAAATATGCATAATCAGCCTCCTCTTAAATGCGGACCAGTTTAGCTGGGTCAGAAAAAAATAATACCTGGTATTTTGACATTGAACAAATATTCATAGACAGCTTGCTATATAATAAGACTCACCCAGTGCAACTTTAAGGAACATTTAGATGTTCCTTCTGTCAAAGAATTTGTAATAAACTTTTATATCCTATCCTGGACAGAAAGGTTCAGGTATGGAGTCAGGACCTAAAATTCCAATGATTTCATTTACAAGCAAGTAAAATTAGGAATAGAATACCATTGTCATTATTATTCATATATTTTAAAAATCTCGCACTTAGGTGTACATGAATACACCCATGAGTGTTTTTTGTGAAATAAAAAAAATTCCAAACTAGGTAATGCATATCTCAGGTTTCTGACTAGGTTGTTAGCAGTTTAAAGACAGGCGTGTCCTTCATGGTGCTGTGCTTAGTAGTTGTTCAAATGTTTGCACAATGGACTTAAATTTGTGTAGGCAATGTGTGTAACTTCCAACAGATCGTTAATTGACTCTTATGTTTTGGACAGCATTAGTAAGAATGATTCTTCTAAGGTGTATTCTTAACATTTGAAGAAGACACATGCTCAGCTCCTAGTAGGGTTAATGCATTACGCACCCAAGTCCCCATGCGCCAGTGTAAGAATGTCCTCGGCCAAGAGGTCATTGAAGAAAACACAGCCCCATAGTAATGTCATTTCCCCCTTAATTTTCTGATTACTTACATTTGGCTTGGTCCTAATTATGAATACCTTTAATTGCTTTATCACAGTGATGATTAACTGTGCCCAAGTCAAACCCCTTTGAAAGAGAGGACAATTCCTTTAAAAGGCTTTGCATGAATGCACTTAGGATGAATATTAAACAAAAGGGTAGAGGTTTTACAACTTCCAGAAGGCTAGTCAGCTTTCTTACATTTCTAGTGAATGTCTTTAAAAAAACTTAGGAGTGATTTTCATTGTGGATTTTTTTTAGAACTGGAAAAACTCAATCTTCTAACCGCTCCTTTTCCCAACATGTTATACTCTGCTGCTTTATTTACATGAATCATTCTGCCAAAAGACAATATTGAAAATAAAATACATGCCAGCTGTTCTCCTAAGTATGAAAAAATTTAAATTTTTAAACAATAAACTATGAGATCAACATGATATCCCTGAAGGAGTACATGCCCTTTTTTTTCCCTTTTTTGTTTTCCATGTATGTGTATAAAGTAGCAATGATTGAAATTTCATATTTTATAAATCATAAAGTTTACCATATCAAAATACTTGTTGGCGATCAGATTCTTTTAAAGCAGTATTTAATAACTGATTGAAGTGGTTCAGTTTCCTTTTTAAATAAAGGCATCAATCTAGAAATATAAGGAAATAAAAGGCAGAGATTATATATTTAATTCTGTATTTTAATTCAATTTCTAGATAATGGATAGACTTTGAGATTTTAACTTATTTTGAGATTAAATCATTTTAAAGTAAGCACACAGTGTTATTTTAATGTTTTCTGTGGTTTTGAAACAATACCTTTGCATTATGTTTATTCACATCTGAAATTCATTTTATGTTCTTCTCAGAAATAGCAGTTTATGTATCACAGTGACATCTATCACCTAGAAATCTAACTGATGGAATTCATATCGTTTAAACAAAGCTCATTTCCCCAGTTCTTTACCACTTAGGCATGGGCCACACATCGGAGATCAGGTTGAAGAGGTGGTTCATCCCTTGATAAGGAGTAGGTCTGATCTGGGGAGAAAAAGGGGTCTCTGCTTTGGGAAAGTTGGCACAGATGATCAGGAGGACACGTCGCTGTCAATTTATTATCAAGCGATCTTTTCTCCCTTGGGGAAGGCTTTAGCATTTTTAATCTATGATGATTCATACTTGCCAAGCATCTCTTTTTCTCATTTTCTTGCTCCCATTTGGAAGGAAAAGTTCATTCAGTGGCTCATTTGCAAAGGAGCAAGTGAAGAGAGGTGATGTTAGGTGCCATCCCTCCCTTGCCTTTTCTCAGGGTAGGTGCCTGTGACACATAGCTCTTTCAGGCTGTGGGGAAACTGCCACACAATCAGAGCAACAGACACAAAGGATCTGCCATGGGGCAATTTCTTTTCATGCTAATTTTCCCTGTTGGAAATTTAGTGCATATAAATCCAAGGTCACCCACAACTATTTTAGACACTACACCCCATGTTTCTGTTCAATGGATTTTAAAAAATGCACACAAATCTTTAACAATTAAGAATGGAAAAAAATAACACCAACGTTTTTTTGTTTCCCTTGATAGACCTTGATACTCAAAACTGACAACACAGGTAAGTTCCTGGCATGCTGTAGTGTAAGTGATTATCTAGCTTACTGTTTTCAAACACAGTGAAAAGCCTAGGCAGTACCAGTGAGCACACCAGGGCTGCAGCAGGCTGATCCCCAGCAGAGAAACAATCAGGTCTAGCAGAACGTTCAGCTGTGGGGCTGGGAAAGAAAAGCTGACATCCAGATGCCAGTGCTTTGGAAATCTTATCTGGAGTTGCACATATGGGCCCTGCATCTGCTCGGGTTATGCCACCAGTCAGCGTCCAAATTGACACCGCTACCATGGCATGAGTAGATGGAGGCACAGCTATATGTCTGGGTCTTTCTGCTGAGACAGCTGTCAACAGAGGTGACGTTGGCCTTATGAAAGCTAATTTTCAGAGACCCAATCTGGACACTTCGAGTGATAGGTTCTGAGCACCCACGGTGACTTATTTCTGAATGACCACTGTGGGAGGGAGATTGTGGTGGCGAAAGTTGTATACACACAGCACACAGGTAAGAGTGTGTGTACATGAGCACATCTGTAATGGGGATTTTTTTTTTTTTTTGGACTAGTGTGATAGTATTCAGGGAAAGTTAGAACAAAATGATTTTGGACAGTGATTTAAATCATTTTATGGTGAATAAACTCTTGATATACTTATTCCAGCATAGAAATTTGACTAACAAATTTAATAGTGATATACTGTTTTCTCTCCTTTCACATAAGAAAGGGAATAGAAACACCAAGTCTCTAAAGTGGAAGTATTTGCTTTTCAGTAAGTACCTTTCTTAGTTAATAATCATGGCCCCAGCCACAGGATGAATGATTCTGCATAAACAATTGACTTTTTCATCTCTTTCATTCCCCAGAATCCTTAAAAAGAGAAAAACGTAGGTTTATCTCTTGTTATTATCTCAGGTTAATATCTTGAACAGCAATGACCAATGGACAAATGCATGTATTGGAGTCCAATTTATCTGTCTACTTTCAATTTCAAACATTTGTTTATGTAACCTTCTATCTTTATTGAGATCATCAATTCCTGATAGATAACAGGTTCAGTGTAGAAAAAGAAAGATTTGTGATGTTTGTTCTTTATTTCTCTCTGCATTGGGAACCTATTTATCAACAGTCTTGGAGATTTTTTGTTAAATCACTATGTTTCTTTTATTTTTATGATAACTTTCTAGTTCAGTTACAAAAACATTTACTAAGCTTTAAACATTGTTATGAAAGTTCACAGATTGCAACCCCTCGGTGACTGACATTAATGAGAATCAGGTGGGCATCCTTGCATGTTGTTCGTAACTATGTATTCCAATTTCTCTTTTGCTACTAGGTAATCTAGCATAGAAAGAATGCATTGTTAGCATTAGTGATATTTCTAGGTCACTCCTAAATATATTCTGTCAGTCTTTGGGTGTGGCCAAGACTGTGTTATTCCTGATGATGTAATATATACAGTCAGGATTGGTTTACTCTTCCCCCTTTGTATTCATGTTGAGGCATTTACACTGAAATGAAGGGACCCATGGAACCTGGACTTCAAATCCCCTGCCTCCCAAGCTAGGACAGAGTTCTTGGTTTTATACTTTTGACTTCAATATAACCCAAAGTTTCCCACATATTTATACATATCATACACCTTTTGTATCTGGAGTTTGGTCTATCCTACATGAAATGACTGGTAATAATTTTGTGTGATCTCAGGGTTATAGGTTCAGAAATCTCTCTCTCTAGTGGAAGGGCAGGTCTAACTGCACAAAGGCAGTTGGGCATTTGAGGTTGATTAGTGGAGTAGTACCCAGGCCCTAGTGAAGTAAATCTCCTCTCCTTTAATTCTATCCCCCATGCTGGCAAAATTCAGAAGGCTAGAACTTTCCTAGGAAGAACATTTGTGCTGTCATCCATCCACAATATTCATTTATCCATTTTTATGGCTCATTACCTGGTGGAGAGATTTTCCCAAGATATCACATGGATTAGGAACCAGCAAGTGCCATGGTGGTTAAAGTGCTGGACACTCCCACCTGGCCGACCACAGTTCGAGTCATGGACCTGGTGGCTTGCTTTTTCACTTTCTGTCTTTGTGTGTGTGTGTGTGTGTGTGTGTGTGTGTGTCTGGTCACATTAAAAAATAAATGAATGAATAAATAAAATGAAATAAATAATTCTTTTTAAAAAAATATATCACATGGATCATGAGAGCCTGTCAAAGCAGTCCTCAAACTCATTCAGCTCAGACATCCATATGGAGAAGGTGAACATTCTAAGGGCTACCTGTACTGTCCCTAAGACCTGCAGAAAGGACAAGTGAAGAGGGGAGGGCTGTGGAAAAGGGACAACACTGAAACAGACACCCCTCCTCCCTGTGTAGAAGGTTGGAATGATGGTGGGTCACATATTATAAAGGGCTCTCAATGAGGCTGTGGTTTTCATTATTCCCTAAATTAAGTATTCATCATATAGGCATTTCTGTAATCATTTAGTGAGTCCAGGATCCCTGAAAATACTGAGAAATACCCATGGTCCTTGTCCTGTGAGTTCTTCAGTCAGGCTAAGGAGACAGATACAGAAATACATACTTGTGATAAAAATCGGCTTGAAAGAAAACTAGACTCATAGGAGATTCAAAATGTAAAGGAACCTTGAAAGACATGGCTTGATTTTTTTTTCCCTTATATTCAGTAGAATCAGAGAAGGTGACATACATGAGTGGTCTGGCCTTTGTGGAGCAAATAGAGAAGGATAGAAATAGACCTTGGGTAAAGAGAATGGCATGATTAGATGTTCAGGGATTTGCAGATATATGCGGAAGTAGCCCTGTGTGGATATGGTAGGGGGACCATAGAAAAGTAGACATGGGCCTTCTACTGAGTTTCATTAAAAAAATATTTATTGAGTGCTTATTCTGTGTGAGCATAAAGCTGAACTCTGGGGATGTGAAAGAGTAAGTTATCCAATGTCTTCAAGGAACACGGAATTTTATAGGGCCATGGACATATAGGTAGTGGTTTTAGCATGGTGGGAAGAACAGAGCAGAAGATGCGCCTAGGGAGAATGTCAGGCCAGGGCATAAGGTTTGGATTTTACCTACGAGGCAGAAGAGACCTGTGAAAAATTTTGCAGTTGTGATCGGGGTCTCTGTGGGAGGTAAATGGAGGAGAAACAGAACATGCAGGCAGGAGAAACAACTGGCAGTGGTTGGGATAGTCATGGGGAAAGGTGACAAGGCTTAAACTGAAGAGTGGTAGAGAAATTGCAATAGAGAAGGAGCTGAGAGGTATTTCAGAACTAAGAATCTGATTACTCATCTTTACAGATTTGGAAACTAAGATTTAGAAAAAGGAAGGAACTTGTTCAAATTCATAGAACTACCAAATGATAGAAGTGGTTTATGAACCTAGATAACCTGCAGACGGTGCTCCATGGCAATGGTTAGTTAAGAGAATGGATTCTTGGGTTTTAAAATGATAGATTTTTGTAGTCCTGTTCCTGTTTCACAGGAGTGGTATATGAACTGAATAATATCCTTTGCACTGTGCCTGGGAAATAGTGAGGGCTTCATACCTGATGCTTTTAATATTAGTTTCACCGTTATCATTATTGTAATACTTTGTCCCTCATCTCACCTTTATGGGGTGCACTGTCTCTGGTTATACTATGTACTCATAAATTTCACAGAGCTAATGAAAGGTACAGACTCTGCAAAAGGCACTGTGGGGGAGCTAAAAAGATGTCTTAGTGTTGTGTAAGATATTTAACACTCTTGGCAAGACTTTATAAAGAGGTAAATAATGATAATACTTTATAAGTATAAGTGATCATTTTTGAACCATCTGGAATATAAAATATTAGTCATTTAAAATAATTATGGCAAAAATACTCCATCATGAATACTTTATTTTAGAAATTCTATATTTTTCATAAGGTATTTTTAATAAATGACAGTAATTTTTTAAAAAGACTTCTGCTGTAAAGGAAATAGAAATGTCTATGAGAATGTAATAGGAATCATTTGCTGGCCTTTCTGATCACCCCCCAAATATTTATGTTATTAGAAACAGAACTTCAAACCAAGTTTTGTGCTCAGTCTCATAAATGAAAGAACTATCTAGGTCCCTAGGTTTTGCTCTTTCCTTCAGTGTAGTATTTATAAGGTGACAATAACACAGCTTTCAGATCTTGTAGGACTGACATGAACTTAGCAGGTGCTGCTTCTTAGGGTTGAAGCCACATCTTAATTTTATTGAGTAAATTTTAGTACAACATGAAAATTAAACAATCAGGTTAAGTTTATCATGGTTATTCTCAATCCAGGGAAAAAAACTAGTATGATATCTGGTTTTCATTTAAATTTATAGCTAAAATGTGATTACTCTCTTTTATTAAATGTAACAATTTTTCTGGTTTTTGGTAAACCAAACACAAGTTATTTTTGAGTGAAGTATGTTGTTTCCTTTTTAAAATGTGTGTTCATGCTAAGTGCTGGTAAAATTCCATTTATGTTTTGACTTGAACATTAAATATTACCTTGAATATACACTTCCCAGCAGTCACGTTCTGATTGTGACATATTGTACTGTTTGAAGGGTGTCATATGGTCATCTGTCAGCCGAATGTTGTTCCATGGAAAAAATTTTATTCTTCAGATGTCATCCAGAATGCCTCATGTTAAAAAAGAGAAACACAACAATATTCACAGAATTTGGATGTGAGAAAATGAGAGATGGATAGGACTGAAGTAAGGATAACAGAGATTAGTTCATTAAGAATATGGTCACTGTGGAAGAAAGATGAAAAATACTATATTTTTGAACATTTATAATTGAATATGATTATATTTTGGAGCAGAAAAGAAAATGTTTCCTTTCAGGACTTTTGATACTTATTTCTTCTTGGATTTTATCATGCAGACAAGGATGAAAACAGGATTCCTGGCAGTAATTGGGTAGAAAGAGGGTAGTCTCCCCACCAAAGGGAGCAGTCTGAAAAGGTAGCAGACGATGGCTTACTTTATCAGGGATTACAGTGATAGAGAAAAGAAGAGTGTGTTCTTGCTTCAGAATAATTTAGCAGTCAATATTTCTATCAGCAATATTTCTTTCAGCAGG
>NW_006159844.1:7318817-7333447 GCF_000334495.1 Tupaia belangeri chinensis | reverse complement strand
AGCAGGAATTAAGATGCTGGCCCTTATCCAAAGACACCTCATCCCCTATTACATTATAGATCTGATCCAGCTGTGACTGCTTCTGTAGAGAGAGATGAGGGCAGGTCTAATAGCCAATTTGTAGGGTGTACTGCACAAAGTATGTGGAGGATGTATGTTCCCCCCCAAATGCATTTTCCTTCTCTTTAATCTTTACCTGAAATATACCTAGAATTTTGTGGATGCTGTTATGTTCTCATCTTTAAAATGAGGGGGGAGTATGCATTATATTTGTCAGTTACATTGTATTTCGAGGATCTAGAATCTATACTTAAGAATTCCATTGGTTTATCTTTTATCACTATGTTTCATGCCTGAGATCTCTTAAAATGAAAAACTGCATCTTCCTCCATCTTTTGCAATTCAATGAAAAACTTTAGTTCTGTTCTATTTAAAAAAAAATAAGAAATGAAAAGGCCATCTGTATGTCCTATACTTTCTCTTTTTCCTTTTAATAAGTTTGTACCCTGGAACTTTGGCAGATTTTGTCCTTTAGCTATCCTGATCATTTAGATTATTTAGCCCTTTGAACTCAGGCACAGAAGCCTAAAACATTACGATATCAAAGTAAATAATCAAATATTAAGAGATAAGAGTGGGCATTAAACAGAGGGAAAAACAAGTCTATGTTCTGTGGTCCATATTCTAATTCATGACCAACTTTATTAACTTCACGTTTCACTCAGGTTAAGTCTATCTCAATGTCTGTTCTTATTTTTGATTAAGAGGGACAAGAGAGAGAGGTAGAGAGAGATGTAAAAATAGAGAAGCAGAGACAGTAGTAGAGATAAAAACAGAGGCAGAAGTGGAGAGGGAGAGAGATGGGGTAGGCTGAGGTGGTGGGAGGAGGAGGAGAAGAGTGAAGAAAAAAGTTATATATTTTTTTTCAAGGCTGAGAAGTCACTGTGTTGAAGTTTTTACGGTCAGAAAAAGAAAAAGCACAAAACAAGGCCAATGGTAATAACCCTGTAGTTAATCCTATGAGGTGCCACATTATTCTTCTTGGCTCTTCTGGAAATTTAGAAAAATATGCATCCTTGGTTATATTGACGGCATCAGAAGGTCTTGGATCAAAATCCCAGATATACTTTATTCTAAACCTACTACAATTTAAAAATAGCTATTTCAATTTCAAATGAATATACGAAGAGTCACATTGATGACTATGATCCCTTCATTGAAAAAAAAAAATTCCTAATAAATCAGCAACTGAAATGTCCCTGGAATTGGATTTTCAGTTTATGTTTGACATTTTCAGTTAATGAAACAAGTTAAAGTGACTAAGATTGTTATGAGATTGTGTATTATTGTAAAAATTACTTGGCTAAAGAATAGAGGGATTATCTCAATAGTTAAAGGACATATGGGTGATACTACCTCTTGTCACTTAATCAACTTAGCTCTGGGCCAGCTTTATGCCTGAGTGGCTAAGGGAGCCAGATCTCACATTGCTGACCTTGCAGTTTGAATACTGGCCGTGGTAGTTTGAAAACCATGCATGGCACATGTGTATGCATATCCCAATTCCAGCAAAATGGAGAAATGTAGAAGAGATTGTAGCATAACCACAACCCATTGAGAGCTACTTTCTCCCTCTTTTGTTCTGTCTCTCCATCTCTCTCTGAAGAGTACATGCTCCTTTTGGCAAAGAAAAAAAAATTCTTTTTTCCAGCCCAACAATTACCCCTGGAGTGTAACACATATTTATAAACAGATACAAAACAAAAAGGATAAGAAAGAATTAATATTTATTAAGCATTTATCAGATGCTCTATAGCTGAATTCTTTATATCATCAACTTCCCAATGAAATAGCTATTCCCATTTTAGAGATAAGATAAAAAGACTTAAGATCACTTAGCTACTAAATGATGAAGACAGGATCTGCACCTAGGATCTGTCAGATGTCAGTGACACAGTTCTTCGAATTTACACATACAGTTTAATGTAATAAACATAGTGCAGTGGTAACTTAAGTATTGAAGCTCAGAGTTTAGTCATTTATGAACCTAAGATCTGTTAATATATTAGTTTGTTGTTTTGTTTTTTTCGAAACTGGTAGAATATTCTCGTGTTTTACGACTCTATGTTTCAAAGGAAGACTGAAAAGTCCCTAGAAACTAATCAATGAACTTTTGTTATAGTGTTTTATTTGTATTATGTCTACCAGAACAAAAAAGTATTTTACATTTTATCACTCACGTTATACTAGTCTCTACCTCACTTCTAGTCTAGTGCCAGTCGGATATTGCCTTCTACTTAATATTTTTCGTTCCTCTCCTACCCCATGTCATCTCAATTCACAAAATGTGAACTTGGGACCATGGGTTAACAGCCGAGAACGATCCTCTTAGGACCATGACTGTGGATTGTGATTTGTTGAATGACTGTAGGAAATAATGTTTGCTGCAGTGAGCTCTTCCAATAGATGTGAAGCCTTGAGCCCCCTTTTGAGATACTGATGAGAATTTTTTCTTTCTCTAGAATGCAATGTTCAAGTATTTGTTCCAAGTAAGCATATGTGTTTGCTAAATTCTTTTGTACTGAACAACATGACAACATTTTGTACATGTTGAGGGAAATGAGAAATGGGGAGGTAATGGCTAACTGGCAGATCATTAATAAAGTGTGCCTATATCAAGATGTCTTACTTAATTTGGGGTCCTGTTCATGACTTTTTAAACCCATGAAAATGGTATCTGTTAAACGAAGTCACCCTATTTGTTGATAGTTCTACGAAAGTGGTTACATTCATTACTAAGATAGTTGAATAAAGGAATAACGATGTGCTATAAAAATAGATGCCACTATTTAGCGTTTCTGTGGATGGCATACATTGGCTAGAGGAGAGACAGTATCCATAGCATGCCCTGCCTCACACATGTTCCATTGGAGTGTGTGTTCCATTTCTGAGCTCCGCTGCCTTCTGCTTCCGGGTTTCTCCACTTCAGCTAGCTGCTAGCAGTTAACGTGCATTTTAGGTGTATACGCTTCCTTCATTATTCCCCCCCCAAAAAAAAGCAGGAGGAAGGAAACTTTATTTACTCATGTAACAAACTGAAATAGAGTTAATTTTCAGGGTTGCAGCTGAGTTATTAGAGATTACTGTATTATAAATGGCAAAAGAAAGGCCCCTTGCCTGTGTGGTAATGCTGTCAGGGACCCTGCGGCTGTTGGCTCAGTTCATGATGTATTATACTGCTAGCATTTCAGTGCTCTCGGGGGATCTCTGGTCCTACCATAAGGTCAAGAGTTAACTACTTGTATTTTAGCTGTGTACTGCTATCAATACTGCTCCTATGGAAACCTCACTTGACGTCATTTTTGAATCCTTGAGACTGTAGTCAAGCTTTAGTAAAAGTCAATAAGAACATTAGACTGTTGTCTATATTATTACTTGCCACTTCCTGCCAGCAATCTACCAATTCATTAGCAGAGAGTTTTGGAACTCTTGCTTGATTATTTATGCAGTCAATAGCAAGGCTTGTCTGCATTCATAATTGTTTGATTTTATGGCCTCTTCTTTAAACAAACATTGTCTATGGTAATGTGATGCCCTGATGGATGGGAAAGGTTTTGTCTGTGAATATCATTTAGATAATTAAAAATGACAGATGAAATCGCCCGCTGTCTTGACCTGTACTTTGTTCCCTCAGTGATGCTGAAGAGATGCTGATTGCTGTCAATCAAAACCCATTGGAGGTTTGTAAATTCTGGCTGCTGTGAACTCTGACCCCCACTGTTGATCTGAAATAGATAATAACCTTGAAATTCTATTAGAATTTAAAAACAGTTTTACTAAAGGGGCACAGTATATATTTCTTTTCCTCTAGAACACAATTGCTTAAAGTCACTCTTCATAATATCTAGAGTTAAAGTAAAATATAGTGTTTAACCAAGTTTAATATAACAAATCAGAGCAAAGATCTCATGCTATAATCCTAAACTCCTGATTAGGGTTCCTGTCCTTTGATCCAGTTCAGCAAAACTTAAGCTTTTGCTACTTCACTGTCTATATATGGTTAGGGTTTATTTTTTTCCTTTATTTTTACTAACTCTTTTTTAAAACAATTATTTCCATGCTAGCATGATCTTTATGTGTTACATTTTTTCTCATATTTATCCTATGAATTTTTAACTGCTATTTTCCCAAGCCAGAAGAAGTACAGCCAGAATTTTGAAGACGATAGAGATCCAAAGGCCAATCTTTATGCCTGAAGTTCTCAACAAACATCATCAAAACCTTAGGTCAAGAGATCAAGCTGATAAATGCATTTGCCTTGCAAATTCTTTTTTATCATTACCCAGATGCTAAAAATATATTCAGAAGCCTTGCTGGTATTTAAAATATGCATGCAGGTAAATGGTGATGGGAGTGGAGGAGGAGAACTACCACATTTATCAATATCAGAATCATCAAACTCACCAACAGCAAAACATCATTAGCAAATTCCACGGGCTAGAAAATGATAACAATTAGATTTTGACAGTTTTTAGTATACTTGGTTGTAGCAAAAGTATGTAAGAGCGAAGCATTGCAGTAAGAGAATTGCAAATAGCAAAGATCTCTTGAAAGGTAATTGAAGTAGTGTTGGTTTTTCTGCTAGAGAAACTTCTTCAGAGAGTTTAATGAATGTGAAGGGTCATATGAAGAGTTATTAGCATTGTTTTGCATTTTGTAATCAGATACTTTAAAATAATATTAGTTATGTCAGTGCCTCAGTGACAATGGAAAGTAAATATTATCATTTATATTTGGCAGTTGATGAAAGTATCAGAAGCATAACTATTAATTTTGAGGTGGTTTATCCAGAAAAAAAATAAATAAGAATGATAGTGCTTTAAAGTTTTTTTTTTCTTTTATAACCTTGGTATATGAATTCTTTGTAAACATGAATACTTAGAATATATTTATTATATCCTGATATAAAAGTTAATATTGTAAATATAAAAGTGACTATATAGATGAATATAGGTTTGTGCACATATATATATGCATATCTCTCTATATATAAAATATATATATATATATTTTTGTGTATATATGTATATATATATATACACATCCATATATGTGTGTGTGTATGTATTTAACATGTACTCAAAAGCTAAGCCTAATTCTGCCTTTTTAGTAACTCCTTCATTGCTCTTTCTTTTTTTATTTTTTTTGAGAGGTTTTTGCTATAAGGTATGTGTGCTCACCAGAGAGACAGCGAGAAATCACCCCCAGGGGGGATGGCCATGCCGCAATCCCTTCTCCTCCATTCTCCTGTCAGGATCTTGGGCACACACACACACCCAGTGTGAGTTTAAGCCACTGGGTCCAGGACTCGAACCATGATCAACTACATGGGAGACCAGTGACATAACCATTATGCTAACTACTGGTCCACCTTCCTTGCTCTTTCAAGTTTGCTGGGATGACCTATTCCTCAGATATTTTGGCATTTATTGTATATTGCCTTATTAGAGCCTTTATTTTTTTCATTCTTCTATTCAGTCAGTCATTTTTGTATTCATTAAACAAGCACTAATTAAAGATCATTTAGGTATTAAGAACTTTTCATAGCACTAATTATTCTGCATGTTCATCTATCTCCCCAGATAAATTCTAAGGAAATGACCTTGAAGGTCCAGCAGTGCCTTCGTAGACCAGGTACCTCCAAGTTCTAGATGAGGATCTTGGTCTCTTTTCAGTGGCTTTGTCCCCCCTCACCCAGCTCTACCCAAAGTGCTCAGGAAGCATCTAATTAACCTTTGATTTGGGTTTTCTTCATTTCATGTAGTGTGAATGAGGAGTCAGAAGGGAATATCAGCTACCATATGAACTTGGTTAAGACAGATAGCTGGCAGATTATCAGGTCATTGGAAAAGTCATGACATGTTTTCTATGCAAAAATATGTCATGACTTTTCCAAAGATCCAATACTTTCAAGATTAGGAGGCTCTTTGGCAATTTCTACAATAAAGGTTGAGTCTGAGCTGATTTGAGTCATATATATCACAATTATTATGAATCAAGGACACGATGTTTCAACTCCTATTTTGAGCCTAAATTCTTCTCCCTTCCTGTGCCTTTGACTTAGTCCCATTTGATTTAATGGTAAGAGCATAGTCTTTATTTCCTCTGATTCTGACCAAGACTGAGGGGTAAATGTGAGTGATTTCACTTAAAGGACAATATCGTGATTATCTAATGTGACCTTATATATTACAGAATGTTCTATTGGCTCCCAGATCCATTAAGTTTTATATGTCAGAATTATTATTTGTTTCAGAATGAATTTATTCCACCTCTTCTGGTAATTATTTTTTATTTTAAATTTGCTGTTAGGGGGTGGGGAACAGATGGCATAATGGTTACATTGCTGGACTCCCACACAGCTAATGGTGAATCAAGTCCCAGACCCAGTGACTTGAAAACCATGTTGGATGTGTGTATGTGTGTCCATCCCAAGACCCTAAGAGGAGTGCAGAGGAGAAGGGATTATGGCATGGCCATCCCCCCTGGGGGTGATTTCTCACTTTCCCTCTCACTGTGTCTGTCTCTCTCTTCCAGGTGGGTGAGCACATGTGCCCTCAGGCAAAAACCTTTCAAAAGGGCCCAGCAGATAGTGTAATGGTTACATTGCTGATCTCCCAGGTAGTCGCCCATAGTTTGAGTCCCAGACACGGTGGCTTAAAACTTAAGCTGGGCACATGTGTGTGTGTGTGGCCAAAATCCAAAGGAAAGAATGGAGGAAAAGGGATTGCAACATGACCATCTCCTCTGGGGGGGTGATTTCCTGCTTTTTTGTCTGTATGTCTCTCTCTGTCTGGCAAGTGCACGTGCCCTATAGCAAAAAATCTTTTTCAAAAAAAGTTACTCTCAAAGAATTTCCTTTTTCATTTTTTGCTACAGGGAACGTTTTGCTGAATACTGAGAGAGTGAGAAAAACACCTCCCTCCCCCACATGAGGATGCCATGACACAATCCCTTCTCCATTTTCCTCTTGGGATTTGGGAAACATGCGTGTGCACCCAATATGTTTTTCAAGCTGCCAGGTCTGGAACTCAAACCACATAGTCTACCATGTAGAATCCAGTCACCTTAACCAACACACCACCAATGCTCTCTTTTGCTCATATCTTAAGCCTAGTTCACCAGGAGAGAATATCATTAACTACTGAAAAATTTTCATCATTCCTGGCCATTCTCTTCCACCTCTGTTCTCTGTGATACCAATTCACAAATCATACATAATTTCCTAAATACTAATTTCCTTGGTAGTAAAGAAGGGAAATTTTGTGCACATTTTACCTAATTTCTGTTTGGATTTTTTATGATATTTAAGGCACAGTTGAACATATTTCGATAGGACTTATTTAATCTTACATTCACTGTACATTGAGTGTGTGTGCATATTACATCTGTCCATAAAAACAGGTGCTAGTCTCACAGTATGTACAAATGATTTATTCATAGAAATTTTATCACATATGAACATATCCACTTATCATTTATTCCATGGTGACTTTACTTATAGGCTTAAGACTTTTATCTTGTCATATGAAGTGGACATAGATATCAAATGGTGGTGGTGTAGCAACAGATTTTCATAGTATAGGAGGAGTATCTATCCAATTCATAAGGAATGATGAGCTTGGCACTAAAGTAAAAAGATTCTTGTTTAGCTTTTAAAAATCAATTGTAGTGGGATCAGCAGGTGACATGGTGGTTAAGATGTTGGATTCCCACATAGTCAACTGTGGTGGGAATCCTGGACCTGGTGCAAATCACACTGGGCACATGTGTGTGTATGCCCAAAATCCCAGGAGGAGAATGGAGAAGGGATTTTGATGTTCTCATCCCCCTGGGGGGTGATTTCTCACTTTCCCTCTGTCCCTCTCTGATGAGCACATGAACCCTATGGTTAAAACTTACCAAAAAAGAAAAAAAGAAATGTAGGGCCAACTGGTGGCATGGTGGTTGGGGCAGCTGGATTCCACTTGGCTGACAGCGTAGTTCATTCCCCATCCCAGTGGCTTGAAAACACCCTGGGCATATCTGCATGCCCAAGATCTTGAAAGAAGAAATGGAGAAGAGATTGTGTCATGACCATCCCCAATTGTGGTCCTTCTTCATTTTCTTCCTCTCTGTCTCTCTCCAGAGAATGCATAAATCCTCAAGCAAATTAAAAAAAAATCATTTATAATAATGCCATCTAAAATGCCAATTGTGTCCAAATTTATGCCAGTTACTGATTCAAACCCTTCTACTGATCCAGTTCTCTGTCTTTGTCTTCCTGAAGGAGAGACTTCATAATTTTAGCTATGCAGAAAGATTGAGCGCCCACTAATATTTGTTAAGCATTTACTAAGTGCTAAGCTATAATACTAGGCATTTTCAAATGGACATTATTTTTTCATTGTTGATAGTTATTATTCCCATTATTCATGTGAAGAAACTAAAGTTTAGAGCAGTAATTCTGGCTTTAATTTTCTGAATCTGTATCCAGGGTTCTTTTTTCTACCACATAGTACTACTAAGTGCCTCTGGTATGTCAGTGCTTTATTCTAATGAGTCTCTTGTATTGGATTATTGGTTGTATTGGATAATTTATTGTTGTTATAGATAATAATGGCCATACTACTATGTGTGCCATGTTTTGCACTGTCTTATTTCAGTTGGTGCACCCAAGAAAAGTAGAAAACAAGTATTATCACCTACATTTGGTGGAGGGAGAAAACTGATGTATACAAAAAAAACTCATTCAAACTATGAAGTGTTCTAGCCAGGATTGAAATCCAGCTCTGCCTCTGCTGAGTTCATACTTTTGACCACTGTACTCTGAGTGGCAGCACATACAGACATAGCAGGCCTTGATCAGATACCCTCAATGCCGGCTCTAACAGCATCCAGTTCTGCACAGATCAAAAACAGACACTCAGGTCCTCTGGTTATTCAACTGAATTCAATCCATTTGAGGTGTAATTTTTGTTTGGCTTCATCTCACTAAGTTCAGCCAAACTGATTTATATGAAGCCTCCAATTATTTTCTCAGTATACCAATGCCAAAAAATTTGTTAGAGAAATGTTCTTCATATTTCTCCCTCTCAGGGAGAGATGATTAAGAAAAATCAAGTTCTAGTGGCAGCTGTGTCTCAGAGAGAAGGTTTTTCCTACCTGATTATCCAGTTGTTTTGAGGATGGCAGCTCATACTGCTGAAAGAAGAGTCTAATTTCCTGAAGATTAATAATATTAGAGAAAGTTAAATGAAGCAAACAGCATGCCACACTGTGCAAAGCCCCAGTCAAAACCACACTGCCCAATTTCCTTCTGCTATTGGGAAGATAATTACTGAATCTTTTTTCCTGTGAAGCCAATGAATTTTAAATCCTCTGTATATTTAATTATCTAAGACTGAACCTTTGTTAAATTCTCTTAAAGGAAAAGAAAAAGTTCAGGTATCCCCCAGTGGTATACTCTGAGTACTAATTACTTCCCTAAATCCTGTCACTGTTTTAACTTACTAGTAATAATATGCCTAAGAGTTATTTGTGTTTATTAGTATGGTTGTATAAGATGGCTATGCAACAAGAATTTTTTTTTTCAAATTTAGTTTAGCATTGACTTTCTGTTTGTCTCTAAATGTACTTTGACCTTAAGTTTATATTTTTTTAAAAAAAAGAATTGTGATACAGGTTTAAAAGAATAGATCAGATCTATAAACTACTGAAAGTATGATGTCTATAACTAGGGCTGATCTGTTCTTTGGAAATAAACCCTGTTTTAGTTATCCCCAGATAGCAAGAAAGTGTTGATTGTTGATTTTGAAGAGATTGAGATGGTTTTAAATGACCAAAATTTAAAGTACATAAACTCCACATTTAAGTACAGAGTGATTGTTTTTCTAATCTAAAGGACTCCTGAGGTTATATTTTGCTACAGTATGAAAATTAATTGTGACAATAAAGCCCATGATTACACACCCTTTACACTGTCGCACTGTGACAATTAGCTCCAATTGTTAGACCAATTACTTATTAGAATATCCAGAGTTGGAGCTGCCTTCGTATGTAACTGAACATGGACTATTATTGTCCAGTGGGTGATGAACCCACAGGACATACTACATGGTGCTTTCTTGGTCGAGGGTGAGGGAACATTTCAAAGTAATACAATTGAATCACCTCTGATCGATTTTGGGAGTATTGTTATAACAGATGTCTACCAGGCAGTTCCTCCAGACTCCGTCCAATGCTTGGTTTTCTTTGGTGAGGACAAACTTTTAAAATAAGTGTATTGTTCGTGGAGAGAGTCTGACATTATAGGCAGCATGATCAAAGCGATCGTTTTTTCTTTAGGAGCATGGAGTGCTTGCCTCTTGCAGTAGAACAGGTAAGGCAGACGTCCCAGAAAGTATGCCAGCTGTTTCCTAAAGAGCAACAAGGAGAATGAGGAAAAAGCTTCCATTAAACTTTCAAAGAGACACATGTTTCAAACAGACTTGTTCAGCACTTACTTCCTCTGTAAAAGTGCAGGCGCTCTGTAGATATCACTTCACCTGTCGATTGAAAACTACCTCATACCTTAAGAAAGTAGACACTACAAATATGAACCATCAATTTATTCAGACCTTTCTAAAATATTGTTCTCAACCAATGATTTGATGTAGTTGAAGTTTAGGGGTTTTCTTCTTTTGTTATTGTTTTGTTTAGTTTATTTCTTTCTCAAGTGAGAAATATAAAGAGAGAAAAAGAGATAGCACCCTCAATTGGGTTCCGATGCCATGATCCACCCAAAACCTCAGCAAACCCCAGAAAATGGGCATAGGCAAGCCTTGTACATTGAGAAAAATCTCCACTGTGAATCTGGAACCTTCCCATTTACGTTAGCCTTGAGAGTGTCATGTTTTACTGCGGTGCTGCAGTCTAGTCCCCATAGGGATTTTTTTTAAAGAGGTTTTTGCCTTAAGACACATGTTCTGACTAGGCAGAGGGAAGAAAGAGAGAGAGAGACAGACAGACAGGCAGAGAAGGTGAGTGGGAAAGTGAGAAATCACCCTCCAAGGCAGATGGCCATGCCACAATCCTTTCTCCTCTATTCTCCTCCCAGGATCTTGGGCATGCACGCTCACGCACTCTGTGATTTTCACTGGGTCTGGGACTCGAACCACAGTCAGCCATGTGGGAGTTAGTTTTTAATCCCATTAAAAAGTCATTTCCTTTATAAGTGGTTATTTTTTGTTTATTTTCATTTTTTAACTCATTGTCTCTAGGTCAAAAAGATTTCATTACATTAAATCTAAAGTGCTATTCAGAGACAGTATAAGGCAGGTATTGGGAAAGGATGGACTCTGGACTCTGATTCCGTTTATGCAATACCAAGCAAACTGTTCATTTGTTGTGTGATCCTGAACAAGTTGCTCCTGCTATCTGACTTTAGTGTCTCCAACTGAAAAAGCAGACAGGACTGATACTTAAAGTCTAAAAGGAGAAAGCATAATAGCAGACACATAATCAATGCCTAGACGTGCTAATTACATTTTTTTTTTTTACCTAAAACAGTAGTTTGATTAAAATAATTTTTTGAAACCTATCAGTGAAAATATATTTACAGTTTCTGGTAATTAAATCTGTTACTATTTTCCTTCATCTTTTAACATCTTGCAAGAATTCTTTTATTTTTAAAGATATCTTCCAAATCTATTTTGGACTAAATGCCTTTTAAAATTCATTATACATACTTATGATTAAAAAGGATTAGTGAAATACTGAAATCTAAGCACTCAGAAACTCCAGTTATAATATTCAAATTCCACGCAAAGAAAATATCTCCAGGGACATAAGAAGTACTCACCTGCAAGTGTGGAAATCTTGCTCACACCTTGTCCCCTGGAAAATCCAAGTCAAGTTCTGGCTTGTTAGAGTTGTAGAGAGAAATAGTAAAGCGTTTTTCTGGCACTATACAGGTTTATCTAAATTCTCACAGCATTAAGTAAAGGCTAGAACTGATGATTGGGTAGAAAATTAGAGGTATAGTCTTGCTGTGAAATTGTTCTGCCAGATAAATTAATGGGCCTAATTAGCAAAAATAGAAATGGCTTAAAAGAATGGAGACCAGAATTTAGATAAGCAACATAACCCGAGACGTTCTTAGTTCAACTAGAGAACGGTCCAACTCTGAAGGCCTCTTGCCTGCTCTGGACAATTCATTTTCAGTGACATTTGCAAACATTTTTGATTAGATGAGACAAGTGGTCGTGGTGGTGATGGTAGTGTGTGTGTGTGTGTGTGTGTGTGTGTGTGTGTGTCCACACTCCCGTAGGAAAAAATGTGCCACACCAAACATTTTATCCCTATGTAGAATTTCAGTCTCATTAAAGTTGACCTAAGTTAGAAAACCAACTTACAGACTTTTTGTCCTTTCTATTCTGGTGCTTTCTCTTTACTTGAAAAGGGATTCCCAAGTGGAAAGAAGTAGCCTTGTTAGACTGCATACACCTCAGCTATTGCAGAATGCAAGGTTATAACGGATCTTTTGTAGTTGGTTAGTGAGTTAGCATACGAAGGCTCTTTTCAAGATGTTAGAAAATTGCCTTTTAGAAATCATTTTACCCTTCAGAGCCTTAAGAAAAACAGGTCTGTGATGTATCTTGCACTATTTATTAATTTAATTTTAGAAAGCCAGCAAGTCTGGAAATTGGATTTCCCTCTTCCAGCATTGATAGTCAAAGGCCACTGAAGAGAGTGCAGGAGGGGGAATCTGCTTTTCCTTCCCAAAGTGAGTAGTTACCCTGGTCAGAGTCACATTCCAATCTCAGATTTCAGTAACTCCAAATAATATTTCCAGGAAGTTTTACACACTACTACCTTTTTTCCAGGAAACTGGATTTTGTATTATTCAGTGGGGAAGTGTTAAATATGGGAAGTTATAGTTTTTCATCCTTATCTTTTGAGAATACCTTAGTAAAACAATAGTATTGTCACTCTACTGCCACTGTGGACTTGAGTCAGATTCCAGCTGACCTCATCTCTGCTGCATGTCTTTGAGCACATTTTACTCCTTATCGTATGCTGAATGTAATTGGACCTCATGTGAAAGGGAACTGAGATTTTGGAGATTAAATTATATCTATCTATCTGTCTATTTATCTATAAGGTACTGCCAAGCACTCAATTAATATTGGTTATTATAATATCTATTCATTTTACTACTGTTACCTTTGTGTTATAACAATACCACAAAGAGACACTATCAGCCTTTACCAGGTGGTAACACGAACACACTGCACTGATAAGTACACAACTCTCTGAGACCTGTCCAGAGGCTTTTATTGCTGGAGATGCCATGGGTCTTTGGTGGAAACATTCTCCCTAGCTGTGTAGAAGGGAGTTCCAAGGGTTCCACTGATCTAAGAATTGACTTTCATGAGTAAAAAGTCACACTTTTTTAAGTTGGAGAGAAAAGAAATGCAACCTCTCTTCCTGGGGCCTGAAAGAGACCCCTAAAGACATTAGCTGTCAACCAGCTATTAATCTGGAAAAGCCATGGCCAGTCTTATTTATACCCACTCTCAGACCTGCAGTCTATTGCCCAGTAAATGTTCTAGTCAGTCTCATGCTAACTTCAGTATCTCATGATAACTGAGTTTCTTTCTTTTCTCCTTTTTTAAGTACCTTATTAAAATCAACATATGCTCAGTTTAGTGGTCCTGTGTGCCCCAAGCTCTGCACAGGCATTTTTCTTACAAATCTGAAAAATCCCATTTAAATTATCAAGGATAAGATGGTACTTTCCCTGAGTCTCCTCAGCATCAAATTGAGACTTACCAAGAAATGGGTTGGAAAAGCAATACTCTTTGAATCTGGACAAGCTCTAATGATACTTTTGTGGTATGCTTCTCTCGTGAGAAGGAATTGAATGCTGTGAGAGATGTCCTTAGGCCCTCACCTTCCATTAGACAGGCTCTAGACTCAGCTGGTAGGAGCACAGAATCACCCCTGGTGTCTCTTTTAGGGCTGAAAAAGTGTACCAAGCTTCTGTAGTCAGTCCTTAACCCCGACTTTCAGATCAGAGTGAAAAGGCTTAAAAATCAACAGAATATCCTTTGCTGTAGCCTCCTCTGACTACATCACCCCCAGGAGGAGTTCCAGTTTTCTGCAATTCAGTTGTTGTCCTATAATTCTTATTTTTATTCATTTATGTATTCTATCAGGAATTAATCATGAGTCTTCTGTAATCCTAAGAGTTGGCTGCAGAGGCCTTAGGCATTGGTCTAGAGCCCCATGAGTCCAGGATGACAGAAGCACCATTCTTTGGCAAGGGCTACTTAGTGATAGTTCATGTATGTCACCTCAGTGGCTGATCAAGTTCAGCAAATTATATGAGGAGTCCTCAGGTCTCAATATGTGGAAGAGGGCGGGAGGATACTGACTTCCATGCCTCTGGAGGTGAACACATTTATAGTGTTTGCCAAAACCTGCTGCTAGCTGGGGTTTAAGAATTTCTAGATCAAAGACGAAACCCAGAAGAGATCTGTACACATAGTCACCAGACAAAACCTTCAATCCCAGTTTTCATTTTTACCAGTCATTGCATTTCCCTA
>NW_006159844.1:7318492-7318791 GCF_000334495.1 Tupaia belangeri chinensis | reverse complement strand
TCTTTAAAAAAAAAAAAATTAAGGAAATGTTTCCAAAACTGTAAAGGTTTCAAATCTTAAAGAACGAAATGGACTATAATATGGAGTGTTGGTTTGCTCACAGAAAAAATTAGTTTTTTTTTCCTTCTTTTATATGTCAAACTGTCTTTAATGTTAAAGACAGTTCCCCAAATACAAGGAAAGCTTATTTGTTTTTATAAATTGGCATTAAAAAATGATTATAAAAAATGTGGACCTTACTCTTGGATGCTTAGCGGGAGGTTTGTGATTTTTTTTTTATAACTTAGGCCTAAAAGAAC
>NW_006159844.1:7271909-7318472 GCF_000334495.1 Tupaia belangeri chinensis | reverse complement strand
CCCTACAATTATAGCACTTCTTTAAAAAAAAAATTAAGGAAATGTTTCCAAAACTGTAAAGGTTTCAAATCTTAAAAAACGAAATGGACAATAATATGGAGTGTTGGTTTGCTCACAGAAAAAATTAGTTTTTTTTTCCTTCTTTTATATGTCAAACTGTCTTTAATGTTAAAGACAGTTCCCCAAATACAAGGAAAGCTTATTTGTTTTTATAAATTGGCATTAAAAAATGATTATAAAAAATGTGGACCTTACTCTTGGATGCTTAGCGGGAGGTTTGTGATTTTTTTTTTTATAACTTAGGCCTAAAAGAACTGCATTAGTACAATACATCACTGATACAACAGTTTGATAGATTTATAAAATGTTTAGTAAGTGTATTCCGCTTAGACCAGCAGGAACACCTGCTTCTATTATTCCATCACTGATAAAATGGTAAATAGCTTATGTCAGTCATTCAGCCTTACATAAAGCCACACATTTTACATGTGGGGTTGGTCATTTTAATAGAATTATATGGGGTTGTGTTCAATCTCTTCATTAAATGACTCAGTAAAATTATAGGGTCATAAATGGACAGTGGCACCATTTTAATCTTTGTCAGTTTTATCTTCTCCACCCACTCCCTACTTCTCTTGATTCAGTACCAAACTGGAAGATGTGCTTTCAGGGATTAACTGGTATTATGGTCCATCAGTAATGGTGGTGAGCATCCAGTTAGTTAGTCTGCTTCCCTCCTTCCTTCCTCCCCTTTCTTTCTTTCTGGAACCATTTGATTTCCATCATCATCCATGAGAACTGTGACTTAAAACCTGACAGCTTAGATCCTCCTGCTAACCATGTGCCTTCTGCATGTTAAGTGTTAGCTGCACATTTATTAAGCAGTAACTACCAATATATGAGAAGAAAAACTATATTCAAATACCATAAAGATAATGCTGTAGGGGACCAGACAGTGGTATAACAGTAAAACATGATGCTCCCATGGGAAAGTTTCCAGTTCAAGTCCTGAGAGTTTCCTGAGCTTGCTGGATACATGCTTGTCTATGATCTGGAGCTGACTGAAGGCTGAGCATTGGTGGTGGTATCAAAGACTCCGCTGGGGCTTCTTTTTCTTTCTCCCTTGGAAGAAATAAATAATAAAATTTTAAAATAAGATAGTGCTGTAAAAAGCAATAATTATGATGCATAATGTTCCTTCACTGACCTGACAGTAGAAGCTCAGTGACCAAGGAGAATGCTGAAATACTTCTTTTTTCCCCCCTCTAACTGAAAACACTCTTCAGTTCAGGTGAAAGGATGGAAATATGTAGCCTCTCAGTTGAACTAATATATAGTATTTCATATTCTCACTGGAATGAAGAACTGAAATAAAGTCCTTTATAGGGATATGAAGTTTTTGTTGATAAATGATACATAGTGGGAACTCTACTTTTCTCAAGAGACTAAGGGAAAAATGTGTTTTAATGTTGAGGCATTACCCATTTACTTCCCTGGCTCATGGAAGTTTCTTCTGGTAGCCATGGTGAAACACAGGGTGCTGAATAAGCTAGGATTTTTCTGATGTAGTTTGTAACAGACCCGAATAGAAATCAGTCTTGTTAAGTTAGAATTCTGTAGTGGGTACTGCTTTTTCCCCCCTATTGCCCCTCTTAAGACCTCATAGTACCCATCTGTTTTATTTTAGACCAATGATCTCAAATATTATTTATCTAGTCTTAACAGCTAGTCAGTTCATAATATTTTCATGCTTATAGAGATGCATACCTTTTAAAATTGATGACCTGGTTTTTACTCCTTTGAATATCATATTCTTAAATATTAATTAGAGATCACCTATCCTAATAATAATGCCTGAAAAGATTTATAATGTAGACTTTATGAAGATGACATAGAAGTTTATGGAGAATGGCAGAGTCTACGCTCTGGAATGAGAATTATACAGTTTTCTCTGTCAACATACTAAATCACACCTAGGACATACTGAGGAAATTCTAATACAATACCTAGTTAATTCTCTCTGGAAGACTGATACGTGGGTGGGGGAATTTTTCTGTTTAGTCCTTTGTCACATGTTGTTCTTGTTCTCCTCTGTCTGTGTTGGAATGCCTGCATATTTCCTTAGAGTCTGTTCTAAACCCAGAAAATTAGTACTCTTCGCTTTTGCATCTACTCAAGCAAGTTCTTGGTCTTGATTCATTGTTTTACACAGAAAGCTTTGCTTCTGCTGTGCACAGTGTTGGCTGCCTGCTTTACTCTCTGGTGGGAATGGCTGCATGTTGCTGCAGCTCTCTGTCTCAGTTACCAGGATAATTTGGACTTCTGCTCTTTGTCAGGTGCATCTTTTCTGCACTGTCACCAATCAGCATCCTTGTAGCATGGGAAATGTGTCCTAAATCTCTTTAGGCATTAAGAGGCCACTTCTGAACAGACTAAGAATTGAAATTGGGACAAAGCAATGATGGGGTTTTTGAAGGACATTTTCCTCCTTTCTCTGACCCCAAACATCATTCAAGTGGGTATTTCAGAAGCATTTAATCTTGCTATGTATCAACTGATATGAAAAACATAAAGCAAATGAACATGAATGGATGCATGAGGCTGACTGCTTTTTTATACACTGATGAGTTTAACTGGCTACAGAAAGATCCCATGAGATGACTCCTAACCTCTTTTACTAACTCCAACTTCTAGAGAAGCCAAACTTGTTCACATTGTTTCTGGATATTTTGCTTTGTTGTAGGAAAAAATTTTAAAGAGCCCCTTGCATGGCTCATTCACAACAACAGCCAAAGAAAACACAGCATCTAATGGAACATGATAGAGTCTTCATAGATTGTTTTCTCCATAGCAACATGTAATTTGGATTAAAGTACTGAAAAGCCATTTGTACCCACCATCCAGCACTCTCCTTAGCAATCTTCTCTTGGATAACATTTAACTCAGTCTATTAGTGAGTGTGTATACACACACACACACACATATGAGAAAGAGATTAAGAGATCTGATGATCTTTAAATTATAATAAACTTTTTATCCAGAAAATATGAGAAATTTAAAAAAATGTTTCAAAACTGTCTCAAACCAAAATATATTTAAAAAGTATCATGTCATCAGTGTCTTGATAAGAATGTACATTGAAGATTAAGCTTCTGACCTTGGAATAGAACTGCTATAGCGAAATCTATTGCTTTATGTGTTTATGGTCAACCTGACACTGGTAGTCTGCCTGAGGCTATTTAACCATGTTCTACCAACTCTTTCTCCTAGGCAAAAATGGTAAACAAATATGACTACTTGTGGTGAAAAGGAAATAGAGTGTAAAAGAGAGGGGGGAAATGGGAGAGTAAAGTAAAAAACCTGAAAGAAGCAAGATAATCAAGATTAAAAGAAGAGGAGTTCTGCTATGCTAGCACCCCCTGAAAAAGTCAGGAATCTGTTGGCCATTGACGGTCCTGACTTGAGGGACTGCGACTCTAATAGAAGCTGGCATGTGCTTTTTAAACACCTCATGGGCATCTGGCAGAAGAATGCTGAGAAGGAGAAATGGGTAATCCTGGACTGCTGGTTTCTTCCAACCCTCATTCATGCCTTTGCTTTTTCTAAAAGCATCAAAGTGTGTCTCTGCTTCAGTAAAATCTATTAGATATCAAAGTAATTTTAGTGATAACTATGTTTTAAAATACCTAATCAACACCACAGCATAAAACTCAGAGTGCTCTTCTTGACAGTTTTTACTCTAGCCTCACATCTGGGCAGACTGAACAGAAAGGCTCAGTACACAGGTTTTAACCAACTACTGCATTTCTCTAACCCAGAATCACAATTTATGAATACCTTAAGAGAGTATGCTTGGAGGGGCAGACCCTTCTAATGACTTGTTAGCTTAACAATAAACCACTGAAGCTACTAATTTGCCTATAAACACATGATCCCACTGGAATTGCCCTACACAGTATAGTTCAAAGGGCCTAATAATTGCCCTGTTCTTTTATATGGAACTGTTTCAACCCCTGCTGAGACTCAGAAGATTAAGACTGTAAAGGGAAGTAAAGCTTCATTCCCTGTAAACTTGGCTCAAGACCTACAAATTATCTGTGGTGGCTAATTGAACTCTCTATTTCCCTCACTGAAGCTTTTCAGTCAATGATGTATTTACATGATTTTCTTTTCACCCCTCCACTGGATGATTGCGTCCCAGTCCAGAGCCAGAGCCAATGCTGTCCTTTGTAACTCCCCACAGAATTTAGAAGGCTGTTACAAAGACGCAGTGAACAATGCTTTTGGCTTTGTAACATCTATGAAAGCCATCTTTCCATTTCCAGTGGATCTAGGCACTTTTTGTTCTCCAGGGATTTTGTACTACTGATAAAGCTCAGAGGAAGAGTGTGAGGTACTCCTGGGTTGTATGTCATTTCAAATCTTCCAGAGTGCATTCCTGGATATTCACGTCTAAATTAAAACAATTCTGTTGCACTTTAAGGTAAATTTCTTTTGGTTTTCAGTATTACATTGAAACATAGGATTTGCCATTTTTAGATTTTACAAAATTGAAATGTTGATAATGGCATATGGTTTAATGAAATAGAAATGAAGCCCGGCTAGTTTCTAGTCTGTCATTCTCTTGTGTCAAGTTAGGCTAGTAAATTACTGTCTGTGCCCTTTTTAAAAATTTCAGTGCCTTTACTTTGCTTTGCTTTCCATCTTTCCACCTTTCTATATTTTTTTGCTTTCTCTCAACTTCTTTTGGATGTGAGTACTAAGCATAGTATCCCTACTGACTGTGGTATTTCCCTTTCCATCTACTGTAAGAGAGAAATTAATCAACCCCAGATGAACACCTCCTTTTTCTTTCTTTTACTGAGATGTATTCAAGAAACACACCTAGTATCAGTAGAATGCTTCATAGACTCTTGTTATCCTCTCACATGGTGACTAAAACGAAAAACAAAAATGAAACTTGAACATCAAAAACGTTTGCCTCAGCAGAATAAATGAATTTTAAAACATTGCCTCCTTAATTAAGGTTGAGTAGTAAGCAGACAGAAAATATAAAGTCCCAGTGTGGAAATTACTGAAACATTACTTCCTGTACCCTTCTTCTTTATTAATCACTGTAGGAGCACATTTCTTAACAGTTTGAAAGAAAAATGCTAATTGAAATTATTGTCAATATACATGACTGCTCTCAGGCAAGGAACTATGAGAGTAGTCTTTTTCACTTTTTTACCCCTGATCTACATTGTCCTCATTTGTAAAATCCAATTGTTAAAACCTGACCGGTTATATGGTATCCACTCTCTATGTTGTACGTTTAACTTTCCCTTCCAGGGCTGGGTCCTTTCTGGTCAGTTTGCCCTTTTTTAAGACCTTTGACAAGAACATTCCCAGTTAGATGGAATATTTTATCAATGATCAAATGGTTACAGGCTGTCTCTGATTCAACCTTGTCTTAACCCATGTTTGCTTTTTCTCATACCCTGTACATGGAAAGAGAAAGAAATGACTCTGCCCATTTTTATCTGTCCTTTCTGGGAAACAGCCAAACATCTTTTCATAATCAAATGCCTCTGTACCCAGAGGCCATTGGCCACCATCCAAACATTTATTGGTCATCGAACACCTTGCATGAGGTAATTTTCAATTATCTTATTAAACCGGAACGGGGATCTGATCGCGTTTCCTTTGATTATAAATGTAACTCATGTTCTTGTTACTGTTAATAACAGTGCTCATGGAGTGCCAGTAGTGTTCTGGGCACTGTCCCATAGGAAATGATATCCTCTGTCCTTTCTGAAGGAAGACACCAGAAATAAATAAGCCAAACCCAGGATGAGATTTCTCAAACTTTGTTTCCCTGTCAGAGGGAGGGGCCGGGATGGGGATTTGCATGTGACAAATACAACAGTGATGTTTTGTGTAGCATAATAAAACTTTCTGAGGTTTCTATGATGGAGTCCTCTGGAAGAATGTAGAATATGGCAAGAGACAATGATTATCAATTATACTATCAATATGCAACTTTGTGTACACAGATGTTTAAGCATTGGGAAGACAGACCAAGGGATACTAAGTCTAAAACTTACCTTCCAAGGTGTCCAAGTTCTTCCACTAGTAAAACATTTCAAGCCTTCCTGTTTTTGAATTAAATGCTTTGATTACTTAAATTGCCATGTAATTTCCAGAGTAGGGTCCATATTTTAAGTTCTGGATTTTTTTTTTCTTTTTTGATATGGAAGTTTGTTTTTTAAGTGTCTGTGGAAGGAAACTGGGGTGCCCATTTAGTGATTCTGAGATGGAACAGGATAGTAGTGGACAGCAGAGGAGAAGCTGATAAGAGGGGCAGCAATGTAAATCAGAAATCTTAGTGTCAATAATAGGAATAAATATTCCAAAGAATAATTGCTTTTCTACTCTGGTAGCCTTTATAATAAAAACAAATACATAAGTCCCCCCCCCAAACAAAAAAATCTAATTATAATAATGTTAAAATTAATACATATTTTAGGTGAGAAAATTATATTTGTTTCATCTTATATTTTTGTTATAATTCTCGTTACTATATTTTTATTGTTTTTAAAAAATGACAAGTCACCTTCTGGCCATACTTACCCTCAAAGATACATAGTGTAGTTTACATTTCCCTGACCTAATGTCTCAGTTTTTAAAGTTTGTTATATTTCTTTCATATGGAAGGTGATACCTTCTACAAGGTTTGATCACTCTGTGATCCCCTTTCCCCAGCCTTCCAGCTAATCAGGAGTGCTTTAGGTCAAAATGGATTCCAAACCTCTGGTCAGACATGTGGCTTCCAGCACTGCAGATCAGTACATGATCACTTACAATGCTGAGGCTGACCATGACATTTGTCTTTTAAAATGTGGGAAAGCAGAGTTAATTCAGTTCACCAATTTAATTTGAAAGTGGAAACAAAGTACTGAGATTCATTCATTAACCATGATTTCAAAAGATTATTGCCCCAGGCCTTCATGCTTTACCCCCCAAAAAATATGGCGAAAAAAGTAGGAATATGGCTTCTTGAGCCTATTAGAATATGGAATTACATTGTTCCATACCCTAAATGAATTATGTCAAAGAGCTCAGGAAAGCAAGAAACCAGAGGGGTATCTAATGATACTAAAGGGGATACTGCCATACATGGGATATTGTTAATATTAGGTGGTTAGAAAAGTCATGACACGTTTTCCTATGTAAAAATGTGTCATGACTTTTCTGACAACCCAGTATTTTGCAAGGAGTTAATATGTTAATTAAATCAAAGAAAGAATCAAGTTGTGAATGATTGGGGTACTGTGCTGTCGTCTTTAAAGTTCTAGCATTGGCCTAGAAAGCCAGATTGAGCTGATACTTTCTTCAAACTTGCTATACAAATAAAATGAATTTATAAATATTTATAAACTTATTTCATTAATCCTTTTCTGGTCTAGTATCATGAAGCTGCATAAACCAAGGAATTAAAAATAATAAATAAAATAAATTCTTGAGTCTTTTCTGTGGTGCTAAAATTTACCAGATGTGATGGAGCTCACGCACTTTCTGCCTATCTTTAAACTACAGTGACAGTTAAAGTTTCCAGAGGCTTAGACTGAATGCAATACATTTAGCTTATTTAAACTTTCATGTAACTCTTTGATTTTGACATTATTCACCCATCCTTTTCATATATGTCACATTATTTCATGCTTCTTTCCTCACATTCAAATGACTACTAGCTACTCCTAAATTGCCCCCCTGTCTTCCAGCCTTCTTCTGAATTAATAACTAGAAGACTTTCATTATTTTTGTCAGTTCCCCTGGTTTAGAAAACAGAAAATTCATTGCTTCTGATTGCAATCTAGATGACTTACAAATTATTCAAGGCACCTCTATATGGTCATTACAATGATAGGTAGAAACCTATCTTTCCCCCAGTGGTAGTGGTAGTATACCAACTCTGTTCAGTGTTCCTGGATCCTCTGTAGATTTCAGTGATGGAGGCTTTTGAGTCTAGACTTGTAATCAGAGTTCCGGATTACCTTTCCCTATCAAGTAGAGCTTACAATTTGGTTGAAACCAAGTTTCCAACTAGATTCTAGCTGGGTGTTTCTCAAATATAGGGGATTTTGCCCTCCAGGAGAAAGTTTGCAGTGTCAGGAGACATTGTTATGCCCTGGATATAATATTGGCATCTAGTGTGTAGAAACCAAGGATACTGCTAAACACCCTACAATAGACAGCCCTGACAACAAATTTTCTAGCTCGCAATGTCAGCAGAACCAAGATGGAGAAACATAGCTTATCGCTTACTACAGTTTGTCTATATCTCAAACCAGCTCTTTTGATGTGGCCACTTGCTGTTTTTTGAATATGCATTTTTTTTCTCCTCTTTGCTGTTGTTCCTGTCATTTCTTCTGCTCAAAAGGTCTTCCCAACCATCTGCAGGTGATTAACCTACTAAAATTCTAACCATTCTTAGATGCCATTTACTTAAACAAAAAGAAAAGAGAAACTCTTTCCTGATTCTTTAATTTGACAGTAAGGGCTCTTTTCTGAATTCCTACAGTGTTGGACTTCACCTGTAGGCTGGTACTTTAATGACAGGCCACCTTATAGAGTAGATATGACCTCCCCCTTTCCCATTTTTAGCTATTTCTAGATATTTTACAATTCAATGTATAATGTAAAACCGAACAACATGGTACTATGACTCTACATGGAGTCTTCAAAAGTTCATGGAAAATGGATATTATGAAAAAACTATAAATGAATTTTGAAGTTTTTTGGCACCAAAATAAACTTATACTTTAATTCATTTTTTCTGAGCTTTTGAAGTCCCTTGTATGTCTGCATAGTTTTGCATAATTTTAATCATAACAGAAACACAACTTAGAATTTATCTTTTTTACCTGACATGGTAATATGCTTTTTTCATATTACTACAAAATTTCTAAGATTGTTTTATGGATGAATACTATTCAGTCAAGTTGATATTCTTAAATTACTTAACTAATCTCATTATTACTATTATTATTTTGCCAAGGGGTACATACATCTGCCAGAGGCAGAGAGGAAGAGGAACAGGTACCTGCCCCCATGGGGAATGGTCATGCCACAATCCCTTCCCCCATTTTCCCACCTTTTGGGATTTGGGGTACACATGTACCTAGTGTGTTTCTCAGTCTCCCAGTCCTGGGACTTGGAATGTAAGGTCAGTCATGTAGTATCTGGTTGCCTTAACCAACAGACCACAGAGCCAGTCCTAGTCCCATCTTATTTTAAAATTATCATGATTTAATTTTTTGACAAAATAAGTAATACCATGTTGGATATCTTGAATATTTTGATATGTAACTCTTTCTCCCCTTCATTTGTAGTATTCTCTCTGAACCAGTTCCAAAGATTGATCCAAATGATTTGGCATGATTTCCTTGCTAGTGAGATATATTGCCAAATTTATTTCAAAGTGATTTACCAGCTTAAATTGCCAGTGACTTTATCAAAGGAAAGCATATACTTGAAAGGGTCAGAAGAACTAGGTTCAAGTGACAGTTCTTAGGTCATTTAATCTGCTATATGGTTTTAGACAAAACAAGCTGGTCATGTTTTCTTACCTATAGGATGGGGGTGTAATAAATTGCACCATGGGGTCAGAATGATAAGTCTTTGGGAGTAAGTTGTAAGCCATAAAATTGCCAATGTTCATTTAATAAATATTTGTTTCAAGCCTACTACATGCCAGAATCTGTGCTAAGAACTAGGGGGACAAAGATAAATACAGTCTTGGTGACAAGGAATGCTTAGAAAAGTGCTATATGATTATTAAAATATTATATTAGTTACAAAATTAAGAATAATTTTAAGAGGTATAAGGAATTGGAAACAAGGGTTGTCTATATAACAGAAAATACATGTATGTGTGATAGCTCACCAACTTAATAAGATCACTTTTTTTTTTCTTTAAACTTCATTTAGTCAGTTCAACTTTAGTCTAAGTCACTAGTCCACTTCCTTGCTGAAATAGTTTTAGTTGTTTTTTAGGACAGTGCCTTCTTTAGTGCTATACTTAAATGTGAATTTTTGTTCCTTTTTTTTCTGGGAAAATTCAAACCTTTTATTTTTAAAAAATTCTTTTGGTTACTGATACTATTTTTTAATCTTCTGTAAACCATAGGTCTCTAAAAGCCACATGAGGGTATGGCCCTGCTTGTGTCTTTTGTATGACTCTCCATCAAGATTACTTTGCCTCAGAGTAACTGGGAGTATTTAGGAACTCCAGTATCCTTAGATCTATCTTTTAGAGATAGATATTGATTTTCCCGCCTTTGAATATAAAGGCCCAGAATGAGCCCTTTAGCTCCTCATCTCTGAGCGTGCTGGGCCTCAGAAGCTGAGGATGTGGAAGTAGCTGCAGTGAGCTGCAGCAGAATTGGCAGTGTAAGGATCACTGAGATGAGCAGGCAGTACAACGGAAGTCAGATCTAAGGACCAGAAGCTACAAAAACAGATTGTACCTGGGCAGAGATCATTTCTGTGAGTAGACATGATAAAAAGAAGTTACTACCTTGTATACACCCCTGAAAAGACTTCAGACGCTTGGAATGCAAAGTGTCCTTTCTGCCCAACCAAATTCTGCTCTCAGCTGATACCTAACCAAATCTAGAGTCTTTAGGATTTTAGATTTCAGGGTGGAATTCTAGAATAAAGCTTGTAACATTCTAGCCTCTTCCCCAGGATTGCTACTTATAATACTTATATAATTCTTGACATATTCTTTTCTTATTGTCATAATGAAAATCAGCCTCCCTATTTTTGATAGGCCTTTTCTCTTTCCTTGATCTTTATTTTTCTCAAGTAGAGATAGATTATCACTAGTAAAAGGCTTATGCAATGTGAATACTACAGTATTTCTAGGCATTTTACTTATGTTTGCAAATACACAGACAGAGCAAACCTAAATGATCATAGGTACATAGAAAGGAGCAGAGACATTAAATAAAAGTACCTTCTGCAATTCACTTCAATCTGGCAATAAACATTTGCTTACTTTTCCCTATTCTGAGTCAGCAAAAAATTAGAGGAAACAAAAATTAAGCAAGTAGGGAGAAGTAGAAATCTTTGTTAATCTCTTAAAAGTTTTTCACCATTCATTTTAGTATTTTGGATATAAAATTAAATCATAGTTTATTTCTGCGAAATATGAGATTATCAATTAGTAGCATCCTTTAGTTATATTGTGAGTAGTTTAAAAAAAGAAAATGAGGTAAATTTCAACCTTTAATTGAAAATCTTAAATTGTTATACCAAGCATTTCTACTTCATCACACCTACCTTTGGCCTATTACTGACAGTTTGTATTTCAAATCTAAGAAACAACTGAGGCTTTCATCTTCAATCTTTTCCAAACTGTTATAGAACACCATTTTTTGGGGGGGGCGTGGGGGAGTTTTTTGCTATAGGGTGCACATGCTCGCCAGAAAGAGAGAGACAGACAGAAAGTGAGAAATCACACCTTAGGGGGATGGCCACACTGCAGTCCTTTCTCCTTCATTCTCCTCTCAGAATCTTGGGCACACATGCACACGCATCTGGCATGAGTTTAAGCCACTGGGTCCGGGACTCAAACTGTGGTCGACTACATGGGAGTCCAGCTACATAGCCATTACACTAACTGCTGGTCCTGTTATAGAGCCTTTTTTAAAAATTTCTTTTTGAGCTAGGTGGTATCATGGTTAAGGCAGCTGAATCCCATGTGGCCAACTCTGTGGTTCAAGTCCTGGATCCTGTCACTTAAAAGACACACTAAGTATGTGTGCATGCATACCCAAAATCCTGAGAGGAGAATGAAGAAATTTCTTCTTGAGAATTTAACTATTGACCTTATTTTTGGAAAGGTTTTTGCCATAGGGCACATGTGCTCACCAGAAAGACAGAGAGAGACAGAGAGGTAGAAAGCGAGAAATCACCCCCCAGGAGGGATGACCATGCCACAATCCCTTCTCCTCCATTCTCCTCTCATGATCCTGGGTACGCATGCACACATGCCCAGTGTGAGTTTAAGCCACTGGGTCCAGGACTCAGACCATGGTCAGCTACATGGGAGTTCAGCAACATAGCCATTATGCTAACTGCTGGTCCTAATTATTAATTTTTTAGAGCTTATTTATTTTATTTCTTTCATGAAACAGAGAAAGATAAGCATCCCTGGAAAGACCTCATCACACCATGATCCCCTTCTCTCAGACCTCTAGCTAGTTAAAATCATGGAAATACACACCTGGTATATTTCAGGAAAATAGGCAGCCTGGACTTCAGTATGCCATATGGCTTCCAGTACTTCAGATCAGTATGTTATTGGCTGGGCCTGATTAATGATTTCCGATAAGTATTAACATAAAACCAGTACTATCCTAGAAATACTCCCTTCCAAGGTAGGGCTACTAAAAGTGGAGGGAGGACAATTTGAAAGTAGTGGGGTTAGATATCCTGGTGAGGGCAGGTTCCAGGAAGGTTTGATTCTGACACGGTTGACTCATGAGAATTCCTGGTCAGAAAAAAATCAATGAACTCTTAAACAATAAAAGCAATGCAGAATTGCATTTAGGACATGAAAGTTGTAGAATTATAGTGTAAAAATAATAAGAAATTTGGGGCTGGCAAGTGGCATGGTGGTTAAAGGCGCTGGACTCCCACATGGCCAACCATGGTTCAAGTCTCAGACCTGGTGTCTTGCTTTCTCACTTCCTCTCTCTCTCTCTGTCTCTCTCTGATCAAACTGGAAAATAATAATGATAATAATAAATAAAGTTAAATAAAATAATTCTTTAAAAAAGTGAGAAATTTGAATGGTAGAATTCTCTCTACTGTCTCAGACATTTCAAATGAAAATTCCATATTATAAAATGTGAATCAAGTGTTCTACAATTTTGATAATTGAAATACCCAAATTTCATCGACAAATCTATTTTTCTACTAAGACACGCAATACTGTATTTATGTCCAAATGTTGTGTGTAGTATAGCTGAACATCCTTCACGCAGAGCCTTAATTTTTTTTTTTTTGAGAGGTTTTTGCTATAGGGCGGGTGCACTCACCATAAAGACAGACAGAAACAGACAGAAAGTAAGAAATCACGCTCCAGGGGGGATGGCCATGCTGCAATCCCTTTTCCTCCATTCTCCTGTTGGGATCTTGGGCACGCACATATACATGCCCATCTTGAGTTTAAGTCACCGTGTCCAGGACTCAAACTGCAGTCAACTACAGGGAGTCCAGTTACATAGCTATTACACCAACTGCTGGCCCTGAGCCTTAAATTTAAGAGATTCTAACTTTCCTTTACATAACCCACTAAAGATTGTTTATCTGTAGTCTTTTTTTTGTTTTGTTTTTTAATTTGCCACAGAGCACATGGACTCACCAGAGAGAGAGAGAAAGAGAGAGGAAAAGGGAAAAAGCATTCCCCAATGGGGCCTGATCACACGTCAGTCCCTTCTCTGTTTCTTCATATGTCAGGATTTTGGACATGTAGGCACATGTCCGGCATGTTTTTCAAGCCACCAGGGCTGGAATTTGAACAGCGTAGTCAGCCATGTGGGATCCAGCTTCCTTAACCACAAGTGTACAAAGCCAGCCCATCTGTAATTTTTATCTGTTGTATAAATGGAAGCTATCTCATTCTCACTCTGTTAACCTTGTGAGGAGATTTTATCCTTGTTAAGTAGATACTTTACATTATTTGACAAAGTTTTTCTGGGTTTTAATTTGATCTCATTGAAAAATCCATCAATTCTACAAAGGAACATAAACCCACACAAGCAAAGAGAAGACAGTCTTAGAAGTAATTACAATTTGGTATTTAGCAAGAACAGTAACTTTTTTCTTCCTGTAATTCCTGGATCAGGCATTTTCAGTCTTATGTAACCACCTTCTTGACCTGTTGAGTAAACCTTTTGTTCATTTTTGTCCCTTTCAATCTTCTTTTTATCCATATCTTATACTTTTTTCAAAGTTGAGCACAGTCTTATTTGTGCTTTCAAGGAGAGTTTTCTAACATGGTTAATCCTACACGTGCATCAGTCTTCTCTCAGTAGAATCCTCTCTGTACATGTCTTGTGTGTAAATACTGTGCACACTGCCTGGTACTGTAGTATATTTGAAGACATAAACTGCAGCATCCCATTTAGTATATAATCAGTGTGTAAAATGCCTCCTGCCTTCACTGTGGTTTCTTCATAGCACAGTTCTTCATATTTTTCATTCTAGATAATCATGGCTCTCTGTGTAAAAATTTGTCTGACCATTCTGTTTTGACACCTCCTATTTCAGGAACTGTCCTTCATTTCTCTCCTCCTTGTTTCTATATCTGTATCGATATCCATACATCAATATAGATATATATAATTTTGCATCCTATGCTCCAAACTCACTTTTTTTTTTTTACTGCTTTCCCTGATTAATCCTCTCTCTTTCAAAAACCTTTTTATTGGTTGCCTCTAGTACTTGTTGCTGCTGTCTACATTGTAAGAAGACTTATGTAGATTGAAGAGTTATATTTAATTGCTCTTTTGGCTTATGCAATATCCAAGTTTCTTTTAGCTCTCAAATGCCATAAAGCTCCTAGGATGTCTTTGTTCCCAGCGATATGGGAGCACCTCTGCAGCAAAATCTTCTCTTTTTGTATTTTTAAATCAAGCTCTGCACACATCAAGCATACAATAAGTGCTTATGAGCCAACTCCATCTTCACAAGCAGGAAGCTACAGAAGATGGCTTAAGCTTCAGCATACATGATTTAGGTTGAACATAAGGGATAAATTCCCTGATAATAAAATTGATTGAAGGTGAGAACAAGGTATTGAAGAACAACAAGGACTCTATTCCCTAGAGATCTCTAAAGGGAAAAAAATAATTTATCTTGGATGGAGTCAGGGCACTAGACTAGAAGATGTACCGAGATTTTATCTGGCTCTAGGATTTTATTAAAATCCTCAATGATAACACTACTTTCATAACATGTTTCTTGTAAGGGATTTCTAGTTGTTTTTTTTTCCCCTGTTTAAAAAAATACTAAGCAAAAATAACATAAGAAAGCCAAAATTATTTCTGTAATGAAATAAAGGCTTTGAGTAATTCAAACATGGAAGAACTACACCTTTCAGATGATGTATTTGTCCAGCATTATTGAATAGATTTTGTTCTATTTGCTGGCCTTTTTCAAAAAGCCAAGGGAAAAAAAAATTTAAGAACTTCTTTTTCCTGCCTAGCAAGTGACAGTAATTCTATCAGAAATAGAAATAGTCTATTCTTACTCTACCATGAGAATTAAGCTTCTCATTTTACAGAAATGAGAAAAGTTGAAAAGTGACTCTAATAGCTTCATTTTATAACGTATACCTTCTACTTGTGAACCTCGGTATTTGTGACTACTTGCTTTCTCCAGAGCTTTTATTTTCACCTTCCACTTTGTTTATTTTTTGTTGTTTTAATGTGATTTCCAATGACAGATATAAGATTTCTGGAGAGAAAAAAGAATTAACTGCCAATGAGCTGAGACCTTGTGCCTTTGCTTTCTTAAACAGCTTTTATTTTCATATGATTCTTAGGGAAATAGTACTAGAAATTGGTCCTTCATATTTTCAGCTGGTGTATATAAGATGTAATTAAAAATCCTATCCAGCCTTATTAATTTAGATTTAAAAAAACATTAAAGTATTAATTTGTTTTATATCTCAGACTCTGAAACATTGCTTCAGTAGCTAGAAATATTCCACATTCCTGGAATAGTTTCAAAAATGACTTATTTATGAAATAATAGTTTTGAATCAATAGCCATTAAAAACTCTTCTGTGGTAGGAATTGTCATCTGACTGATAAAGATGTATTGTGGGCTAAATCATGTCCTCTAAAATACAACTGCAATGTGATAACAGCCTGATCTGACAGGGACGCTTACCTATTCTCTTAGAATCTGAAGTTGATATTGTATGGCACAGGGTGTAGTTACAGTAAACTTGCCATTCCAACTCTGTGTGATTACTTTCTAAGTGAGAAAAATGGTTAGCAAGTCCAAAATAAAATATCCTACTGAAGTGTTTGAAGGACAGTATGTTTGGATTCATATTGAATTTTTCCAATTATTCCAAGGAATAAACGTGCCCAGTCTCTTGCTTTGAACATCACATTAGGCATTACCTCTCCTCTCTGAAGTCCTACCAGGTCATGGATGCTGTTGTTATCTGAAATATTATCTGCCTTACTCAGGACGTCTTATAAGTTATAAAGCAATCTCGTCAGTATGGTTGTCTTTGTAGGAAAAAAAGGAAAAAAAAACCTGAGATTTGATTGAAGTAAAGAGAAATAGAAAAAGAAGCACTAATAATTCTTTTATCATTGTAACTGGTCATGTAACTATTATAAAATTTTTATTGACAGGATTTCTATGTATTTTCCACAAAAGATTTTCCTTCTTATAGATGGTTTTGGTTCCCTGGAATTACACACACACTTTACTAATGTGTAAAGAAATAAAGATGATTAAATGTCAAAAGAGAAATGAACAAAAGCAATGCAGGATTTTTTTTCTCCAGGAAACTACTTTTAACTACACACAGAAACTGGCTCAAGAGTAGCCAAAGATGTTGATGTTTTCCTACAGCTTTAAAGCTTGTTCCCCCTAAGAGCATCTCCTCACTTAATGCCACATCTTAACAGAACCTATGAAGCAATTGGTGTGTTTCCTCCTTTTGTCCTGAACCTCCCAGGAAGTAGTGAGCTTACTAACAAACAAGGAGGACCAAAGGATGAACAGCTTTTCTCTTGGATACATGTTTCAGGAAGAACCCGGAGTTTGCAATGAGGAATGTAATAGATGATATAGGAGCCTCCTGGGCTTGTATGTTACTGATAGTAGGCATCGTATTAGCAACCAAACCAAAAATTTCCAGAGAAACTTCCTTAGGCACTGAAAATCATGTTTATTTTTTAAGGAGCGATTAAGGCAATCAAATTTAAAAATAAATTTATCTTTATCTTCACACACACACATACACATATATATATATATATATATATTTACAAACATTTCCACAGACTGTTTCTCCTCTCCTACATGCATGTCTATAAAAGTATCTGTATTTCTTTACTGAGGACTTTCAAGAGACTATATTAATATAGTTGCATGTTTTTCTATTTAGGATAGTCTCAGTTTGTTTTTTTTTTTTTGTTGTTGGGGAGTGCAGATGGGAGAGAAATGCTTAAGGAAAACCCTTTTGGAGTTGAAACACTTTCATTTGAATATTTCCACGATCATTGATCTTCCATGCAAGGCTCCATTTATCACTTTAGACAGCCTTGCTCTTGGTTCTGTTTCTTAATATGTTACCAGAGGCTTGTCCTACTATATGCAAATCAGCTAGTTTAGCATAAACTCTCCTTTGTTCATCTGTTAATAGTTATTTCACCACCATCTACTATGGGCCAGATGCTATGAATTATAAAGAATGAGATAAATTCTCTCCACCCACAAGGTACTTACAGTCTAGTTGGAAAGACAAATTATATACACACAAGACAATTAGCCTTACAGTGTGATACTATATGGCTGACATACTGAGTATCAGCTTACGTTGATAATGGAAGGCACTGCATTGTGCATTATGGGGAAGTGAATTCTAATACCTGATAATGACAATTGTTTTTTTAAAAGTATCAAGAAGAAAAAAGTCAGTGTGACTAGTTCATCATAAAACAGCGTCTGGCTGGGCCTGAAGGTAGACCAAGGGTAATATGAACAAGGAAAAGGATTGGTTAGTTAGTAACCACATTAGGGGAGGTCCAAAGTAAGAAAGAATAATACAGTTGTCATTGAGTTACAATACATTCGTATAACATCATCCTTTAATTTCAATGGAAATGCGAAAATTAGATCTATTTTATATAGAGGCAGCATCCTTTGGTATTTCAGGACCGTGAAAAATAATTTCTGTGCGTACTGGATAAATAAAGCCACAGGAGGCAGACTTCTTGAAAATACCATTACGTAGCTCTTCATGAGATGATGCTGGTGAAAAGGCAACTCCTCATTTACTTGTATTTGTTGAAGTTGTTTCTTTGAAAACATTTTTTAAAACTTTTGGTGAAAAATCCCTGTTTAGTGATCATGAATGAGATGAGAAGAGATGATAATCATTTTAGATAGGAAAATAGGAAGATAAAGATAAATTTATTTTTAAACGGAAATCTAATTTCTGGGTAATTAAAGTGTTCTAGCTGATAAGGAGCTGAGTGTGACAATTTTGGGGTCTTATGATAATCTGGATTGTCTCCTTTTAATGATAAAAAAAGAAAGTATAATAAACTAGCTGCTGACATGACAAGAAGTTGCATGGGAAAAAATTCTCAGTAGTAAGGGGTGGGAAGACTGCAGGACCAGTTGATGCCTCCCTGGCACCTGTTTAGGGTGGAAGAATATACACAGTGAAATGCTTTGCAGGGAAAATATACTTTCAAGTTACTTTTCTTGAACACTGAAAGCTTAACTTTAAAATGCAAGGTATTTGTCAACATTATCTGAAACATCGGACTGGAGGCAAATGTTCTAACATATTTGTTTTCTTACAATTAAAGCTAAGCTGACATGTTGAAAAGATGGTCTTCAAAGATATTCAGAGGCTGCTAAATTTTTGTCAATAATTAGCCTTCACTTTGCTTTGGAGACAAGGAAGTCATATTTTTTTTTTTCTCCTCACATTTGCCAAGTAAGGATTTTCACTTTTAAATTTCTTCATCCTGGTGTTTTGCATTTAAGCATTTCAAACAGACTCTTCACCCTCAGCTACCATGTGTAGTATTGCATTTATGCATTCAACTTCTTACTCAAGTGATGCTATTTTTTTCTGCCTCAGCCTGACAGCCACTAATAATAACACATGAGGACAGTCAGACAAAATGAAGACAAATGCTGCTTGTCGCAGCAGAATCATAATGTCTCCAGACTCAGTAAAGACAGTCTAACTGTATGTGGATGCTCTTTATAGCTTATTTAGACCTGTGGTTTTTCCCTGTGGTTTTTTTTTTTTTCTTAAACACACAAACATTGTGCAGAAATACATTAAGGCAACATATGGGCCTGTTAGTTAGCCAAAACAATGTGGAACCATGGAGAATAGAGATTGCAAAGCACAGATGGATACTGTAAAAAATTCATGAGTGGCATAACAGATCTAAAAGGTAAATTTTAGTCAAAATTCAAGTGGAAAGCACAGGAAATACTTAAGAATTTGGCTTTATGAGGTTTTTCAAATCACACAAGATGAAACATTGTGAATATTTCGCAGATTTGTTTATGCCATGATGCGAAAATCAGAGCTCATCATTCAACAATAATTATGTCTATATAGATTCATGCCATCAGAAGTAGATTGCTGATAAACAATAGCGCTTTGCTTCTATTTGATGTAAACGCCGCAGTATTAAATATCCATATTATTTCCAGCTCAATATTAGAAAGTGTCAGTCATTGTGACAAGTCGGGCAAGAGGAGCTCATTGAGCCGTCCTCTGTGTAGCCAAGTGCTGTCGAATAACCAGGTTTTCATGCTATATTACTTTGTTGTTAAAATTGACTTCTAAGCAGTAAATTGGCAAATCATTTTTCCCTCTTTTACATTTCTTTCTTTTAACCAAACCTGAAGCCTCAAGGAGACACTGGATTCATATGTGTACATAATCAAGATGCACCTTGAATTTTACAAAATGCTTGCTTTTTTGAAGTTGTCATCACTGTGGCTCATCATTGTCATCTTTTAGGAAAAAAACAAGTTATGCTCCAGGTATCTGAGACCAGCTCAGTAAAGAGGTGCCTTTGATCCTCACTATAGCCGATCTCTCTCATAAATTTTCCTTAATGGCAGTTCCTGAAATAGAAGATCTGCCTAGGAAAATAGTGTTTTTCCTAAATTTTCAGTGGGGTGTGTTGAGAGAGAAACAGAAAGGGAAGGAGATTATTCTATACATCTGTATTTCTAATTGCCTTGCACACCCTGTTAATTAAAGCAACCTTTGAAAAGACTGTCAAGTTCTAACCATAAAGACATTTCCTATTTAGAAGCTTTTGGAGGTTGAGAATGATGCCATGTGGAATTCAGGTATGTTTTGTCATTTTGTTTTTAGAAAGACAAAGCATAGTTCACTAGTCCCTGTATATGCTTAGGTGATCTGCAAAATAATCTGCTAGCTACTTTAAAATCTTAAATACTGGACAGAAAAGCTGTACTGAACTTACCTTTTTATAGTGAATGAGTCTATTAGTGAAATTTGCAGGGAGTTATTGTACCTCGAAAATACACTACTACTCTTTAAACAACCAGAAAAGTATTTAGTACTAAGAAGAAAGATGATTAGATTGAAAGTAGACAGTATGGTTAGACATAAATTAGATCACTTAACTGAACTAGATATTTTTAATTTTTGAGGGTTGTTATTGTTTTTCTTGAGGTAACATAAAATGGGTAGGTTTAATAGTTGGCTTTTTATTCTTGGCAGTAATGTCACTGTCGGGACCTTGAGACGGCAAATTGAACTTTCTGATAGTTGTCCTAATAGCTCTTTCAGGCAGTTTTGGTGTCCTTAGTGAATTAAAGTTTGCATTAGTGAACCCACTGAGCAGCAGCCAAGACTAATTCTCAGCTCTGTATGACATTTCACACATTGTCAGTTCTTAGTAAGTGTTATACGATAACATTTTGAGATCCTCATCTGAGAGTTGATGGGGAAATATCAAATAGTATATATGAGGTTTGCCAACCTAGTTGAGCCCAATTCTGAAGTATGTTGTAAGGAATGGGTAAAGATGGTGGCTTTTGTCTCTTGTAAATAAAAGCTAGATTTACTCCTAAAATTTAACTAGATGAGAGAAAGACTACAAGCAGAAAAGGAGAATAGAGAGAAAGATGTGGAAAAAGTTAAAGGGTAAAAGTTGCCAGCATAAAGAGAGAAAGTAAACCTATGTTCCTTCCTTAATAAGTATACCTCCTGTCCTTACAGAAATTCTAAGGAACGTGAAGAATGCCAGATATATTAGACATGTGTGTGTAGTACATATTTAACTTCATACCTGTTTTCTTCCTTCTGTAAATGTAAGTTTCACAAGGACAGAGTTCTTTTTCTTCGTTACCGTATCTATTCCCCAGCACCCAAAAGAGTACCTGCTAGACTAGACAGAAAGACAAAGCATAGTTCAGTCATCCTTATATTAATGCTTAGGTAATACTCATAATGATCTGCCAGACACTTTAAATCTTAAACATTAGATAAGTTTTATTGAACTTAATGAGTCTATTAATGAAATTTACAGGGAGTTATTATACCTTAAAACTACACTAGTACACTAGATATTTGTTGAATGAATACATTTCTTAAGAAAAACATAATTTTCTATGTATCCCACTATTATTTAAGGAATTATAGATTTGTTGACCTCTCTTTAAAAGTGTTAGTTTGATTAATACTTAGCAAAAAAGATCACTACAAAGGCATACATTTTAGCTTAGAAACATGCCGTAAGGGATGAGTAAAGAGAAATAGGATAGGTTTTTTATTTATTTTTATTTTTTTTTATTCAGTAGAATGTTTATATGTTTCTTCAGACAGAGGACTCCAAAATAGTTGGGTCACTTGTTTTATTTACTAAAGAATATATGCTGGCGGAGGGGGACCACCCCACAATAAACATATATGAGACATAGTGTTCTAAAATAACTGAAAATAGTTCATGACATTCCCTAGCTCCTACGTTTAGACAGTATGAGAAGCAGATACACTGGATATTTCGAAGGCCAGTCAGAATTCTGCACTAGCAGTTAGGTGGGCCAGTTGGATTACCTGCAAAAATCAGGAACTATAATTTCAGACCTAGGTAACCAGAGAGCAACAAGGGCATAAATAGCTTATTGATGGTCAAGACTTTTTAAATTGATAACTCTAATCGATAAGTAAACTCTCACACATGAAAACAAAATCACAGCTATATTAGTGATCCGAAGGAGAGACAAATGTGCCACCTAAGCCTGAGTTAACTTGACCTGGTTTGGAAGATCAGGTTTTCCTTGAGAAAGCGATACTTGAGAGCTGAAATCTGAAGTCTGTAAATCAGTTAACCAGGAGCTAGGGAAGAGTAGAGCCTCTTAGACCAAGAAAATAGCATGTGCAAGAGCCTGGTAATAGGAAACGTATGAAAGGCTGGAAAGAAGGCTAAAGGGCTGCAGCTGAGAGAACAAGGGCTCAGGTGAAATACTTAATGGTGACATTCCTTGTAGACCCTCGAGGGCTAGGTTCAGATTCCAGACTAAAGGCAAAGATGCCCTTGAAGGGTTTTGTCAAGGATGGTATGAGATGTAGCTCCTTTGACTACAGTCAGAGAAGGAATTGGATAGGGCAAGCTTGGAGTTTGAAGCTCTGAGGGTGGAGGCTTGCATTTATGTAGGCCATGCATGGTGGTTCCCATGAGCCTGGGAATGGTAATGGAACTGGGAAAGGGAATTAAGCTGAAGGATATTTAAGAAATATAATTTATGACTAACTGGAAACAAGGGGGTAAGAGAGAAGGATCATAGACAGTATCCATTTTTTACCTGGACAACTAAATAAGGATGATGGCATGTTGCCAGTCCATGAGATAGGAAATGTGGGAGGAAGTGAAGATGTGAAATGTGAATTCAGTCTGGGTCATGTTGAGTTGGGGGTGCGTGAGCCATCAAGTGGAGGAGAAAGCACTTGGACATATAAGCCTTCAGAAATTCATAGAGCAGATTGGGTAAGCAATATAAGTATGAGAACCATGTTCATATAGATGGAATTGAAGCAATTCAAAGCCCGGACAAGACTGGCAGACTGTTGGGGCCAGCAGACGGCATGGTGGTTCACATTGCTGAATTCCCACATGGCCAACTGCAGTTTGAGCCTCAGACCTAGTAGCTCGAAAATCACACCGGTACATGTGTATGCATACCCAGAATCCCAAGAGGAGGATGGAGGAGAAGGGATTTCAGTGTGATCATCCCCCTGGGTGTTTTCTCCCTCCACCTCTCTGTCTCTCTCTCTGGTAAGCACACACACCCTGTAGCAACCCACCTCCACCCAAAAAAGAGAGGAACTGTTTACAAAAAGAGAAGAGATGTGACTTCTAAATAATGCCTATACTTAAGGCATTAGTATGGAGATATAGGAAGAAAACCAGGAGAAGATAATGTCAGTGCCATGGCTGTCAAAAGAAAGTTTTAAGAAAATGAGATGATGACCAGTGTCAAACGCTAAGGAAAATCAAATAAGACTATACCTGAGGATTATCACCAAGAGGATTGTCATGAGATTGTGATAAGAACTTTTTTGTGTGTGTGGAGTGAAAGTATACAAGCCATATTAGAATGGATTGAAAGACCAATAGGAGATAAGAAAATGGAAGGCATTTGTATTTAAATAACTCTTAGATGAGTGAGATAGGGGTCCACCTAGTGGAAGATATGGACTTGAAAAGGAATGTTTTAGATGACCAAGAGTTGATAAATTACTTATTTGTATTTGATTACAAGTAACAGAATATGTCAATGGTGGCTTTCTTAAATGCCTTTATTATGTATATCACACAATGAGACAATATGAGTGGATCCAGGGTTAATGTAGTGGCTCAACAAAATATCCCCAAGGGGCCAGCAGGTAGCATGGAGGTTAAGGCCCTGGATCTCACATTGCTGACTGTATAGTTTGAGTATGAAACCAGTGGCTTTGAAATCTTGCTGGGCTCATGTATGTGCCCACAATCCTGAGAGAAGACTGGAGAAGAAGGGATATGGTATGGCCATTGACCCTGGAGGATGATCATTCAATCAATTGATCTCCCCCCCCCCACCTCCCTCTCTTTCTGGAGAGTGCACACACTCTATAGCAAAAATTAAAAGAAAACAAAAACCCTTCAATCCAGCTTCTCAGAGTATTTCCACTCTACCTTACTAAGCATAGCTTTTTATCTTTGTGGTTTATACAGTTAGTAGAACCATGCTCAAGAATAGGTCAAACTATTTACACATTCTTAATTAAGAAAATTAAAGCCTCATTTGTATCATGTCCTCCTCTTTCCTATCATGGGAGTTTGAGATTTTTCGAAGGTTTCACATTTGCAGTGATTTATGGTAGATTTTTCTTTATCGCTCAATTGTAAGACATTATGCAGGAAAATAAGCCAGAGGCTCTAATTTGGCTTACCTTGACTGGTTTTGAACTGTCTATTTTTCTTTACTGACAGATAACACTTTTTACAGGTGTGATTTTACAAGCCTTGTGCAAATCTTGGTGAGTCGATGTAAAAGGTGGAAAACTGCTTTTTGCCCAGCTGATGTACCATTTCTTTACCCTAATAGAGAGACAGTTGTAATTTCCTAAGACACTTGATAACTTGAAAGATATTAACATTTCCTTTTAATGAAAACAATCTCTCATGAGTCATGGAATGGTCATTCTTTGGGAAGATGGCACTCATCTTCCTGGTTGGCATACAAAGTATCTCCTGTACATTGCAGCTGTCACCTGCATTGTACCTTCAACCTGCTATTCTCTGCCACTGGAAATGCTCCTCTCTGAACTGTCCATAAAAGCAATTGTAATCATATGATTTGAAAACAACTAGGCACACAAGTTTTCTTTCTCAAACATCTTAAATTCCATGGTGAGAAAAGCATTACTTTTATACTGAGCTGTGCTAGGAAACATTTGTTGTTGGGTGTTTTTTATATTACCCCATTGTGTCTAGTGCTGGAACATCAACCTCTCCTTGAATGTCATGAGGAAAAATCAGATGCCAGCAACCAGACACTCATGATTTGAGTAGAACATTAATAGATCTCTGTTTCTATGGAACTTGTAATCTGTTTCCAAAGGTGATTACAAGAGAGAGGAACCAGCTACTTTGAATGTCAACGAAATTGTTGGAATATATGTTTCACAAGGGTCAATATTTTACTGACTTAATTTTTGCTGTATTTCTAGTGCTCAGGAGAAGGCTTGGCACATCTAGGTGCTCAAATAATATTTGTTGACTAACTGTTGGAACAATCAATATTCTTCTATAAATTCTCATGTCTGTTAACAACATAGGTCTTATTTTTGGTGGTTATGTTGGTGATAGAGACCATCATTTCCAGGTATATTCATTTACTTATTAATTTACAGCAACTTTTATTATTTAAAGTTTATCATTAGTTGAACTAATTCTTTGCTGGTATAGTTTATGCCTATCCATCTATTGCTCTGAGTATTTACCTGTATGTAGGTATTAGAATCCTTGTGCGGCAGTTTGGGCATTTTGCTATAGTGGTAGTTTGTGTCACAGATAAATTTCATCAGATAATCAGATGAGTCTGTGGGCTCAATTCTCTACATAACTTAGGTGCTATCTTAAGCCCTCCAAAGAGGTTATTTATTCTATTAGAGAGGACCCTTGCTGTAGGACAGTGGAGAGAAAATACCATGAGCTGATCAAGTGTATGGACGTTAAAGGTAGACAGACTAGGATCCAGTTCCCACATTCTACCACTTTCTCATTGTTTGACCTTGATGGCATTTTCCCCCCACAAATAGGACTTCTTATTTGTCACTATTAAAAATCTGAAATTATTAACAAATTCTTAGACTGCTGGTTCATATCCATCAGTTTGTTTGACTCTAGCATCTATCTCTTCCCTAGTAGCTTTCCCAGAACTACTACCTTCTCCATGGAGTTCTATATGTTTTCCCAATTCAAACTTGGGCTTCTTCAGCATTTTTACTTTTCTGACAAAGATATTATGGAGAGGATAGATAGATTGGCAAACCTCTTCTGTGTCTGTTCAGTGCTGTCACAAGTCATTTGTTGACCACTTTCTTCAAGTGATTTTTCTGCACCTCATGGGTCACGGTTGGCATCACCTTCTTCCAGAGTTGGTGGGTTTGTAGTTGCTGAGCATAACAGGTCTCCCATGTCTGATTGTTGTATTTTTAGTAAGACTGGAATAGAAGAAACAAAGCAAATAACCATTGATAGTCTTGACATTAACATGTACTTCAATCATGATCTGCCATTTTTTTGACCATGGAACACATTCAGGCATGAGTAAGAGCCATACTATGAAAGTTAGGCAGCTTTTTCCCTATGCATCCCTAGTAATTAGCTTGAATTTTATAAAGACAACTTCATAATTCTGCAGATCTGTAAGGCCCACTAAAAATACATAGCCCTTAAGCCGTAAGATGCAATTTTGACTTCTGGTGACTAGTATTTTTCCAGTATTTTTAGTATTGAGCATAGTAGGTACCTTCACATCATGCCAGCCTATTTTTATTATTTTTATAAAGAATCATCTATTTAATTTTATTTATTACCATTTTTTAAATTTGCTGTGGGGCACATGTACTCATGAAAGAGAGAGACAGAGAGAAAGTGAGAAAATAAGCTGCCAGGTCCAGGACTTGAACCGCAGTCACCTGTGTGGGAGCCCAGCACCTTAACCACCACACCACCTGCTAGCCCCAGTACCAGCCCATTTTAGAAAATGGATAAACCACTTTCTTCATGGCTCCCTTTTGCCACCTTTTGGAAGGTGCTTATTCTTGCCAACTGCTATGGTTGGCAAAAAAGTTACCTTAAACACATTTTAACTTCTCTAAATTTTAACGTCTTTCTCCTGTAATGTAAGAGTACAATGAAGGTTGATTTAATAGAATCATTGGATTGAAAGAAAGATGGCAGTACTTCAAAAAGTTCATAGTGAGAGGCCAGCAGGTGGCAGGTGGCCAAGGCACTGGAGTCCCACATGGCTGACTGAAGTTCAAGCCCCAGACCTGGCTGCTTGAAAATCACCCTGGGTGCATGTGCCTGCTTGCCCAAAATCCTGAGAGAAGAATGGAAAAGAAGGAATTATGGTGTGGCCATTCTCCCAGGTGGTGATTTCTCACTTTCCCTCCCTATGTCTCTATCTTCAGCAAGCAATCTCATGTACCCTTTGGCAAAAACCTTTTAAAAAGATCATAAAAAATTGAATTAGAGTAAGAGTTTTTTTTGGTTTAAAAATAAAATGAAACCCATGCATAGGTTTTTTTCTTAGCATGCATTTTCCATGAACTTTTGCAGACTTCTTCAAATTACATACAAAATACTTAGCACAGTGGCTGGTACATAGTAAGCACTTGATAAATACTAACCGTTCTTATCAACTTTAATTAGTTTTTTAAATCTGTGTACAAATTTGTTTATAGATGTATATAAATCCATACCTATGTTTGCTGGGCTAAATTCAAATAAAGTAGTGTAAATTACAAGCTCGCTAATGTCGAGCGTTAATGTTCTTTATAGATTAGAACATGAAAATCTTACCTCCTCCAGCAATCCATTTAATCCGGTTGATTAGGAAGTGTTTCTTTATGAACATGATGCACTCACATTTTAAGTGGGTACTTACAGGTGTTTGGAATCACACCAAGTACTAGGCCAATCCTAGGACTGATGGTGGACTTGAGACTATTTGTAAACATAATCCAGGCCTCTGCATTTAAAAAAAAAATGGCCTTTCTTTAAATTCCCTGGGTACTGTTACTGTCATTGATTCGTATGAAATGACCAGTCTTCTTTTTCAGTCTATATTATTGGCTTCAATATTTTAAATGACTGAAGTCAATCAGCTGTCACAGAGGAAATACTAATTTCAAAGTATAGTACAGTTAGCTTTGTAAATGACCTTTTCTGTATTTTTAAAGGACTTTAACATTAGAGACTATTTGGAGGAAGAAAATAAAAATTCTGAGGAGATTTGAAATCAGGTCCTTTGCTATTTGTCGGAGAAACTACACATGTTTGAACTAGAGGGAAAATTAAAAAAGACTTATAGGAGAGTTGAAAGTGGTCCACAAATCTGTGTAAGGAGATCATGTAGAAGATGACAAAAATGACACTTTTTTATTCACAGAAGGGATAGGTAGATGTTAGAGGATGTCACATTTTTGGTATAGCCAAAAGAACTAGCATCTATAAAGTACATAATACTGTTCCCAGATACGAATGAACTCATTCTCCTTCCCACGGTAATGCAGCTGGTTAGGGGTAAGGACCCACATATTCTGATTTAAATCCTGGTTCTCATCATTTTCTTTAACCCTGCGCCCTCTCTGTGTCTTCATGAAGGTGAGATCATCTGTTTAGGGGCTAGTACTGTTGAGTTAAATCCAAGGACCCAGTTTCATAGACGCATTAGTTGTATTCAGTTTCACAACCATAACTGATATCTTATTCTTAATCATTGTTGATGCCGTTAACTAAGAGGATAGAGCATGTGTGGCATTCTTATCATTAATAAAACAACAACTTAAAGGATATCTTCTTTTAATTATGGGTCAGAGGTGACATCTTATATACATGAGAGGACTGTTCACTGATTATAGGGACAGTTGTGACAAGTTTCTCAGTAGCGCTATATTTATAGATTCAATCTGATCTCTGCATATGAACATGAGCAAGGAGGAATTTCAAAAGAATGAACTTAAAGAAATGGCACTAAAAAGATGCATTTTGAAAGTTTGATTATGATGATGATAATTTGTGCTACCCAGCTCTCCCTGCTTCAGGAATTTGTTCTAAATTATTTCTAACTCCATGTTTCTATGCAGAAAATTGCTAAGTCAAAATTTCTTCCCTATTGCAGATGCCCTCAGTGGGGGCTGAGCAAGAGTCTGAGGGCAGAATGAAGCTCAGGATTCTCTGCAGGGAAGTGGTTCATCTGCTCTGTGCAGTGGAGGTGTGATTCCTTCATTACTTATATACAGGGAGGTGTTGGTTTAGAAACTTATAATGCACGGCCAGCCCATGGCGTGGTGGTTAAAGTGACTGGATCCTACTTGACCAACTGTTCAGTATGAGTTCCGGACCTGGCTGCTTGATGTTTCAAGCAGGCCCAAAATCCTAATGGGAGGAAGAAATGGAAGAGAAAGGATTGTGGCCTGACTACCCCCACTGAGGGTTCTTTCTCTTTCTGGTGAGCATATGTGCCCTCTGGTAAATTGGGGAAAGGAAAAACAAAACAAAACCTTAAAAATAAAAAAAAAAGAACCTTATAGCCTAATCTGGATGAGTATCCTGAAACCCACACATAAACCTGTCAAGGAAATGAGGCTTGATGAGGACTGTAAAATTACAGGAGTGCTTACTATTACCCTTGCATGCTCATGGAGTGAGTTGGAGTCAAAATCTGGTGGCATGGGATGGAAAACAGACCTAATGTTTTGCCTATATTTTTCCCTTCTCACTCCCTGCTCCCTCACCTCCAAGAAACAAAAAGTAAAATATTTCTTAGGATTAGAGAACAAGGCAGTAAGGTGTACCTGTTTGTAGTTTGCCTGTGATCACAGAGAACACTCCTTGACTCCGGGGGTCGTTGTTCATGTGGTCCTCCTGTAGGATTTGTTTAGATTCTTTAGAGCACGGGAGGCCATAGCAGAATACATGTTATGGCATGATTCCAATAGGATTCTTTCTTCTCCCCTCTTTCAGCCATACTCGCACTCCAGGGGGGTCTACACTGTGACAAGACAACTCTTCCTAGCCCAGAGGGTTGAAAACATTGATTTGCTGACACTTTGATATTAATCCAGAGACAGGAGTTGGGCAGCAGAATTGGCATCAGATTTCCTCAAACACTAAGGTGAGCACTCTGGGAAGGTTGTAGACATACATTTGATTTCCACATCCATCTTTTCCATGCAAATTAAATTATTAATTTTCCCACATGCCTTCTTGTTTAATGAGAGGAGTGGTGGCCTTTATCTGTGCATGTGTGCAAACAAAACATCACAGCAGAGGCTCCTGAACTACCCAGACAAGCTGGGGATTTAAGCAGTCAGATGCAACTGTCTTGGTATAATCTGTGTCATTTGCAAAAGTCTGACTGTTGGCATCATAAACATGGAAGAATGCAGGTTTCAGTGCACCTCCCTGTACATGTACCCAAAGATGAAAGGTCCTTTTACTAATACAAAGGAAAGATCAAAAGAGAGAAAAAGAATGTTATTTCAAATGCACATGTGAAATGCAAAATTATAATGTGATTGTTTTTCCAGGTTCCATTAGAGTAGTGCTATTTTCTAAGATGATACAGTGTTGGTTGATTACTTTTCCATGTTTGAGATAATAAGTACTCACATCAACATGAGTTTGAATTTGTTATCACAGAAGTTCTACCACATCTGGCTTTCCCAGTTATTCACAGTAATATCTCACTTGTTAAATATGGGTGTTAACTTTTTCTGGGCTCTAGTGTCAATGGATTCCAGGATCTGGCTCTAGTTTAACAAAAGGACTACATATGTCTATCAGGTTGTTTATTATAAGAATTGTCTAAACATGATATATGCATACATAGTAGTCTTTGTTTGTTTAAACAAACAAATATTTTATTTAATATTTGTTTTTAAATATTTTTTAATTTTATTCCATGCTGTTTGAATATTGGAATTGCTGCCAACTCTAGGCCCATGTGATTCGTATAACCTGATTCAAGGATGTTGGGCTTATGGCTGCATGACACAAAACAAATTCCACTTTAGTGATTACAAAGGATTTCAGATTGTTGTTTTAAAGATCTGTTATCACTCACCTTTGTTATATAAATGTCAACATCTTCTTTGAGCATCTAAAGTTCACTACCACAAGTGGCAGTAGTGTCAATGGATTCCAGGATCTGGCTCTAGTTTAACAAAAGGACTACATATGTCTATCAGGTTGTTTATTATAAGAATTGTCTAAACATGATATATGCATACATAGTAGTCTTTGTTTGTTTAAACAAACAAATATTTTATTTAATATTTGTTTTTAAATATTTTTTAATTTTATTCCATGCTGTTTGAATATTGGAATTGCTGCCAACTCTAGGCCCATGTGATTCGTATAACCTGATTCAAGGATGTTGGGCTTATGGCTGCATGACACAAAACAAATTCCACTTTAGTGATTACAAAGGATTTCAGATTGTTGTTTTAAAGATCTGTTATCACTCACCTTTGTTATATAAATGTCAACATCTTCTTTGAGCATCTAAAGTTCACTACCACAAGTGGCAGTGATATATCCATTTATTAAAATTAAATGTGAACTTGAAGGTTGAGCTCAATGAAGAGTCAATTTGGGTGATTTTTAAAAATGATACCTCTGAAGCTTTTGATAATTACTAGATGAAGACATGATACCATCTCTGGGTCCTCACTCTAGCTGTTATTCCAATTAAAAAAGTGACATTTTTGGAGTTGGTACAGTCTAGCTTTCCTTCTTTTCAAAAGTGGTATCAATCACTAATCCATGTTAGAAGTATTAATCAATCTAATCACTATAGCAATTTTTACATCACACATTCATGCGTATTATGGTATAAAATTATTTTTTGAAAAATTAAAAATAGAATCACTGTATCAAGAGAAAATTATTTTTCTTGTTCAAGTATATCTAAATTATTTATAAAGGGGAAAAAATGACATAACTCCAACCCTCCCATTGAACAGAAGGACACAACCTTCCAGTGTCAATGATAATTTCAGTAAAAGGAAAAACCTTGTACAGTTTTAAAAAACCCAAAACATTCCTTTGGAAAAAAATGGTTTCTCTTTAATAAAATACTTCTCTATATTTGGTTTGTGTTGCTTCATAAATGTAATGAAATGTACTGTCATTTATACAGCTTGTGGGCACTTAGTTGGTTTTACTTGCATTTTATTAAAGAATATCTTGCCATAATCACTTTATATTTTCATAGGACAAGAATCTTGAAAATCTCTTTCTTATAAATACATAAAATTTACAGTCTCTAGGAAAATTAGCCGATGAAACCATTGGCTGTGTTAAAATAAACTTTTGCTAAAAGTCAATGTAGTTTATTAAAAGTACCATGTTGGCTTCACTTTGAACAGCGGCCTCATTTTTCACGTTCTGTTTCAAAGGAGCCCTCTGCTGGACAGCTCTGCGTGGTATCACATGCACACACATATTTATACATGATTTATAGGCTATAGTTAATATAACCCAAAAGCCATTTGTGATTGAAACTCTATCGTTGCAAATTGAATGCATCACTGAAACCTGTTTTGTCATCACTTTTTCATATTTAATGAACACGCAATTGTCTAAAAATAAAATGTTCATCCTTAAAGTTTACTGTAAATCACTGTACATCAGCATATTCCCACACATGAGATAATCGTACTAAATTAACATTCATTACCAATAATTTTAGTAATGAATTATTCAGCTGATATGCAATTATCACACACATTTCTAAAGCAATTACTTTATTACATAGGTATTCCATGTCATTGATTTTACTTGTCTCTACTGCATATGTAAGTATAAGGAGGCTTTGCATTTACTGTACTTTCAAATGCAACGGGATTTTAATGTTTGTTTGTTCAATGTCATCAGGTTGTGAGATGTCATGTGGTTGGTATTAACTACATTTTGATAAACTTACAGATGTCAGAAAATTGCTGCAATAAAGGAGGGAGGGAGGAAAGAAAGAAGGCAGGCAGACTGGACCAAAACTCTGTACCATGAAGTTATAAAAACAGGATGTTTTTCTGAATACTTTATTACCATACTCATATCATTATCAATTATATTTTATATTTATATTTTAAAAACTATTATTATTCAAGAAATGATAAATGGTGACTTCCAATTATCATCCTATCTGCATTTAGCTTTATATAAGACAAGTACAGGGAGAATATATAGCATCATGAAGGGAAAACAGTGAGTTCAGATCCTGCCTTTGTGACTGAATTGTTTAACCTCATCTTCAGGATGGGGACAGAGAAACAATCTCAGAATTAGGTGGCAATGATTAAGAACAATATATGACCCCAGAAAACACACTTGTGTTTTCCCAGGCCTGGTCACCCAATTTTGTGTTTAAAATAAACTGTTTGAATTAGTTTCAAAAACAAATACCAAGTTCCTAGCTGGGCAACCAGGTAACTGTGAAACATGCTGCCAGAATGTTCTCCAAACATTTGGAGTCAATAGTTTATTTCTCAGGGCAGGCTTATATTGCTTTTGTTAGCAGGTAGCAGTTGAGATAAGGCCCTGTATTCATGGACTTTATTTTTATGTAGTGAATGGAATTTAGTGAAACAAAACCATGAGTAGCATGATAGTTTTAGGCAGTATCTTTCCTTGCAGAGTTTGGAATTAGACCTAATTCTAAATCAGAAGGCTGAAACCAGCCTTTCCTCTGAAACAGCCTAACCAATGTGAGCTACGACTCTTTCATTCAATGCAGGCATATCTTTAAAAGAAATGATATTCAAAGTGAAAAGAAATGGTTGTTTTAGAACAGTTTAGTAAAACACAACAATCAAATTTCCATGATTAAGAATGAAATAGAATGAAGAATGGCATGAACTGAAAAGTACTTTTTAGTAACTTCCACTTATTCTGTCTCTGTTAAATTACCCATTAAAATTCATATTGCACCAAGTTGATTTATTTTTCATTTAAACACCATTAAAAGTGCTATATATAATTTTGCTATTACTTATATATGTATGTGTATTTTGGCCACAGAAAGGTAACCAAGTACGCAGAATATAGCATGAGTTGAATGAATTTTGTTTAAATGAATAAAAGGATGAACAGATCATTTGTCCTTCTAGTGGCAGATTTTAAAATAGTTTTTAGTGGATGATAAATCAGGCCAAACTTTCACTGGGAAAGAAACTGTCAATACAGAGCTAATAATTCAAATAGTTTGGTCATTTGAGGGGTGGGAAAAATAGGAGATGGGAGCCTACATACATAACAGCAACCAAAATGTTTTCTAAGGTACAAAAAAAAGAAAAAAAAAGTGGGGGGAGAAATAGAGTAGCCTAGAGACTGAAAATGTTTAATTCAGTGATCCTGATATTTCAGACTTCTGCAAAAATTATGAGTTCAATATGAACCGAAATACATTAATTTTTAATTTATTCAGAAATATTTATTAAACATTCAGTTATGTATCTGGTGCTCTGCTGGATGCTCTGAGGAATACAATGAAGAATAAGACTCATTGTTTGCCTTTAAGGAGCTTACAGTCCATTTAGGAGGAAATAAAAATTACCGTGATTAATAAATTCCAGGTGGTGTAGGTCAGAGCATTGCCGGGTGGTGTCAGCTTGGGAGGCTTCATGAAAGTTATAGATCTTTAATACTCTAATTGGTCCTAGAAGTTTAAGCTTTATGGATTTATATGAGTACATTATGTTTACAAATGGTTATGCTTGTGGCATCTAGCAAGTATTTGCCCACTGTGAAATTCATCAGACATAACCTATCACCCATCATCAGTGGATCAGGTGGACAACTTGAAAGAATTGGCTCAAGATCAAAGTCTCAAACATGTTTTGGGAAAGAGCCTTAGGTTTGATGAGCTTGGCCAGCCTTAGATCAGATGTTTAGGGTATTTGTATAAAACTTCAGTAATACATCTTGCAAAGTAAAATAATACTACTATAATTTTAGCTTTCTATTCCCCAGATGTTCTGTATATAAAACCAAAGTTAAGACTTTAGGATTTTATAAAATCCTATTTTTATAACTTTTCTTTAGGGAGATACATTAATTTTTAACACATTTTAATCTTTGCCTGCTAAATATATTAAATATTATCATAGAACTCTGGATTTATTTCACGCAGAATGCTTGAATTTTTTCACCGCCTTTTGTGTTAAAAAAAAATGATCAGGTATTGGCTAACGTAGTGTCCATATCTTCTAACTTCTAGGCTCTGGCTTAGGCACTGGGACAAAATTAATTAGACTTTTCTTTTTTACCCAAGGATGGAGGTAGGTAAATAAACATGACTAAAAATTAGTGTCAGTGATTTTGTTAATAAGCATGCTAAATCTTACCCACTCCAGTCATATCCCTTTCATTATATGCAATGTTTTAATTACTAGTGTGTTCAATGCTAGTTACTAGTGCCATGATTATCTTCATCATCGTCATATATTTCTATTTCCATTAACAATGCATATACAGCTAGCCCTGTCCCATCTCCTGTGTATCACACAGAGCTGTCCCTGAGGCCTCAAAGACATTACAAAATGGTCTAACAAGAGGCCTCAGTGTTTGAGAGAAGCTGCTGGTGCCCCAGTGCAGTAACTCCACAGCACATCCAAACAGCCTCAGAAGAGGAGTAGGGTACATTTGTTAGAAACAGCTATACCTTGGCTAGTTTCTCTGCAGTTATGCAAATGTCAGCATGCCTACAGTTGAGTCATCTTAGAGAAAGGAAGGGCTGGGAAGAAAGCATGAAGAATAGATGATTCAGAGAAATGACTCCCATTTCACACATGGATAGTTTACCCTCATGCCACCAAGTTCTATGCTGACTAGTGGATGCATTCAACTCTCACCCCTAAGGACAACCTAAATGCATATATGAACTTCAAGAAGGATGCCAACGTACATGTGGATTTTTTTTTTAATCCATAATAGTTAAGGTGACCAAGGAGTGAGAATGGTATATTTCAAGATACCTTTCAATGTCTGCAGTTAATATCTTGGGCATATTAACTGTTTATATGAGTGATTGTGGCATATGCACATTATTGTGTTGAATCACAGAAACATTTAGTAAAACTGCAAAAAGTTTCTTAAAAAATTGCTGTTTTTATACAACTAGTGTTTCAAGTGCTCCCTAGCATTCTATATCCATGTTCCTCAAAGGTCAGTGCATGTGTTTAGATTTCTCCTGAATATCAAAGCATTTCTGCATATTTCCATCCAATTTACAGCCTATTTCATCAGTGTAAACAATTAATTTTTCTGAATAAATATGTATATTTGGTTCAGATACCCTTGAGGCTCTCAGGGCACAATTCAGATGCGTGCATGGAAACCGTTCAACTAACTTGCAACTAGTTAGACATCTGAGAAACCAAGGACATGGACTTTTTTAATTAGGTCAAAGAACAGCTCCTTCTTATTGAAATTCTGGCTGTTGTGGCTTAATTTTCTATTCTGATGTTTTCATTTTGAGACCCAGTGCTACTCTACATTTTTTGCTTACTAGAGAGTTTCTGAAAGGCCTATTTCAAGTCATCTAGTAAGAAGGAAAACACAACAGTCTCTAGTGTTGATCACAGCCTATGAACCTGGAGACTGTAATCCAGCACATGCACAAGGCAACCCAGGAACTTAGTTAGATGATTGGTATTTGTTGTTGTTTATTTTATTTCTACAATTCAAAGTTGTATAAGAAGATATGATCAGTTCCTATTTGGCATTATATCTTCTAATTAATTGATTTCAGCAGCAATCTAATGAGATTATTTTTAAAAATCCACAAATAGAGTGATTTCTAATGTAGATCCCTAAGGCAGTATAGGACCAATTCTTCTAAGCTTGTCTGCTGGGAAGAGAGGGAGCAGTGCTAAGGAGTTACCTAATAGATGTGTGGCTATAGAGAAAGTCAGGTTAAAAAGGACATGACTTATAATTGAAACCTTTGGTCCCTAAGCTTTTATCCACTTAGTAGTTTTCTACCATCTGGATTCTACAGTAGAGTATTCAAGGAATCCAATTGACTATCCCAAATAGAGTGGCCTTTAATCTTCCCACAAGATTGATAAAGAGAGAGAGAGAGACTCTTACTGTACTAGAACAAATAGCCCTTCCTTTTGAGAGTACAACCACTTTGGGATTGATCTGGATTGGGGAATGGCAGAGAAAGTGGCATAATTTGGCTTTAAGTATATTCAATAATCCAAATATTTTGTGTACTTATTGTCCATACAGATGAAGTCAAATTGACATTATGAGCCAGTACATTCACATAGCCTTGCAGAAGTAAGAGCTACAGCCAGGGGCTTCCCTTTTACCACTGCAGGTTTAGCAGGGTGGATAGCATGCATTCAGCAACCCAGAGATTTTGCCAGGCTTGGACAAAATCTCCATACATTCCAATATGTTTCAATGTAGTCTGTTTCTCCCCTCTTATTTTCCAACATATTTCTAGAATTGTCTTTTTATAGTTGTTGTTAAAGTGTGTGCTGGTTAAGTTTGCTAGGAATTGTATAATGAAGATATAAAGGGGAAAATTAAGTTAGTAGGCACTGAAGTGCTGAAAACACACTGTAGCATGGTTGGGAGATAGTATATGTGTGTCAGTCAAATGAAGATAGAAATTGTCTTGATATTTAAAAAAACATAACTGGTAATGTGATTTCATGTGAAATTTCTTGATGGTTGCTGAGCATAGAAAACATAAATGATAATGTGATCTCATGTGGAATTCCTGATGGTAACTGAGCATAAGAAAGATGACAAGCACTACAGTGAGATAGATCAGGCTCTCACCCTATTTTTATCTTTTAGTGAAATAAAGCAGTGTGTGTAAGCAGTTTTTCCATAGTGAAGAGAGAGAAGACTGAGTGGCAGGAAAATGTAGCAGAATCAGGAAGTCTGCTGAGACATACCTTTTCTGCTGGCATGGAGAAACATGGGAGAAAATAATCACAGCAAGATTTTCCAATATTTAAACAGGAATATCTGAAATGGAGGTTGAATTGTAAGACTGAACCAGGAACAACAATAGTATTAGAGGGTTATAGAAGAGTTGCTCAGGAAGGAAAAGAAGCCCGCTGCATGATGACTGGCCCTTTGCCCATCTGGATTCTGGTGTTATTAATGACTCAGCTGGGGTATTGTATTAGCAATGATTCCACCAGCTTGGGGAAGGCATCCAGAATCCATGCTCAGAATCACTAAGCTATTCTGCCTCTAACTTGTATTAATTAGTACATGGTACAATCTCTCACCATCATTTTTACATGTAAGACAAATTATTAAAAAAAATCATACCCACAATGTGTGAAAATTTTCCATGCTGGTTAATGGATGACAAAAGCAAAAAGAAAGGTATGGCCACATCTAAAATAAATGCTTTTATTTTTGCTTTTGTTTTGGCATCTCCAACAAGCAATGAATCTTAGCTTATTGTTGACTATCAGTATCACAGCTCTATTTAAGAAATTTGTCGACCCCATGTAGCACCATGTGGTGCTAAGGTTGGATAAGTGTAACGAATACAGGAATTAAATTTCTGCATTATTCTATTTCTAAACTAACCTTAATTAACAAAGCAATAATAGTACTATCCTAGGCAATTAATACCCTTCCTTAAAAAAAATCAAAGCATTTCCTGAAACTACTTTTTTTTTTAAGTACATTTTTACTTTAGTCTTTGCAAAATAAATAAGCCATTGGTAGACAGTACTTATTGTATGTGGTGGGTAAGAAAGCTATTACAGAGAGAAACTAAGGCTGTGCCCATATCAGCCACAGAAAGAAAGGGAATATTCACTTTTGTGTATATTAAGATATCTCCAACTGCTCCCAGGAGGCAAATATGTGGTTTGTCTAGATAAAATAAACAGCTGCATGAGTGGTTATACCTTAGAATTCATTGTAGTGAACACAAGAAAAAGGCATAAGTCTACTTCCCTGGGCTGAGATATATCATTCTCTTCATCGGGACGATGTATGGGACATGCAGTTGACCTAGAACACTTTGAGATCAAGATCTACTTGGAAGTTGCGACCATATCATGTCAACCAATGACTTCTAATGAGGAATCTAAGTAATAAAAAATGATAATTCTAATGTTAAAAATTTTTAAATGCCCCTTGATTGTTTACTAAATGTAGAATAGCACATAATTACTGCACCTTTAATTTTATTATAAGTAAAGCTAAATATCCACCATAGCTTTGTAACCACTTGATGGCTTCCTGCGTACATTCAGAGTATTTGTTTTGCTCAATAATACAATCATCTAATTCTGTATTTATGGAAAATGTAAAGAAATGCTAATAAGACCATTAAAAGAAAGAAACCAAGAAACCTACCCACCTACTTACCCATCTGCAGGACTCCCAAGTAGCCACTGATAGAAAGCAAGTGCATTAGCTGGTTCTGTTGAAAGCTTTCTATTATAGTTATATAAAAGTGCTCTAAAACCAGCCCAAGTGAAAAATGTCCTCAGTTTGTCAGTAGTTGGGGAAGAAGATAAAGATGGAATGCTAACTTAGAGTTCTAATTAAGAATTCCTGTGCCCAAAGTTCTTTTACAATCGAGCTCCTTCCTCAGGCTCATGATGCCACTGGTGGAGGTGCTAAAGGCATCAGACATTGAAGTCAGTGCTAGGCCTGGCTTGGTTATGCCAAGCTATGACCCAAAGATGACAGTTAACTTAAGACTGTAGTGGGAGAGTTGCTGAATGTTGAAGCCAGATGGAACCTGTAAAAATACCCAGCAAAACATGTCACAAATGAGAAAACTGAGGAAATACCTGGTCCTGATTCAGGGCCCGGCCTCTGGACCATGCTTCCTTTCTTGATGATACATGAAAGATGCTGAGCTAGGTCTGCTTGCTCTGGTCCTCAAACCCAGTGGGGAAGAATGGCACTAAATTCTAGTGTACAGTTCACTGTACCCTCTCCTGAGAACCCTCACCACTTTCAACCAGATTTCATACCACTGAAGGTATTACCAAGTATGATTTAGGTAATACTGAATGATTTACTTCATACTGGTTCTTTCTTAATTTAATAATTATATAGTATATTTGTTACAACCCCAGATTTTTGCCATTATAGTTTGGAAACATGTTCTTTTTGTTTTTTTACTCAAAGGAGTGAGAAATATAAAAAGTCTATCTAAAAAGTACAAATAGTTGTCTTTATAACATATTTTATATTTGCTAAGAATGTTTTCCTAGTGTTCCATAGTAATAATTAACTTAGCAAGTCTTACGACCCAGACTGTCCTCACATGTCTCATTGGTAAACTTACACCATTGGACCAACATTAAATTCATTTCTCCTCTTTGATTCTGTGACTTCCCTGCATGTCAGAAGATTGTAGAATAATGTTGGATATCTGTGTTTTAACTCAATTTCCAGGTGTTTAACCCCTGGTACCTTTATTCCTTTAAAAGAGAATTAGAAAAATATATACTTACCCAGATGTCTTCAGAAAACCTTCTATTGTACAAATGCAAGTAAGCATCATTACATATATGAACTTTCCCGTACAAAACTTTATAGAGCTATTTCTGCAGCATTCTTTATCAGATACGACCTTTTTGGCCAATATTTAACATATATTCTGATGTCCAAACAATAGCCTAAAATAGAAAAGAAAAATATACAAAAAGTTGCAGGAATATACTTAAAGTTGCAAGAATCTTCTCAAATTATCCAGCAAACATCACCACCAATGTAGTAATACCTTCTGAAATATTCTTGGTAGGCATCACCAAGCCACTGTTGAAATATTTCCAAGAAGAGCAAACTTGGGACCAGCAGTTAGTGTAATGGCTATGTTGCTGGACTCCCACGTAGTCGACTGCGGTTCGAGTCCCAGACCCAGTGGCTTAAACTCATGCCGGGCGCATGTGCGTGCGTGCCCAAGATCCCGAGAGGAGAAGGGAGGAGAAGGGATTGTGGTGTGGCCATCCACTCTGGGGGATGATTTCTTGCTTTCTATCTCTCTCTTTCTCTCTGTCTGTCTGGCAAGCGCATGCGCCCTATTGCAAAAACCTCTCCAAAAAAAAAAAAAAAGAGCAAACTTGCTCCCTTCCAGGGCATTTTGCCCTACTGTTATACTCATTTTTAGAAACATCACATCTTTTACTTTTTCATTCCAGTTTTGCCTTCTTAACCGCTATCTCTTTTCCCCTAAGAATTTTTTTGTTCTTCCTTTAATTTCTTTTGTAATTCTTCATGTGGCATATTGAGCAGTTTATTTATCAACTACTTTACACTCTGAAACGTGACCCAGTATTCCAATATAGTCCAGTAGGGGTGGAGACTAGGGGAGGACCAAATCCTTTGATCTGAAAATTATGCTTGTACTTACATGGTTTAAAAATCACACTAGTTGTTTACCAGTCACTTCATTGGTGACTCTTCTCAAACTTTCAATCAATTAAAAGCTCCAGATCTCTGTCATAAGAATTGTGATCAAGCACAGTTTCCCCACATTCTGTTTAAGAAAGTTAGTTGTTATCCTCAATTTGAATGTGACATTCATTTCTGTTGACTTTAAGTTTAGTTCTTTCTGAACTTTGTTGTAATTGAATAGAAATAAGTTTGTAGCCTGATACACATGTCAATATGGAATGATTCAAGATAATTACAAAGCAAACCAGTAGAGGAGAGACATAACACAAGATGACACATTTCCATCAATGCTGAATTCAGTTTTTCAGCTAGTTATTACTCCATTTAACTAAATTTTGTCTACTAAGTCTTCCTAAGTGTCAAGTCTAACGAGTATGTGGCTAATAGCAATATAATAGTTAGAGTAATTGTATCGCTATAAATCAAATTCTATTTAAAAAAAGGAAAAAACATTAATTCACTAAGACTTGTAGCAAACACTGGCTCCCAGTGATCACTGATTTTTTTTTTTTTTTTTTTTTTTGCTATAGGCGCATGCACTCGCGGGAGAGATAGAGTGACAGAAAGCGAGAAATCACCCCCTGGGGGGATGGCCACGCCGCAATCCCTTCTCCTCCATTCTCCTCTCAGGATCTTGGGCACACACGCACACGTGCCCGGCGTGAGTTTTAAGCCACTGGGTCTGGGATGCAAACCACGGTGGACTACATGGGAGTCCAGCAACATAGCCATTATGCTAACTGCTGGTCCCATCACTGATTTTTTTTTAAAAGATGTTCATTAATCATCTTTTTTTTTTTTTTTTTTTTTAATGATAGCATGTGTGCATGCGTTAAGAGAGAGAACCCTCAACTAAGCCTTGTTCCCTTTCCTTGGCTTCCAGCGCCTGAGGATCTTAGGTGCCTGTGTGTGCATGCAGCATGTTTTCGGATTGGCCTGGAGATCTGAACCTCTCATTTTCCTTGTGGCTTCCAGAACTGCAGTCTCTAATAGTGCACTATTGACTATGCCAGGTAGCCTGAGCCAATTAATCACCTTTAATCAATTGTTCCTGAGATTATCAACCATTGAACTTGGTCTTTAGGTTAGGTTTGTCCACACTGTAGAAGTCGAGCTTATAGAATTTGATATATTTTTACTTTTTTTCTATTAAAGTAGAAGAAATTCATATATGTGTATATACAAATATATAGGTAATATAAATGTAAATGTACAAGGCGTGTGTGTGTGTGTATAATGCACACCGCACATACATAAACACACACCCACACCCTGTGTCACAGCTTTCACTTTTAATGATGGCATTGTCCCTTTAAAATTTTATTATTTTTTTTTACTTTTTAAAATTCTCTTCTCAATAGAGAACTTGGATAGAAAAATTGTAATTTTCCTCTTTACCTCCTGTGGTGAATCAGCATTATATAATCTTGCTAATTGAATGTCCCTGACCCTTCCTGGTTTATTATATCACACCAGGTGTATGTGTGTGCATGTGCGTGTGTGTGTGTGTGCATGTGCACACATGAGTATACTTGTCTCACTAACTCTGAAAGTATGTGTAAGTTGAGGATCATTATTGGCGCTAATCTTACTGACATTTCTATTTCAGTTTTTTTTGCCAGTTTTCAGCTCATCATACTTACTGTGTGCCCTTGCATTTTTCACATATTCTTTCTTTTTTCTTTTTTCTTTCTCTTTTCTTTTTTTCTTTTTTAAGAGAGAGATTTTTGCTATAGGGCACATGTGTACTTGCTAGAGAGACAGAAAGCAATAAATCACCCCCCTCTCCCACCAAGGCCATGCTGCAATCTCTTCTTCATTCTCCTCTTGAGATTTTGGGCATGCAAGCACACTTGCCTGGCATAAGTTTTAAGCCAAGTCCAGGACTTGACCCACAGTCATTTACATGGGAATCCAGCTACGTAACTATCACACCGTCTGCTGGTCTCTTATTTAGCCTTTTAGTATCTGTATTAAAATGCTTCCTTCCAGCTTAGCTGTGTCTACTGATTTTGATGTCTTCCACTTCTGTATTTCCTCATGTGGATTGTGATAACAGTGCTTGTCTTTTAGAATCTCCCAGTTGCCTTGAGAAATGTTCCACTGTGCAATATCTAGCCATGGGATTCCATCTGTTCTCTGTGTATGCCGAGTCTGTACTTAACACTTGGGGTGGGTGACCGAGGATCTATAGCCTTCCTTTTCTTTGTGATAAAGGCCACAGTATAATATCACAGCTGTTTCTCAAAGATCTTATCTGCATCTGATCATGTTCCTCCCTTATTTTATCACAAAGAAAACAAATGCAAAAGAGGTTCCTGAGCAATGTCAGAATGAAAGAAATGGGACTTTTAAGCCTGGGGGTAAAAAATCTTTAAGGAATAAGGTAACAATCTTCAAATATTTGAGGAACTGACCTGAGGAAGAAGAGCAAGTTTTAATCTGCATATTCAGAAGAATTAGAATTAAAACAAGTAACTAAGCAGATTTGAATGTCAATAAAAAGACAACCAGTCTGCCTGAATGTGAAATGACCAGTCTCATGAGAACTGTGGCACTGGAGTGTCTAAGGGCTGCTGGGCCATCACGTGGCAGGGTCAGCATGGACTAGGTCTTAGCCTGGATGATGTTTATGATGCCTCCAACTCTGAGATCACATATGGTTTTTAGTTTTAGTTTTTGTCTTGTTTTTGAGAGATTTCTACCATAGGTTATATGTGCTTGCCTAAGAGACAGAAAGCAAAAAAATCATCCCCGGGGGAATGGACATGCTGCAATCCCTTCTCTATTCTCTTCTTGGGATTTTTTTGGGCATGCACTTACATTTGCCTGGCATTAGTTTTAAGCCCCTGGGTTTGGTACTCAAACCCCAGTCAAATATGGGAATCCAGTGACATAACCATTAAGCAATCTGCTGGTCTCTGAGATCACGTGATTTTTTTTTGTGCGCTCTGTTTTTTTGTATTATGTTTAAAAGCAACTTAAGGTAACTATGAATATCAGTGTGCATCTTATATTTCTTCCTTTTTCTCCTCAAAGTTGCTATTGCCTATAAGGCAGAAATTTATCACTCTAATTTTAGCTAAGTGGTACTCCCAAGATATATATCAATACTGAGATTCTCTCATTACCTTGTTATCATTCCGTTACCCAATTTGATAATCTGCTTTCAGAATCCACCCTCCTTATCCCTTTTAGTCCTCTGTAATCTTCTCCATAGGAACTTCAGTTATTTCTTACTCTACCCAAACGTTCTTCATTCTGTTCACACCTTATAGGATTGTTTTTTTCTCAAGCACTGGCATGTTTTGTTTGTTTGTTCAAATCAGACTGTATTTCTCCTCCCCAGATTGTTGTTCATCCATTTCTTAGATCAATACATTCTCTCTGTCACTGTTCTCTGTGCTTAAGTCACATCCCTCTGTGTCTAGGTATAACTGTGATATACTTCTCAATTTTGTGTGTTAGAGTTTATTTCTGTTCCCTTTGGTGCTAATATTTCCAATTCATTTTATTTATTGTCTGTACTTTACACATTAGTATATGTACTCCTAAAATCATAATTATTGGTTGCAAAAATTAGCATTTTATCTTGTGAAACTCAGCAACTTATAGGGTTTTATCTGAGCCTCATCCTTAAACATTTTTGATTTATCAGACACACATTTCCTGATCTTTAAAAGTATTTCTGCATTAGGGACCAGCAGTTAGCATAATGGCTATGTTCCTGGACTCCCATGTAGTCGACTGCGATTTGAGTCCCAGACTCGGTCGCTTAAACTCACGCTAGCGCATATGCGTGCGTGCCCAATATCCCGAGAGGAGAATAGGGGAGAAGGGATTGCAGCGTGGCCATCCCCCCGGGGCTGATTTCTCACTTTCTGTCTCTATCTTTCTGGCGAGCACATGTGCCCTATAGCAAAAATCTCTCTCAAAAAGGAAAAAAAAAAAAAGTATTTCTGCATATTGGGGAAGAAAAGAGAATTATAATAAATCTGTTATACCATTAAAAAATTTTTAATTTAAAAAACATCTATTGTCACTGTTCTTCCAACCAAGCTTTCTTATACTGAGTCATAATTTCAAGGATGAAAATATTCTCCCCACAACCTCTAGTTTCAAGCCCAAAGTGTTAAAGATTTCATTTTTGTCACTTCAATCAACAGTAGTAGATAGGAATTTGAAGATTCAGTGGCATATTCTTTAGATAACTGCTTGATAAGCCATGTTGAACCACTACCCCATTAGCGAGCAGTGAGTAACTAACTGGCCCACCAGCTCTCTTTCTCTGCAGGCTGTATAGAAACCAACTTGGGCTGAAGCCTATACCTCCTCTTTGGGCAAGGGTACACTGTGCTTCCTTTGGAAGATCCAAAAGTACCTGCAGCAGTTACCCTCTGGCATTACTGCCATTTATAATTTACGGCTTTAGTGGATTCTAGGTTCCTACTCTCTTTTTTCCTCAATGATAGCTTCAATCCTCTAATCTTCTGATGCTTCATTTGATTCAATGTTAACCCCAGTGAAATCTTTTTCTTCTAGTTTTCATCTTGGATTATTTTTTTCATCTTCTTTAGGAATGTTTGATCCCTTCTAATAAGTTAGCGGATACACAGTCCTCAAACTTTTCCATGGTCTTTACCAGACAGTTTTATCTCATTTTTTCCTCAGAGGAGATGGAAAAAACTTGTTACTAGTCTAGCAGAAAACTTTCAATTTGGCTCAATACCATCTATTAAATCACCTTTAATATATTTTTTTTAACTGAGTGATCATAATCTAGTGATCCCTCAATTTCTTATAGGATTTATGTTTTAAAATCTTTGTTTTTCTCTAAGTTGTAATTAATATTTTCTGTAACTATATTTACTGAGGACAATATCTATTAGTTTATTCATGTATGATCTGGCCAATGCTGAAAAATGAAAGACTAACATTTTCCATACTACTTAATGTTTCCTAATACTGTGTAGGTTTCAAGTAAAATACTATGTTTGAGCCTTACAGTAAGCTCATTAACTAATTTGCATGGAGCCATTCATTGTGTAATGCATCTTACAAATATTTGCCAAATAACAATATGCACCAGATGCTATTCTGAATGGTGAGATATTCTTATGATCAAAGCAGGTGTCTTCACCTAAAAGAGCTTACAATCTGTAAGAGGTAGAATTGTCATAACAACCCAGTGTGCTAAGTGCTATCACTAGGCACATATGAAAAACAGCGAGGCCTGAAGGATCATCTTAACTTGGTGTGGGGGTTTGAAAAGAAGGGCATTTTCAAGCTATGCTTTGATGGATGGGTAGGGAGTCTCGTGAATTATAAATGCAGGAAATAGTTAAAAGTGCAGTAACACAGGCAGGCATGACCTGCCATGGGAGCTGCTGTACAACATGGCTGGAGTCTAGACTTTATGTGTGTGTGTTGTGTTTGTAGAATGTTGGCATAGCATGTAATGATACTGGACCTCATGTGTTATGCTAAGATGTTTGAAAATTTTAATCTAAACAATGATTTTATACATATATTTTGTGTATATTATATATATATATAT
>NW_006159844.1:7241931-7269612 GCF_000334495.1 Tupaia belangeri chinensis | reverse complement strand
TGTATATTATATATATATATATATAAAATATATGTTAGAAATGCAGTTAAACCATAAAGGACAACTTGGAGATTAGAAATAGGGTGACCACTTTGGAGGGAAGAAAAACAATGAAGGCCTAAAACTGAGGTAGCAATAGTGAAAACTGAGGAGAGATGGATTAAAGAGACATTTAAGAAGTAGAGAGAATGGGTTTGGAGAATAACAGATACACTTGTGGTGGAGGGAACAAACTCCACATGTCTGAGGAAACTTGGTTAGATACTGGTAATCTAAATCATGTAGAATGATGGCATAATTTGAATTGGAAAGCGAAGGATGATTAATTCAACACAATGAGTTTGTGTCTTAAGTGCCTGTAAGATGTATCAGTAGAAAGTAGTTGATCAACTTAAGAGGCTGAGAATACAGATTAGAACATCATCTTACTTTATGTAGATTGTAGTAAAAGTCATGGACCTCAGCAAAATCATCTAAGAGCATTTAAAGTTTAAGAGAAGAAAATCAAGGTTACAAATCCTAGGGAATTCCATAATATGAAAGGGAAGCATTTTATTTCTCTAGGAGACAGAACAAGGATAGAACAGAAATCTTAAGAGTGGTGAAATTTGACTGGCAATTGGTAAAAAATTTCATGAGGGTCATATTAAATAATTCCTTAGAGCAAAAGTGATGGGGAAAGCCAGCATTTTAATAGCATACATTTTGCATCTCACTTTATGCAGTGAACTGTTCTCGACATACCACACTGCTGTTGTCCTTATCAACTTTGTCATGTTTCTGACTACTGTTGTTCCTACTTGGCAAGATCATTTGAATTCTGAGATTATATTGTATAGAGGAATTTCATTTACTCCAAAATTTTGTTGATCTGCAGTCATGGATCTATGATGAACATGTCAAAGAGCCCATGAGACAATAATCAAGCATTGCTAATAACTGCCACCCTTATTCCCAACCTCTGCACAGATGTGGTTAAACAGCAACAACAACAACAACAACAAAAACCAGCATCTAAGCATCTGACCTGGCTTGGTCAGCACAGCCTCAGAGTAAGCAGGCCAAAATCTGTCATACTAGATGCCCACCAGGTCTGAAAGAAGCCCCAAATGATCCAATTAAAAGTAGAAAAGCCCTGGGGCTGGCAGGTGGGTTGGTGGGTAAGGCGTTAGACTCCCACAGGCTGTCAGTGGTTCAAGTCCTAGACCTAGTGACTTGTTTTCTCACTTTTCCTGTCTGTCTCTCTGTCTGTCTCTGTTCCTTTCTGGTCAAATCAATAATAATAAGTAAAATAAATTATTATTTTTAAAAAGTACAAAATCTGATATATTTGTGGCCAAAATAACAATGGAAACAAAGGATACTTAAAGGAGGTGGTGGGGGAATCAATTTTTCAAAAAGAACAATCCCTGGATGTCCAAGTCCAAGGAGAGTGCACCATAACAAGCTACCCGGGCCTGAAGGAACAAGTGGAGGTGACGCTATTGGCTGTAATGTCCACAGCAAAGAAGTTGTAGGAGATCTGGATAGGGTGCAGCTTCACCCCAGGGATGAGGTAGAGTCTTAGGATGACTGAGTATGTTGTCTCTCCCAATGCCATCCTCATATTTGGTGAGTTTTCTGGGTAGACACAATAACCTAGATATTAGCACAATAGTTAGCAAACTCTACCCCAGGGACCAAATCCAGCCCCCTGCCTGCTTTCATAAATAATTTTTTATTGGAACATAGCCACACCCATTAATTTATGTATTGTCATGGCTGCTTTCACACCTCAACAGCATAATTGGGTAGCTGCAACGGAAAACGTATGGCCTAGAAAGTCTGAAATATTTACACTTTGGCTCTTCACAGAAAATGTTTTTTGACCCCTGTTCTAGTATAAAGACATTTTAGTTTGAAAAACAGCTGTGTCTAAATTCATCTTATATGCTCAGACCACTCTGTAGCATAAATACAGAGACACACACATACATACACACAGAAAAAACTGTGAATTTCAAAGGCTAAAAAATGCAATCTGCATTCTGACTCTGAATTATATTTTTTAAATGTTGCATAGACTTTGTTTAGATTACCTCCCCCCCGCTCTGTCTTAATCTTCCCAAGTGAAATCTGTCCTTTGCTTCATGTTGTCTTGTAACCATATTTCAATAGCACTTAATCAGTGATAAAACTGCTTTGATTTATTCCCAGCTGTGGATATTATTGTTGAAATCTGTGTAAGTGTTCCGACGTGTTATGATTGGAGCAATAGCATTTAAGAGTCCAGAGGCAAGTCAGGAAATTAACAACTGAGTTTTCTGATGCTTAAATTAACTGCACAGACAACGCTGAGTACAATGAGAAAGTTCTGTAGGAACTTACTCGGCAGTATGTAAAGTGTTGAAATGGTTCACCGATTACATCGCAAGGACAAGTTCTTATTGGATATACTTCCCAGAGTACCACAATTTCATAGCAAGGACAGCTGGTGCTCTTTTCTTCATGCAACATATAGATTGTTGATGCCAGAGCATTTAATGTGGTAGTTCTGAGTTCTGCAGCAAGACCTAGTATGTGTCAGATAGTAGCTTCTGCTGATGAATCTGCAATAATCTTGTTTTTTTTGTTTTGTTTTGTTTTGTGTTTTTTGTTTTTTTCCTGGCCAGAGGGTATGTGTGCTTGCCAAAGAGAAGCAGAGAGAGGGATAGTGAGAAAGCATCCTACCCAGTGGGGAATGGTCACACCACAATCTCTTCTTCATTTCTCCCTCTTTTTAGGCATCCATGTATACACACACTTGCTGTATTTTTCAAGCTTATGGGTTCAGGACTTGAAACAAGCAGTAGGAGGCCTTGTGGGATCTAGCCACCTTAGCCACTTCCACTGGCTGGTCCACATCTGTGCTAATCATAAAAGAATAAAATGAAACAAAAAAGCCATGTGATTAAAAGAGCAATCTATGTTTGTTGCAGAAAAATGAAACTACAGAAAACACAACAGCAGAGTGACCCATAATCCTTGTACCTAGAAATGACCACACTTTAACATAGTCTCCCAAACTGATTTTTAAACTCTCCATATGATACACAAAATGAGATAAGATTCCAAAAAAAGCATCTAGGTCTAGATGACTTTTAGAATAATTATGTTTCTAATTTTTCGATTAAATTTCTGGCATTTTATTTCTTCATGTAAACCTTTCCTTTTTAAATTTTCAAAATTTTCACATTTAATTAGTGTACATCTTTATGGCATACAATATAGTCTTTCAAAGCATTCGTGTAGTATGTGATAATCAAATCAAGGATATTATCATATACATCATTTTCTTTTTTTTTGGAGAGGATTTTGCGATAGGGTGTGTGCACTCGCCAGACAAACAGAGACAGAAAGAAAGTGAGAAATCACCCCCATTTCAATAGCACTTAATCAGTGATAAAACTGCTTTGATTTATTCCCAGCTGTGGATATTATTGTTGAAATCTGTGTAAGTGTTCCGACGTGTTATGATTGGAGCAATAGCATTTAAGAGTCCAGAGGCAAGTCAGGAAATTAACAACTGAGTTTTCTGATGCTTAAATTAACTGCACAGACAACGCTGAGTACAATGAGAAAGTTCTGTAGGAACTTACTCGGCAGTATGTAAAGTGTTGAAATGGTTCACCGATTACATCGCAAGGACAAGTTCTTATTGGATATACTTCCCAGAGTACCACAATTTCATAGCAAGGACAGCTGGTGCTCTTTTCTTCATGCAACATATAGATTGTTGATGCCAGAGCATTTAATGTGGTAGTTCTGAGTTCTGCAGCAAGACCTAGTATGTGTCAGATAGTAGCTTCTGCTGATGAATCTGCAATAATCTTGTTTTTTTTGTTTTGTTTTGTTTTGTTTTTTTTTGTTTTTTTCCTGGCCAGAGGGTATGTGTGCTTGCCAAAGAGAAGCAGAGAGAGGGATAGTGAGAAAGCATCCTACCCAGTGGGGAATGGTCACACCACAATCTCTTCTTCATTTCTCCCTCCTTTTAGGCATCCATGTATACACACACTTGCTGTATTTTTCAAGCTTATGGGTTCAGGACTTGAAACAAGCAGTAGGAGGCCTTGTGGGATCTAGCCACCTTAGCCACTTCCACTGGCTGGTCCACATCTGTGCTAATCATAAAAGAATAAAATGAAACAAAAAAGCCATGTGATTAAAAGAGCAATCTATGTTTGTTGCAGAAAAATGAAACTACAGAAAACACAACAGCAGAGTGACCCATAATCCTTGTACCTAGAAATGACCACACTTTAACATAGTCTCCCAAACTGATTTTTAAACTCTCCATATGATACACAAAATGAGATAAGATTCCAAAAAAAGCATCTAGGTCTAGATGACTTTTAGAATAATTATGTTTCTAATTTTTCGATTAAATTTCTGGCATTTTATTTCTTCATGTAAACCTTTCCTTTTTAAATTTTCAAAATTTTCACATTTAATTAGTGTACATCTTTATGGCATACAATATAGTCTTTCAAAGCATTCGTGCAGTATGTGATAATCAAATCAAGGATATTATCATATACATCATTTTCTTTTTTTTTGGAGAGGATTTTGCGATAGGGTGTGTGCACTCGCCAGACAAACAGAGACAGAAAGAAAGTGAGAAATCACCCCCCGGGGGGATGGCCACGCCACAATCCCTTCTTCATTCTCCTCTCAGGATCTTGGGCACGCACGCACACACGCCCGGCATGAGTTTTAAGCCACCGGGTCCAGGACACAAACAGCAGTCGACTGCATGGGAGTCCAGCAACATAGACATTACGCTAACTGCTGGTCCCCGTATACATTGTTTTCAACAAAGAACCTTATATTCTTGTGTCCTTAAACCCTTAAGTGTATTTTTATTTCACTGCTAGATTGCTTGTAGTTTGAGTTGCACTATATATTAGAGTTGGCCATATTTCATTGTTCTCTGATTTTTTTAACTTTGTTTCTTTATTCATGATAGATGACATATTTGCACATATAAGAGAGAATGAACCCCTCTGCCATAGGGCCTGGCAATGTTCCCTTCCTTCTTCCTCCAGTTCTCAATCTCATCAGAATCCTGGGCTCACACATGAGCACCCAGCATGTTGCCTCCAGAGCTAGGATTTGAACCCCACTTGGCCATGCAGGATCTGGCACAGGGCCTAACTGTTGAACTATGAGGCCTGTTCGATTGTTTTTCTAAACCTGAGTTTATTCAGATTAGAAGAGAAGTTTTCAGTATGTTGTTTTAATTGTCACTGGTTTTACACAACTCTCCCCATCTATTATTTACAAATATTCCCACACAGAACTAGATATTGTTAGACAGTATTTTCCATGGTGTGTTTTTGTGTGTGTGATGTTTTTTATTTTATGTTTTAATGTTTTTTTTCTCTGATTGGAAAGAGAGAGAGAGGGTACTCCTAACAGGGACTTGATACTGTGATCTACCCCAGCCTTAACCAGCTTCAGATCATCGGCATGCCCATGTAGTCAAGGAAATTGCTGGATTCAAACCCAGATCCTTCCCATCATGGTCAGTCTCCAAGAGACTTAAGTTTTACTGCTATACTACAGTCCAGTCCTGGTGCATAGAATTTTAGACAAGGTCTCACTAATTTGCAATCCTTTTCTCACACCCTCCTGAATAGCTAGCAACATAGGTGCATGTCATCATGCTCAACTTTTTAGGGTAGGCCAGGAATTGAACCTGGGCCTCCCATATGACCTCAGCCTTCTAAGCAGCATTATATAGCATGTATTGGGTCATTGGAACAGTCATACCGTGTTTTTCTACGCAAAAATGTGGCATGACTTTTCTGATGACCCAAGGGTACCACAGGAAGACCTGTTAGTGTTATCAATTGTCATGGTTACAATGTATCTGCTATAGGGCACAAGCATTTGCTGGGGAGAGGGGTAGAGAGAGAGAGAGAGAGAGAGAGAGAGAGAGATCATTCCCTGAGAGGATGGCCATGGCACAATTCCTTCTCCATTCTCCTGTTGGGATTTTGGGCACAACGTGCATGCTCTTGGTGTGTTTTTTTAAGCCTCCAGGTCTGGGACTCGAAATGCTCAGTTGGTGAGACCAGCAGTTAGCGTAATGGCTATGCCGCTGGACTCCCATGTAGTAGACCGTGGTTCAAGTTCGGAACCTGGTGGCGTAAACTCATGCCAGGCACGTGTGCGTGCGTGCCCAAGATCCCAAGAGGAGAATGGAGAAGAAGGGATTGTGGCGTGGCCATCCCCCCTGGTGGGTGATTTCTTGCTTTCTGTGTCTCTGTCTCTCTCTGTCTTTCTGGCAAGTGCACGCACCCTATAACAAAAACCTCTCCAATAAAAATAAATAAATAAATAAATGCTCAGTTGTCCATGTGGGAACCAGCCTTCTTAACCACCATGCCACCTGGCTAGCTATAGGGTTCTTTTTTAAAAATATATATATATATATATAAACTAAAAATACTCTTTTTTTCATGAAAAAATATTCTTTGATGTGTTTAGGATCCCTGTAACATTGTTCTTTTTATTTGAAGTAATGATATTACATTTTTCTAACAAGAACTGAAAAGTTTCACACTCTGAAGTTTTTTGGTCTTATTTCATTGTTTTTTAGCAATTAGACTCTGAGCTCCTTGAGAGCCAAGACTATGCATTTCATCTCTGCATTACCAGGACTTCGTCTAACCTCTAGCTCTTAAAAATACATGCTTAGTAGCTATTTGTAGAATCAGAGGGAAATTACTTTCCCAAGGTCATCTGTAAACATAGTACCAGAACCAGATCTCTTTACTTGCCCTTCGTGTCTCCATATTTCCCCTACGTTACACAATGTAGTACAGCAGTTTATAAAGTAAGCATTTGAGCTCAATGTTTCTAAGCATACTAAGTTCAAACCTGAACTTCCTCAACTTCTTAGCTAGGTAACTTGGGTGAAGTCTGTGGACCTTAGTCCTTCCATCTATGAAATCTTTGCAATAGTAGACTCTACTACAAAGGATTGTTGCAGATGAAAGAAAGAAAGTCTCGAGTGGCATTCCCATCCTGTGTGCAGCAAGTTTTCTTTCTCTCTCTCTCTGTCCTTTTTATCTATTGAAATAAGCCATAGTAGATACTTTAAGTTTCAAAATGGTTTAACATGGGCAATAATATTAAAAATAGGTACATGTTGGGCTAGCCAGTGACATGGTGGTTATGGTGACTGGATCCTACATGGCTGACCATGCAGTTCAATTCCTGCACCTGACAGCTTGAAAAACATGCTAAACACATATATGCGTATGCACAAAATTCCAGGAAGAGGGAGAAATGGAGGAAAAGGGACTGTGGCATCACCGTTCCTCATGGGGATGATTTTTTTCACCACTATCTCTCTCTAGTGTGGGCATGTGACCTCTGGCCACAAAAAAAAAAAAAAAAAAAAAAAATCAAGAAGAAGAAGAAAAATTTAAATAAAACACATAAGTATATGCTACAAAAATGTGATTCATTACTACAATTTATTTTAGATTAATTTCTCTAATTGTGTACTTTCAAGCCCTTGAATACTTCACATGGCCTTGTTTATCTTGTGCCCATTTTATATAGAGAGAAATCAAGAAATATGGAAAGGTTATATGTCTTCTTAAGGCTACTCAGAATTATGAACACAAAAAACTTTAAGTTTTATTGCAAAGTTCTCTAGCCATTGAGTAAAATCTTCTTTCATGTGAAAAGACTTCTGAACTATCCTCATAAGTATCATTTATAACCACAGGCAGGATATGGGCTTCTGTGTCTGGTGCTGTGTTTTGCTGAAGTCTGCTAACAGCCTCTGCATTAAATTCATAATGAGATTAAAATCTACTGTTCTTAGAAAAAGAAGAGTTGAGAATGTGTTACAAAAGCCCTTTTGTCTCATCATATTAATGTTGATGCCCTCTTATCCCAGAACTTGGCTGAAGCTGGAGCCAAAATCTATATTGGTTTAATTTTAAGTGGCCTAGTGAACAAGTGCATTCAGAAAACGGAGGAACTGAAAAATATTTAGAGTACCCTTGTTTCTGGATATGGGCCCTCGGATGGGGCTGGTGGTTTTCATAGCAGGATGAACCTATGTGCTTAATGTTTCTATGGAGGAGGACCTGATTTTTTAGGGCACTGCAGATTGCTTTTTTTGTAATCATGGGGGCAAGCCTAAATCATGAATGTGCATCATAGGATTAGATAATTTTTAAAGTCCCAACTTTTCTCATATAATTTGAAAGGAGCTACTCAAAATGCTTTCCTCTACATTCATTTTGAAAAAATAATACGTAAAGACTGTTTGACAAGATAAAAGAAATCAAGTCATAGAATATAGCTTGTTGATCTCTGGGACCAAAGTAGCAAGCAGCACTGGTGGCTTGCTTTCTCACTTTCTCTCTCTCTCTCTCTCTCTCTCTCTCTCTGTGTGTGTCTCTCTCTGGTCACATTGAAATAAAATAAATAGTTCTTTTTTTAAAAAAATAAACTATATGAACTTATCAAATGTAAGCTCCCTTTTTATTATTATATTTGAGTAAGCATGGCTTATTTTTAAAAAGTAGAAAAGGGGGGCAGCAAGTGGGTATGGTGGTTAAGTTGCTGGACTCCCACATGGCCAACCATGGTTCAAGTCCCAGACCTGGCATCTTACTTTCCCTCTCTTGTAAGAGCATGTGCCCTATAACAAATTTAAAACATAAAAATAACAATAAAATAAAATTTTTAAAATAATTCTGTAAAAAATATAGAAAAGAAATTAGGTACCGAAGAGTGGCTTTTCCCTTGCTCAAAGCCACCAACTAAATGAAACGCCCATTGAGGACTGGGGCCACTGATTCTCTCATGGATCTTCGTGGACCAGATTTGAATGAGCCAGGCAAGCTCCAGGCTCAAACTCAATCTCACTCAGGTGTGACTGCCTCACCCAGCCCTGGCTGCTCAGTGAGGTGAAGAGTGCTTGATCTCTTCTGTGCTTATCTCAGCCGGGGTTCTATTGTTAAGACCTGCCTGAAAGCTGGCAAAATGACATTCCCTGGTGTGATTGAGTTTTAATGTAAGATTACAACCATAGATCAAAGTGAGGAGGACATTTGGGCAGGGGCTCTTAAGAATTTTAGAGCCAGAACATAAAGAAGATAATTATACTGTATGATTTAGGATTGTTTCTGCACGTGTCACTCACTAGTAAGGCTTGTCCTCTAGTTTATAAAGGGCTTTGGATTTTTTTTTTCCCCTTTCTTTTCAGTATTTCCTATTATTTAGTACCTAGAAGACCTTTTAAGGACTGTGATTAAAGAAACCAGAACTGTTCTGTAAATGGCTTTTCCTGATAATAGTTATCAGCCTTTAATACAGAGACCATATTCTAGATTTATTATCTACAAATTCTGGAACAAAAAGGAAAAAATAGGGCTAGCAACCTGATAGTACTAAAGTCCTTTTGTTCTGACTTCACCAATTCCAATTTTAAGATAATTCAACTCCAGCTGGGCTTAAGTTGGTACTGTTGGCCTACTTTTAAAATTGTTGGTATAACGAAATTATGATCCTTACCTGAAGACTCATATGCAAATTCCTCTTCAGAAAAATATAACTCTCCGAGTCATCTGAAATACATTAGTTATTATTTTTTTAATTTTTGCCATGAGGGCACTCCCCAGAGAAGGAGAGAGAAAGCACCTCCCACAGTGAATGATCACACCGCAATCCCTTCTTCTCCAGTCTTCCTTTCAGGGTTGTGGGCCCAGGGTCCAGGATTCAAATCGCACAGTTGGTATACAGTTGCCTTAACCACCATGCCATGTGCTGGCTCTGAAATGCTTCCTTTTGTTACGTAAAACCTGTTCTGCAACAAAAGATGTTTCCCTTTTTGCCATGGCTGCCAGGAACTAAATTCCATGCTCATTTGTGATTATATATTTTAGTCTAGGTTTCAGGAAAATATACCGTTATCTATTTATAATTGACTAGCTTTTTACTGACATAGTAACTGGTGCATTGTTTTATGTTTTCTTTTTTTACTGTGCCAGTGCATGTGTGTCACATAAAGTCTTCTTTAGAAAATTTGTTTTTAAACTACAACCAGTGTTGTCACAGAAGAATACATATTATTATTTTTAAAAAGAAAAATAAAAAATAGCTGGGCCAGTTGCTGTGGTGCGCCAGTAATGCAATGCTCTGCACAGCTAAAGCCACATAGGAAGGTTTGGAGATCGCATCCCAAGGTCTCCCTGTATACACCAGGCATGCACATGTGCACTTCTGATCCTGACTAGCTCCAGGATAAAGATCCTGTTGAGAGTGCCTCTCCCCCTCACTCTGTCTCTTTTTCTTTTGTAGAGGTTTTTGCCTTAGGACATGTACACTGACTGGAGAGAGAGAGACAAGGTCAATGAGAGGGAAAGTGAGAAATCATCCTTCAAGGGAGCTGACCACACCACAGTCCCTTCTCCTTCATTTTTCTCCAGGGATCTTGGGCATGCATGCACAAGTGCCCGGTGTGTTTTAAGCTACCAGTCTGGGACTCAAACCGTAGTTGATCATGTGGGAGTCCAGCAACATAACCACTTCGCTATATGCTGACCCATACTCACTCACTCTCTTTCTCTTTTTTTATTTTTTGAAGGAAATGCTGACCCATACTCTCTCTCTTTCTCTTTTTTTATTTTTTGAAGGAATTATTTAATCCTATCTTACTATTTTTTAATTTGACCAGAGAGAGAGAAATAAATGGAAGAAATAAATCAATAAACTTAAAACAACTACAAAAATAAAGAAAACCGAAAGCAAAAACAAAATGAAGACTCTTAATTTCACCAGTCAGTAATTTGCTTTTAAGATTAAAGTTACTAGCTTTTGGGACCAGCAGGTGGCATAATGGTTACATCACTGGACTCCCTTGTAATTGACTGCAGTTTGAGTCCTGGATCGGCAGCTTTAAACTCATGCCAGGCACATGTGTGTGCATTTTCAAAATCCCAAAAGGAGAATGGAAGAGAAGGAATTGTGGCATGGTCATCCCTCCAAGGGGGTGATTTCTCATTTTTTGTCTCTCCATCTCTGTCTCTCTGATGAGCACACACATCCTATAGCAAAATCTCTCTTAAAAATATAAAAGGTATTAGCTTTCTATAGACAGCCATAGACTGGATATAACATTCAGATTCTACCTATAATTCAGCTTCCTGAAGTTGTTGTAAGTGTAAAAGTTATTACTCTATGGGCTATGCTTTGAATAGCAATAAGGACAAAATGAGTGTTTGACAGGGGTTGATGGCTACTGTTGTTATTGTTGGATATTTTATCCCAGTCCTTTTTTCCTAGACATATATGTCGAATCATTATTGTAAGTAAGTATGGGCCTGCATTCAGGGAATCACGGTATTTGAGAGCTGTGAAGCATCTAAGAGTTTATCCAATCAATTGGGTTGTCAGAAAAGTCATGACATAATTTTCTGTCTTCCTTGCAAAAATGTGTCATGACTTTTCCGACAACCCAATAGTTACTCAGCAGAGAATTCAGGATATCAACTGGGAGTTGAGGAGTTTTCAATTCAGCTATTACCAGTTCTGAATTAGAAACTCCCAAAACAAATTTGTTTATCTAGGGAGAAAAATTACGTTTCTGATGGATATGCCTGTTGACTGAATCCACCAAGGTACGACCAAACTGCGTTTAGTGGTGGGGAAGGGCAGTGCCCTGAGCTTGAGTGCGTGGCCTTAGGATTACACCATGTGCGGTTAGAGATGGACTAGAGCCCAACCTCTGAACCGTACCCTGCAGCTGCTTCTACAGCCAGAGGTCAAATTTAAAGATCTCAGAGTTTTGCAGCACAATAATCTGCTATATCCAGACATTTGTTGCAAATAGTATACCATTTTAAGATATACCATAATGTTTGCTAGCAGTTAATCCTGGTGTTCGGTTTTGCTATTGTCAAAAGTAAACACAAAACAACAACAAAAAAAATGCATTTGTCTACCTAAGCATTCATGTTTAACTAATCCATTCTGACTTTCGTTCATCAGCCTGGATTAGTGAAATAGTACTTCATTTCAGCTCCTAAGCATAGATGGTTTGGGTGTTGGAAGAATTTAGACATCAATGTTTATGAATTTAAAACTTTGCAGTGGACACCTTCCAGGGAAATTCCCTGGGCCTTCATTATGCAAGACAATCTTCTCTTGTAGGGCATTCATATCCGAGAACAGACGATGGAATGTGGTGGTTTCTAGCATTCCTTGAAGTTCAGATCTCTCATAAAAATATTAGAGGGGGAAAAAAGGCAACTGTGTTCTAAATTGACCCAGGTTTGGGAAACTAGTGGAAGAAAAGCTAACTGCCTGAAGGCTGCATGAGCTAAGCCTGTGATGGGGTGATTTGTGATGTTTCTAAATATTACAGGTGCAGCCACTATCTTGTATGACACTGCCCTTGCCATTGCACATGACTGATTCTGTAAGGATCTACATGTAGGTGTTTCGATGTTTCACCGCATCTGCCTGACATAAACTAATGATGTAGACTGCCAAACATGGTGACATGATTAAACGGGATGTTAATTAGTGGCTCTTCTAAGAGTCTTGATCCTTCCTTTTAGCAGCCTTTGTTATGCATGTGTGAAAGTTAAAGAGACAGAAAGAGCTCTTCTCCATACAGCATCTGTTAATGGCAATGGGGATTCAAGAAAAAGGCATTTAAACTACCTAGGAAGACATATCAGGTCCATCTTCTTGTCCTGAGGGTTGTCCAAAACTATGTCTTTGTGGAAAGGAATATGGCAATTTTCCTGAAGGCAGTAATCATTTGTACTATTACTTAGTTGTCATGTATTGATGATCCCATTTCAATCAAACATATCTCATTCAGAGAGCTTTTGATGGGAGGAATTTTTGGAAGGGTTTAGGAAGGTTAAATCTGTGAGACATGGCTTCCATCTGGAATGCATTAGCTACAAAGATTTATTAGTCAGAGTGCCTCTGCATAATGTTCCATGGAAAGCAGGTCCTGCATCTAATTTCCAGTGTGATGTCTATATGAGGAGTGATCTTTGAAATATCATAGGTGACAATCAAGTTTGTTATAAAAATAGTAAATGCCCAGGATTTTCATGGCGGCTATTTTAAATCCCTCATGAGGGCTGCTAGGCAGGTAGTTGATTTGTTGACAAATGATAAAACTGTAGGAATAGCAACATGCATGCATTTTAAAGTGGGATGGCCCTTATAAGCAGAAAAAGACTATTAGGAAAACTATGAGCATTTAGTGTTTTCATTTACCCTTTCTCTGGGCAAAATATCATTAGAATATAATAAGACCCGTACTCAACTACATGAAGAAGTATATTCCTCTTCTGATTAAAATCATTTTTAAGAGCTAGTGTTGTTGATCAATAAGTGAGGCAGGGAAAGCTTTATAACAGCTCATATGTTAGTGGCCCAAGACTGCACTGTTCTCAGCTGTAAAGTGATTGGTATAAATTAGAAATTATAAGGGAGCTAGAATTCCAGCTCTGCTGATCACTGCATGGAAGGAAGCAGAGCTGGCATGTAGCTTAGCTTGTCCATGCTACTGCTCTTTATAACAACAACAAACCGAAAACTAGAAGAGGTAAAGGATGAGTTTAGGCCACGGAGATTGGGATCACAAAACAGAAGCCCCTTCAGGATCCTGCTGGAAAGAACTGCAAAGGACTTTGACCTCCTTACCTGCTTTGTTTTTAGTTTCCAACAGTAAGTTAACATAATGAGGACAAATCCAGTCCCACAAAGGCTTTTTATATCATCAGGAGGAAAGAATGGATTAAGGTAACTTCCCTAGCTGTGTTATATCTTTCTGAAACCGAAGGGCAAAAGATGAAAAAGGCAGGTGAAGGGCAAGTCACTGTCCAAATGTTTATCCATGAATTTAGGTCACACCACAATGCTCAGTTGTGTCATTGCCTTTCAACATAGGAAAAAGTGTTCTGTATCCTGGATACAAGTTCAGTACTAAATTGTTCTCCAAGGATTACAAGGGAAATGCCAGAGCTCAGCAGTTTTCTTTGACCCTCTTGTTGGATTCTTGTGCCATTGGACGGTTTTGTGCCAGACAACAGAATTGACAGCGAAGTAGTCTAACCGCCAAATGTATGTTAGAGAATGAAAAGTTTTACCACAAGACCTCAAAGAACAGGGCTTGAGTTTTTCCACCTTCTAGGTGAACATTCACAAGTTCCTAAGCATGAAATACTTATTTCTCATTGGCATGCACAGTGCACGCTCAGAAGGGCACAGTGGGAGCAATGCCTCCCAGTGCTGAATGAAATGCACATTCCCAGGGAGCCACATCCAGTCAGAATCTTTGTTAAGTAGGATGCATTTGAGGACAGTAATTTCTTCTGTTTCCCCTTTGAGTCTTAATGGGAAGTCCCATTCCTTTTATTCAGGCAAAGTCACATATCATGTCCTAGACATACTTATGCCTTCCAAATGACGGGGTCTCTGATACCCTTCCGTACAGTCATGCATTCATCATGTATGAGGTCAGCCTGCTTTTTGAGCTTGCCTTGACAGGGACGATGGGATGGTGCCACATCTCCTCCCCAACTGATCCCTCCTTTTACTAAGGGAGAACAGGACCCTGGCCAACCCCACCCCCTACCCCCTGTGCACCATTTGTTTGCAGGAATCTTGTGGTTGTAAGATCTTACTGTTTCCTGAGAGCTTCGTGCATGATATAACGTGAACTAAATAAATAATAACAAAAATTCATGGCAGGTCCAAAGAGATATTGGTGGACTTCTGTGCCTTTGGCATGTGATTAAAAATACTTTTTAGGAAAACAAGCAAATGGTGTAATGGTTATGTCACTGGACTCCCATGTAGTCAACTGCAGTTCAAGTCCCAGACCTGACAGCTTAAAACTCATACCGGGTACATGCGTGTGACCAAAATCCCAAAAGGAGAATGGGAGAGAAAGGATTGCATCATGGCCATCCCCCCGGGGGGTGATTTCTCATTTTCTGTCTCTCTGATGAGTGTGTGCACCCTATAGCAAAAATCCCTCTTTAGGGACCAGCAGTTAGCGTAATGGCTATGTCGCTGGACTCCCACATAGTTGACCACGGTTCGTGTCCTGGACCCGGTGGCTTAAAACTCACACCGGGCGCTTGTGTATGCATGCCCAAGATCCCGAGAGGAGAATGGAGGAGAAGGGATTGCAGCGTGGCCGTCCCTCCTGGGGAGTGATTTCTCGCTTTCTGTTTCTCTTTCTTTCTATGTCTGGCGGGTGCACGTGCCCTATAGCAAAAACCTCTCCAAAAAAATAAAAAATCCCTCTTTAAAAATTTTTTCATATATATTTCAGACATATGTACTTTCATATATATATATATATGAAAGTATGTATTTTCTAGGATCCAGTTATCCAGCTATTGAGGAAGTTGTTGCTAGTCTAAGAAGTTTGAAAAAATATATATATACATGCACATATATACACATATTTATATAGACAGATTATATTTATATGGATTTATATATAAACGCATAAGTTTATTTCCTGAAGGAGAGAGAGAAGTGCCCTCCACTGGGACTTGTCATGCTGCATTCCCCTTCCCCAGCCCTCCAGCTATCAGGACTTTGGGTGCACATGCCCAGTATGTTTCAGGTCCACTTGAACCCTAACCCATGTTCAGCCAGGTGGCTTCCACCACTGTAGTTGGATATGCTACTGCCTTCGCCATCAAGGCTGGGCCTGAATGTTACCTTAAGACCACTCCTGGCCTGCCCATTTGTCCAAATTACTTCAACACTCCAATGATATTTATGTGAATCCTCTCTCCAGCATCCATCCCTCCCCCTATAACAAACTAATCCTTTGTTTTCATTCATTCCATTTACTTTTAGAAAAATAAGATTTTGGACAATTTTCATTTTCACTCAAGAAAAGCTCATCCTTTTGATTCAAGTAATATTTTTAAAACTTCAGTGGCTCAGAATTAAGCTTAATGTAGACTTGAATGTGTAGAGATATTCAGAAGGAAATTCCAAAAACATTTTAAGGAAAAATAATCAGTTTTTCTTTCATGTCATAATTTAGACTGTTTTTGATATTTTGAATCACTTTAAATTTTCTCTATATTGATAGTGATTAGTAAATTGGCACACTTTTTTTTTTTGGGGGGGGATATACTTCTGAGATCCAGAACTACTTCTAAGTCCCATAGAAAAAGATATACCATGAAGTTCCATGAGCAAAGTTCTATGAATAAAGGTTAGTTTCACTGAATCCAGAAAAAAAAAAAAATTCATTACAGTTAAATTCTTAGAAAAGGAAAATAACATTAGCAAGTTAACTGTCGCATCTGAAACAGAAATTTAACATTTTTAAGATGAGATTTTACTCTAAAACACAGTTGTATTTAAGCTCTCTACTCTTTCCTGTACAGAATTTTAACTGGATATTCTATGACATAAGAAATCTTCTAGTCATTTCAGTCGACTTAGTAATAATGAGTGATTAAGTTGCCACAATAAAGAGGGGTAACTTTTTCTGCATTAAAAAAAAAAAAAGTCATGACTATTTTGATGACCTAATAGAACCTATACAAATATTAACTGTTATTTATTGATTCACTTACATAAACGGGAAAGTCTACAAATGTAACTGATTATCATAATACTGGAAATCTCTAATGGAAATCATCAATGGTATTACTGCATGAGCACCTAAAATCAGTGTCACTTTAAAGTTATCTAGTCAAGCTATGTAGGTAAGTGAAGCAATATTCCCGCTCTGATTTTTCTATAAAATGGGAATAATAATTTCATCTCATAGCATTGCTGATAAGACTGAAAGAGCATTTTGTAAAGGTGATACACAAAAGTTAATTCTTTCCTATTTTGTAAATTTAACTCTCTCACAACAGATTATTGGATCTTGAAGTAAAATGTGACATAATTCTTATATTAACTACTACTTATTTCTTAACCCCTCCCTGGCTGGTTTCCTTCCTTCTCCTGTGAGTACCTAGGGCATCCCCCCATCCCCATCCTTCCATGCATACTTTTTCACTATAATGATCCATTCATTCTCTATCATACTTGCTAGACTACAGACTGTGGAAGAGTAGCAGTTACTGCTGTCTGGTACCCAGCATAGTACCTGGCACACAATAGTAATTAGATGCTGATTAAGAAAATGAATGCAAAGAAAACTGCACATAAGGTGACTGCTAGATTCTTCTTGTAGGAATCTTATAGTAGCATTGAAGACCTGGGCTTCCACAAAATGACTAGAAGACCTGATATAGACATGCTTAAGTGCATATGGTTCTGTTAGACACACACTCTTTGGTATTTTCTCATTATTGGCAATACAAATAAAGGCTGTTTTATAATTGCCCTCAAGACTCCAAGTCTAAATAGTCCCTTTGTACCATATCACACTGGAGTGCAACCTGGGGTGGGGGTGTGGTTTCTGGATGTTAATCCTCACTTCCCTCCAGGCAGAGTTTGTTATATACTACACAGCCCTACAAGGCATCCCTTATTTGGTAGTTTGTAGCAGGCTGACTTTTACAATAGGGATAAAAAGGTGACGATAGATAAAAATAAATTTAGCTTGTATGGTGACATTGAAGCAAGTAATATAACTACAAGTCTCCCTCTCTCTGTTTATTTTCCACTATATAAATATATATAACATACAACATATATATGTCATATATATTATATGTGTGTATATGTATATACACATATATACACACACACACACACACACATATATATATATAGTAAATTCTTGTTTGTTTAGTTATCCCTGAGTGAGAGCAAGGGGGGAGGGCAGAGAGAGAGTGAGCAAGTGAACACTCCCGACTGGGTCTTTATGCCACATTCTATCCCCAGCGCCAGCCAGTCCAGCTCATGGGCACACAAAAGCCTGGCATATACTCAGGGAGATCTCAAGACATGAGCCAGAAACCTTTCCATGTAGGTATGCCTCACAGAACATCATGCTTTACCATAGCTCTACCATCTGGCCCCGTGTTTTACTCTATATTTTCTAAAAATAGTAACCAGGGAACTCAGTGTTATATAAGTAAACATTTGGGTTTTGAAACTGTGGAATACAGTTATTTTCTCCAAAGCTATGACTCTTCCTCAAAATACATATACCAAACTGTCTTGAAATTTTTAGCTCCCTATAACATCACATTTTTTATAAGCCTCCGATGAGTTCTAGTAATCATGGATATTTTCAGCAGATCCTACTCCCTTTTCATCCTCTCACATATCGATTCTTCTCCTTTAGCAAATTCATTTTATTGTAGTTTAGTTTTTCCTTCCCAGACTTGCTGTCGAGATACTTAAAGATTTTTTTGTTTATTTTTTTAATCAGCAAGCAAGCACACAAATCAACCAAGAACAATTCAGATTTACAGATGAACCAAGAGCGAGCCTGCAGAAAAAAAGACTCAAAGTCAATTTAGTTGGTGTCGTGATGAATATGAGAGAGAAGGGTAGCAGTATTTGCCTAACACATTTTTAAAGCCATCTTCTGTTCTGTGAGTTTTGTTAATCATTCTTTTTTTTTCTTTTTTTTTTGCCATAGGGCATGTGCATTGGTCAGAGAGAGAGAGAGAAAGACATGGAAAGTGAGAAGTCACCCCCCGTCCCCCGGAGAGATGGACATACCACAATCTCTTCTCCAGTCTCCTTGGGATTTGAGGCATACACATACACGTCTGGTGTGATTTTCAAGGCACCAAGTCCAGGACTCAAATCATACAGTGGCCATGTGGGATCCACACCACCGCTAGCTCAATCATTCACTATTTCTTAATTAACTAGAAAAATTTTGAGCTAGTCATCACATCAAAGACTCTAGAGAGTAACTTATTAGTATTATTGTCAATAAAAATTATTGTTAATAATATTAATAATTAAATGCTTTCAAAGCCTGATCTGATCCCACCTTTTCTTTATTCACTATAAAAACCTATCAGCATGAAGATGGCAGGTGGTATGGTGGTTAAGATGCTGGGTCCCATACCCGGTGGCTAGAAACTCACTCCTGGCATGTGTGCATGTATGCCTAAAGTCCCTAGAGAAGAATGGAGGAAAAGGGACTGCAGCATGGCCATCCCCCCAGGAGGCTATTTCTCTTTCTGTCTTTATTTAGTGAACATATATGTCCTATAGCAAAAAAAAAAAAGTTTTTACCAGGGTCTGGGAGATTCAACTGAGAAATCTATTTTGCTATTGCATAAAATGATTTCTTTCAAAATCATTTGTGTAACTTCTCCACATATCTCAATAAGAGAGTTTTACCCTGATGTCTTTAAACATGTTTTTTATTTGTGGCATTGTCCAGGATGGTTACTGTCAGATAATAGCTAATACCTATATAGAGAGTATGGGTCAAACATCTTAAATATGTTCATGAAAGGTTTTCATAAAAGATGTTATGAGTTCTGAGGGGAAAATCATACCCTGATGGGCATTATGGAAGATTTCATGGAGGAGGTGACATTTGGCTTAAGATTTATATTCCCTGTGTGACTTTTAGTCTTAAGCAGAACTGTTGCTGTGTTTGTAGTAACTGACAAAAACAGGTGGTAATTTGAAAACTGAGCTCGCACTTAGTATCCAATAATGAGGCTGTGGAGGTAGTATAAAGCTCCCCAAACAATCCCTAGGAAGAAGCATGGCTTAGTGCAGGCTAAGACTACTGCTCCTGATTCAGATTTCTGCTCTAATCCTTCCACTAAAGGCAGAAGAAATGGCCTCTCTGACCCTCAGTGTCTTCATCTGTAAAATGGGGAAGAAGTTCCAAGTTTAGGAGGTAGTTGAGACAATAGTGAGTTCAGGGGAAACCTAAGATTGTGAATTCCTGAGAAGAAGGCTACTTGTGAGATAACTCACTGCTTTTTCAGTCACAAATAACAGTGACTCCTACTTCACTTATTTCTTCTCTGTTCTTCTCATGACTGAGCACTAGGTAAAGTGGAAACCATCACATGGGGATGTGTCAGAGTTTGATAGACTGGAGAAGCCTGAGTTCCATCCCTTTCCCCGTCTCTAGTTAGCTTATCTGGCTGGTGTTAGACCTGTCATATAAACTTCCTGGATGCATTTCCCTACCTAGGGCCTGAAGGTGTGGGGCTAGGTGATCCTCCCTGCATGATGGTAGCTGACTGCAGACTTCTGCTTGTCCCCTGATTCTGGCCACAGGGAGGAGTGAATGTTCTGCCCCTCCACAGTTGTGTGGAACCACATAACTAATCCTGGCAATGAGCTTTGAGCAGAAATGATGTGTCATACGAGGTTGGCGCACTGACTGACGAGACCCTCTGAAATTCATTTTCCCTCTTCTATAACAGAGATGGTAGCTGTTCTGCAGCCTGGGCCCTGGAGGAAGAATAACAGGTTCAGAGTTCCTAGTGACCTATGTTGGCCTTGGACATGAGTGAGAAATAAGCTACCATTTTTTAAAGTCGTTCATGAAGTGGAGTTGTTTGTTACTACAGCATAACACACTTCTGCCAAACTGTCACAGGGACTTTCCAGCATGAGGAGCCAGAGTAGACAGGAGGAGCTCATATTTGAAGTTATATGGTCACGATATATGCTCTGGATTCAAATCCTAGCTCTGCATGCTACTAGCAGTGTGACTTTATGCTAGTTGCTTAGTCTCTTTGAATTCCCCTTTCCTAGTATGTAAAATGGGGGTAAAACCATTGATTACCTTGTTGACCAGGTATAAGGATAAAATGAGATCCTGAATTTGAGAAAACACTTGGCAGACAGTAGAGAAACTGTGTAATAAATGGTCATTGTTATTCTAGTTTGGACATTCTGGAAGTAAGTTTCTCTATTTTTTTTGTCCCTGTTGAGGCTGATGGAGGAAGTTTTAAGAAACTGGGCAATGGACATTGGCTTCGAAATAAAGTAAATAAAGGGGAAGGTACCTTAGCCCCTGTAAGTCCAGCAGTTTCTAATGGAAATTGCAAGTATCTCTGTTCATCTGAGATCATTACACGTAGTCAGCTCATTTCCAAAATTAGGAGTTGAAGTCACTGAACAAATCTGTGGTAATCCTTTTTAAGTAACCATCATCCAACTGGTAATATTTTTCTACAAAAACATCTTTGGGAAAAGAGATTATGTATTTGTCTCACCTTGGATCTTGCAAATTTATGTCACACTTCGTGTCTTTAAAGCTTTCGAACAAACATTAAATTGATTATACAATAAAGGCAATAGCTCATTTGGAATATTTACAAGAAAACCCCCATAGAATGAGCATAATGAGAAAAATAATGAAGCAGTAATTATAATTCTCAAGGCTAATAATTTTAATAATAATTTATACTTAAACAGCTCTACACATAAGGAGATTTCAAAGGTTTATAAATATTAAGTAAGCTCCATATTCCTAAAACAATGCCTTGAACCTAACATTTCTAAAACATTCATACATCTTCAATGTTACTAATCTCACTTTTAAAAAGGACAAACTGAGGCAAAGAAAATAGATCTGAAGTCAGGAACCTTTAGCGATAGATTGTTTTCCCCAGATTAACCCAATTAGAACATCAAATGAAATAATTTATATTTTAGTCTCATGGGGGCTAAATTATGTTGCAATAACCACCAGCACTGGATTTTGTGTTGTGACCCATGAATTTTATTTAGAATAGTGGAATCTGTATGAAGACTTTTGCAATGTGGACGATAGGTTTTGTGGCATGAGATCTGTCCTCAGTTGAAGTGCAAGGGAAGTTTCAAGTGGGATTGTTGGCATGACGTATCCAAATGTGTTCTAGCCAGAAGGTCACTGCTGCCTATGCCTTCTCCTCCTTAAGAGGAGAAACGCAGCCCATAAAAAGCTGCAGTCCCCACTAAGTTTGTATAAGCCCTTTTTTTCTTCTTTTCCGTTGTGCTCATTCACACACGATATCCCAAAACAGTTAAGTAAAATGAGGGATATTGTATCTGTCACACATGAGAAAACTACAGTTATGGATTTGCTTAATACATTCATTGCTTTTTGGACTCTAGAGTCCCCTGGGCGGTGCCACAGATCTACACATTGGCCTCTAGTTCCATATTCAGTGTGGGATTCTCTAATGAAGCCAGCATGTGTATCAAAGGTTCATTATTATTGTTGTTAATTTTTTTCATTTTTATAGCTCAAATGAACTGGCCTTAACTCATGGTAACAGCAAAGGCTGTTACTGGCCAAATATATTAGAGTAATCTATTGTTCATAAAGCTCACCCATGGCTCTGTGACTAGTATTAGGGTCCTACCTTATGAATTAATACCAAAGCATTAGTCACATAGCCAGTCCATAGCAGAGAGCCTAAAGCTACTACCTCTCTGTGAATGTTTTGAGAGATCTCTCTGATTCCTAGGGTCTTGCATAATGAAGAAGATGAAGCTGGTAGTCATTTATTCCTGTAGACATTACTGTCCATGTCCACAGCTATGATACACATTGTGCAAAGTGTGCTATCCTTCCTCAGCAGGCACGCAGGAGGATTATTCTTTGAGTTATGGAGAGGAGCTGGACACTGTTGCACCTTCCTGTATGACACCAAACATGAAGTCTTTGTTCAGAGAAATGCCTAGTCTTGCAGGGCAGGTAGCTCATGGCAGATAGCTCATACTTTTCTGGTAGCTTCTGTAGCTACCTGAACCCCCACATCTCTAACCTAAGGGGTCTGGCACATAGTAAGTGCTCAGTTATTGTTAGTTGTTCTTATCATCATCAGTTTCATCACCGTTACTACCATGCTGTTATTACTATTGTCTTCTGAGCACTGCAGAATTGGTAAACAGGGATCCTGCCTTGGTGCACTTATGTGTGCTGTCATTAGTTACCAATCAATAATCAGATTGTGCTTGCAGTACCTGCTTGCACTTTTATTCATAAATTCATAGTGGCAGAGACGGTTTTGCTTTTTCTGAGGCAACATTTTCATGCTTTATACATAGTAGGTGCTCAGTAAATATTGTTGAATTAATAAATGAGTAAATGAAGCCTTTAATTTTATCAGCCCAACTAATTAAACTATTTTATGTGGCCATGGTTAAGAAGTTATTAAAGGCCCATTATTACATTTGCTGGAGTTAAAATGTTGAAAACACAGCTACTGCCTTTAAGCAGTTTACAATAGGTAAGATCAATCACATGCATATGAGTAACTGAAAAACAAGATTACAAAGACAAGACTTAAAATTGATGTTTAGTGTTCTTGGTGTTACTATTAGTTTTTGCTTAGCAATTACTATGCATCAGGCACTTTTTAAAGAACTCTGCATGCATTATATCATTTAATTCTCGTATACATAACAATCTGTTGTTAATCATTCCTTTTTTCTTTACCAAAAAAAGAAACTGAATCTTGGGAAAGTTACATAAAATGTCCTAAGTTATACAACTTAAAAATGATGGATCTGTAAATTCCAATATGCTTAATCTCTGTATACTAAATTTTAAAATATGCTTTTCATATTTATTTACAATTTCCCATATTTTCATTCCATGTAATATATATAGCACACATTATCTTTTGTCATTTTTTGTGTTCTTTTCATCACCTTAATTTCTGTGGTATCACACAGAATCTAATACATACATAATAAATGATAAAATGCTCAAAGTTATAGAATTTACAATAAGTAAATGAACAGTCTGGAAAAAAGGAATTTAAGTAGTTGAACTTCTTCAGAAGAATGGATCAAATCAAAATACATAGTAGGTCAGGTGAGGAGATGAAACATGAGCAAAAACATGAAACCACAATCCCTATAGAACATGCTAGGAAGGCAAAAAAGAGATTGGCTGCCCAAGAGTGTTAGACTGTGTGGGAGAGAAGGTAGAGTTATTGGAAGAAATAAGAGATGGACTGTGGACCCAACTGAAAGGGTATGAAATGTGGTAGAGGCTGCATTAGAAATCAGGTCTGTCTGAACATCAGAACCAGGGTTGTTCCACTGTAGGCCCCTGTCCTTTCTAACCTTGGATTCAGGATTTTCGACTAAGAAAGATCAAACACTTGAAGAACAAGGAGATGATTAGCAAGAATTTTTTTTTTTTTTAAATCTAGAAATAGAAATAGTCATCACCAATTTGGTTATAAAGTAAATACTATCAGTATTTTTTTTTCTTTTTTTCTTTTGGAGAGGTTTTTGCTATAGGGCGCATGTTCTCACCAGAAAGACAGAGAGAGACAGAGAGACAGAAAGCGAGAAATCACCCCCCAGGGGGGGATGGCCACGCCACAATCCCTTCTCCTCCATTCTCCTCTTGGGATCTTGGGCACGCACGCATACGCACCCTGGCGTGAGTTTTAAACCACCAGGTCCAGGACGTGAACCACAGTCAACTATATGGGAATCCAGCGACATAGCCATTACGCTAACTGCTGGTCCCTAATATCAGTATTAAATTACTGTTGTTCAGACTGACTTTGTGACCTGGTGGTTAAGACAGTCACATCCCACATGCTCAACCACTGGGTTTGTGCTATGGGCTTGATGTCTTAAGAAACATGCCAGGGTCATATGTGTACACTACCTCAAATCCTGAAAGGAGGGAGAAATGAAGGAAAAGGGATTGCAATGTAACCATTCCCCATGGAAGGTGCTTTCTCATTTCCCTCTCCTCTCTATGTCTCTGGCAAGCATGTACACCTCTAGCAAAAAAAAAAAAAAAAAAAAGGAAAAATATTACTATTACTCACCTAGCAATTATTAAAACTTTTGAAAGGTGAGAAGGGTGAAAAGTTTGCCTTTTTCTTTCAGACTAGGGTGTAAAAGAAAGTATTACATCCGTAATATATTTATTAATTGAAGTTCTTATTAAGTTATCTTTTACTAAATTTATTATTGGTCATCAGAAAAGTCATGACATATTTTTTCTGTTTTTCTGTGCAAAAATGTGTCATGACTTTTCTGACACCCCAATAGTTGAAATAATTATAGTGCTCAAAAATATTGTTTCTTGGTTAAAATTGAACCTCAAAACCAGAACCATTTCTTTAGTTGGTGTTAACTGGGGCTGCCCTCTTAGGGTATGCTCAGGGCCACTTAGATACACACTCTCAGTACCATATTTCCGAAGAGGTAATCGAAGACAGAACAGACTGATAAATTCTGATGGTTGGATTCTGCATATGGGCTCAATTCATAGGCCAGGTCTAATATGTCTTTCCCTTTTTATGTGTACAGAAGACCTAGTTATGATAGTGTGTAAATTGACCAAAGAGGTAACTTTCTCTCTTTGGAAGGAAATTAGATGAAAAACAACCCAGTTTTAATTAAAGTTGAGATCCTGCTGATAATCATGTAAAGGTTAAGCTACCACACACCAGATGAGAATGTGAAGCATTTTTTAACTTAAACTACTGTTGAACTTATTGTAGACATGAGGTTCTATCTACTTGACTTGGAATAACTCAAAGAAAAGAAAAACATCAAAGTATAGATGTTTGTAATATGTCACCACTTCCTATTTAAGGGAGCCAAATACCTGGAAGTATAACTGAAATTTTCATTCCCTCAGCTATTTTGGCACTGTCTAGGCAGAGGCCTGGTGCCCTTTGTGGGTTATGATGGGGAGTAAGTTAATACAAGCAATGCAGAGCATATGCAACATGGCTGTGAGGCCTTGGAATCAATAAGGAGCACTTAGATTTAAAACTAATGATTTTCTGTGTTCAGCAAAAGTCAAAATCTCTCAGAGTTGCCATTGTTGGCCTTTCCCCCCAGAGAATAAAAGGTGTGATAAATCATCTTACTTACATCACAAATAAAATGCACACCAGAAGAGACTTGAACTAGATTAGAGATGGATAAGGTGAGCCTTAAACATCTTAATTATTTCAGCCTTGAGCAAAACCTCTAAGCTAGAACTGTGATAACAGTGGTCACAACAGGAGTGGACATACCGACTGACGGGGTTTTCCAGGCCCTCAGAAGGACAAGTGTGACCCATCTAGGAATGCAAGTGTGACAGTTTCCTCCTAGCAGAATTTTAAGCAGTTGGATGGATGACGTCAAATGCTTTTTAATGTATCTATAAACTGCTGTTGAATGTACATAAAATTTCACCAGACTCTCTGATTTAAAGCCCTAGAGAAGGCCACCAGGCTCGTATGGAAATTAGCTAAGTATAATTTATTCATGAAAGGCAGAAAGCTGAATTAATAAATATATGAGTATGTAAACTTATAAATGCATAAAATCTGTAGAAAATATAAAAGCCAACTCCATTAGTTAACAGAAACCCTTAAGGTGTGGCCACTTGGTCCTATCTTGCAAATAGTTCTATTTGGAAAGCCAATGTGGAAACAACTAAGTAAAGAAGTGCATTTATTTTTTGGAGGATCTATTTTTTTCCACCTAAAATTGTGGATCTGCTTTGTGGATGCTGTTCTGTGAGAATCAATCTTAGAGAATTATTTTTTAAAATATTAATGAAGGCACTAATTCCAGAGAGTCAGAAAACTACTCCTCAGCAGGTTTAACTCATAACTCTCTCCAGTCTAGACTGAATTCTGAGAGCATTTTCACAAAGTATTGTTGTAAGTACAGGTCTTACCTTATTATAAGAGTGGTCATCATTTTTCCCCCATCCTTATCTTCTACATGACATCTTCATCTGTATCAACATCGTCAAGCTCATTGAGCATTAGTTCAGCAGTGCAGTTTTTATGCAGTAGAAATTGGAGCAAATACATAGTCACAGTTTTTAAAAGTCTTTGAAAGGAGTCTTGCCTTACACTGAGTGCATTTTCATGAAACTTTACATTCTTGTCGAATTCTGAGCCTCTTGATCACAATTCAGCCTCATTTGAAATCTGGAAGCCCGAATCTGTATAGATGTTACCTAGGATTTGAAAACCAAGCAACAAAACACTTATTTCCTATAGTTGTTCTAATTTAGTCAGAATATTCCAAGGGACACATTTTGTTTCCATCCATTTTTACTACTGATGATATCCTTTTACATTAAAAACATTTTCTGAAAGTCTGTTTTAGAAAGTATCAGTCCATTTCAAACTTTGCCCATAATCAGTAGATGAGTACAGAGCAGGCAAATTTATAAACTTAAAAAATTAGTTTCAGTTGAGAATTATAATGCATATAGGATAAAAGTGAATCAGCAGGGGCTGGCAGGTGGTGTGGTGGTTAATGTGCTGGACTCCCACATCGCCGACCACACTTTGAGTCCCAGACCTGGTGGCTTGCTCGCTTGCTCGCTTGCGCGCGCGCTCTCTCTCTCGCTCTCTCTCTCTCTCTCTCTCTCTCTCTCTCATTAGCACACATGCCCTATATAGCAAATTAAAAATAAATATAATGAATTTTAAAGTAAATTAGCTAACGCTTTTCTATGTCTATAAAATTTTATTTATAAACAAGAGTAACACATACCTCCTAGTCATGGAAGTCATGGAACACTTTATAAACATTAACTCATTAAATTCTTGTGGCAACACTATGAGGCAGGTAAAATGATATTCATTTTACTGGTAAAGAAAGATACAAAGGGATATCTAACTTACTTAGAATCTCATAACCAGTATGTCCCTCTCTCTCTCTCTCTCCCGTGAGCACATGCACCCCAAGACAAAAACCTCTTTAAAAAAAAATAAAACAACAACAACAAAATGAGAC
>NW_006159844.1:7235176-7241887 GCF_000334495.1 Tupaia belangeri chinensis | reverse complement strand
CACTTTTTAATTTGACTGTTGTCTACTAAGTAGGCTTTAGACTCTATTAAAAACAAAACAGAAAAAAAAAAGAAAAAAAACTTACCAGCTTGAAACAATGACACCATTTATTTTGTTTATGAATTTGCAATTTAGACAAATTCTCTGCTTTACTTCACATCAGTTGGGTAGCTTGAAGGTTTGGGATTAGAATCATCTGCAACCACTCTTGTTTGTCTTTCTTTTTGTTTTTTTTTTTTTTTTTTTTTTTACCATAGGGCATCAGTGTTCATTGTAGAGAGAAAGAGACAGAGAGAGGGAAAGTGAGAAATCACCCCCCTGTGAGGGATAGCCATACCACAATCCCTTTTCCTTCATTCTCTTCTTAGGATTTTGGGCATGCATGCACATACACCCAGAGTAATTTTCAAGCCACCAGGTCTGGGACTTGGATCATGGTTAGCCATGTGGGAGTCCAGTGTCTTAACCACATGCCACCTCCTAGACCTGTGCAGCTACTCTTGATGCTGTCTCTTAGCCAAGAATTCATCTAGGACTTGGCTAGAATATCTCCTGTGATCTTTCCATATTAGTGGGTGGCTTCCTCACAGCAGGGTAGCTATGTTCCAAGAGTCAAGATCCCAAGAGAAGGGGAGCTAGATGGAGTAACCTCCCTCACAAGTCATATAGTATCACTTCTGACATACATTTTTGGTTGTGGCTATCATAAACTTATTTCCAGGTTCAATGAACAGAAACATTGATCCTAACACTTGAAGGAATGTCCATCTCTTTATGTGGGATGGACTTATTGGTTCCACTATCTCTGGAAAACACAGTCTTCCATAGTTATGTTTTATTAAGCTTTAGAGCAGTCAATATGAAAAAATATTCTGCTTGAACAACTCCCCTTGGTTTAAGAACTGGAATCTTGTTCAACCATAGGCTTCACTAAAATAACTGTCCAAAGAATCTATTCACGTAATATAGAGATAACCAAGGACGAAAACCTAAAGTTAATTCATATAACGTAGAGATAACCAAGAAAGGGGGTGAAGAAAACCTAAAGTTAATTCTGTCCTGGTGCCTACTTCAGAGCAAAAAATCTTTAGAGGTGAGTATTCCCCAAACATATGTAAGGTGGTTCATGTAGGCTGATCACATCTTTAGTAGTTGCCAAAGGATCTTGTGCCAGATGTTAACATTCTAGTTTTTATCAAAGAGCTATTTTTTTCATTATTTAATATGAGAACAATAGAAGCAAACTTTGTTGAAGTTCCTTCCCTGTGGATTCCAAGTGAAGTTAAGCAAACACACTTTGAGAAAGATTGTAACAATTTTAGAGACGTGGTACTTAACTGTCTAGCAGAACAAGATGGTCTCCAACCTAGAACACTCATAAGCTAATGAAGAATTTGTAGAACATATTTTTTTAAATGTTGCTTTCTTTGTGAAAGAGATACTAACAATCCGATAACATGATTTTGAGCAATTTCTCTGTTTGTGTAGTAAATTTGCACTTAGCCAATTATATACTGTCTTCCAATGCATATTAGCTATTCTAGGTTAATAAGAAAATTCATGCTTGTAAAGTACTCTATGAATTATCACATTTGATAGAGCAAATCTGTATGCTGGATAGAATCATTGTTATTTCCATTTTTCACATGAGGACCAAAAAGGCAAGTCACATTAATTAGAGGAGCTAGGACAGAGGTCCCACAGCCACACTTCTTGTCCACTTCTCTTTTTGCCAACCATGTAATTTTTAGTGTTAGACAAAAACTATCTGGTCAGTGCACAGGTTGAAAGTGAGGTCTCTATTACTTTAGGCCGCAACAAACAGAAAGCACACAAGTGTGCCCACGATAAGGACACAAAGGATGAATCAATGCAGAACAGAGGAATAAGCATTGAAATTAAAGTTGGAAGACACAGGGATTCTTGTCCTGCCTCTATTACTCATTGTTATCCTTTGAAGTAGAATAGGAAGGAAATGGACTAGATAATTTTCTAAGATTGTTTTTGCTTTTGATTGTCTATAATATGATATAGGTGAAAACATAAAATAGAGGATATGACACCCTTAAAAGAAGACAAGTGAATAGGTAGGAATGAAGTTGTAATTTTTTTTTTAACTAATAGAGTTTAAAGGGGAAATTGCCAATAGAAATTTTGAGTAAAGAGGTAGGACAGAAACATAGGAGGATGAAATTTAATGAAAGTTTTTATTCATTATTCATAGTTATTGAGCACCTATTATATTCCAGCCATGTCTCTACAGAAGGGCACAGAAAATCTTCTCATAAAGCTTGTATTCTGGTGGGAAGAAAGAGCAAAGTAAAAAAAAAAAAAAGTATGTATGTCAAATGATTAAAAATGCTGTTTGAGGGGCTAGCAGATGTTATAGTGGTTAATATGCTGGGCTGCCACACGACCGGCCACAGTTCGATTCCCAGACCTGAAGGCTTTCAGAACCACACCGGACACATGTGAATGCATGCCCAAATTCCCACCCAAGAGGAAAATGGAGGAGAAGGGATTATGGTGTGGCCATCTCCCCAGGGAGTGATTTCCCCCCCCCTCTCTGTGTGTATGTGTGTGTGTGTGTGTGTGTGTGTGTGTGTGTGTCTTTGGTGAGCCTAAGTTCCCTATGGCAAAAATACTTTTAAAAAATGTAAAAAGAGCTACAGAGAAGAAGAAATAAGAGCTGTCTAGACAAAGGAGTGTGACTAGAGAAGCATGTGCTAGAGGAAGAAGAAATGATCAGGTTGAAGAAATAAGATTTTACAGGATGTGTGGGGCTTGGAAGATTTTGTAAGTAGTTTTGTTTTTATTCTGAGTGAGGTGGGGAACCATGGGATGGGTTTGAGCTAAAGAGTAGCATGAATTGACTTAGGTTATGAAAGCATACCTTTATTGTAAATTATGTCTCAATAAAGCTATTGTTAAAAAAACAAAACAGGCCACCATGGTGGTGCAGCAGTGACATAATGCTCCATGATGCTGAGGTCATATGGGAAGGTGCAGAATTCACATGCTGAAATATCCCTGTACATTTCAGGGGCACGTGTGTACCCACGATTCTTGCTGACTAAGACTGTTGTGTTGTAGTAAAGCATAAAAACCCTACTGAGGGACCAGCAGTTAGCGTAATGGCTATGTCGCTGGACTCCCACGTAGTCAACCGCAGTTCAAGTCCCAGACCCGGTGGCTTAAAACTCACACTGGGTGCGTGTGCATGCGTGCCCAAGATCCCAAGAGGAGAATAGAGAAGAAGGGATTGTGGCGTGACCATCCCCCTGGAGGGGAGGGTGATTTCTCACTTTCTGTCTGTCTGTCTGGTGAGTACACGCACCCTATAGCAAAAACCTCTCAAAAAAAAAAAAAAAACCTTATTGAGGGTCTCTCTCTCTCTCTCTCTCTCTCGCTCTGTCATTAAGGAAATAAATAAGCATAAAATTGAACAAAACAAAACCATCTCTGTCGATTTAATAGACTAATAGACTAGAAGTAGAAAGACAGAAAGGCTATCTTCAGTGTGTACCTGGGATTAGTCAGTAACAGTGAAGATGGTAAGGAATTACCGATTTCTATGAGTGAATGTCAAATCTGTGGAATTTGCTGACTGATTTTGGGCAAGGACAACTCCAGGATATTTTTTCCTGTATAACTAGATGGATGGTGTTGGCTTTTACTTGGAGAAAGAAAACTGAGAACGCAGGTTGGCTATATGGGGTGGGGGTGAGGAGTATAGTAAACCCAAAAGATGTATGTAAAGGAAAAGAGAAGGCATTCATTATTGATATCATTGTATTATTTTCTATTTCAAGAGGTTTTGAAAGGCTCATAGTAAAATGTGCAGCTAGAATAAAGATGGAAGCTATTTAAAAAGTATAAATAGCTTAAGCCCAATTAAATAGTGGTGGACCTAAACACACGTTCCCTGCAGGGCACGATAAGCATGTTTGCTTGATCTTTGCAGAATATATGTGATCCGAGATAATAACATAAGGTTAAGATGGAGGTAAAGAGTATTACAACTCAGACTTCGCAGGATTGGCCTGAACACCACATTGGCAAGTAGAACTGTGCAACTGGCTGGTTAAAAGGGGGACATTAGCAGAGATGATGGGTTTTTATCAGTATCATGACTGGAGCATGTAGCAGAATCCTCCTGTAAGCATTGTGAACATGCAAAGTCTCCCTTCGACATTCTGAATCCAAATTTCTGTCAGAAGGTCCACTACTGTGTTATAAGCCCTCTAGAGAATTCTGATGCAATTCCTGGCTAAGAGACACTGAAGGACAAAAGCTGATGAATTTTATCAGTTTTTACGTAATGTGAATCACCTAATTGGAATGTTTTTTGGAAAGGGAGAAAGATTAGTAATTAAAAAATAATTTTGGGACCAGCAGTTGGTGTCATGGCTATGTCATTGAACTCCCACGTAGTTGACCGTGGTTCATGTCCCAGACCCAGTGGCTTAAACTCACACCAGACATGTGTGCATCTGTGCCCAAGATCCCAAGAGGAGAATGGAGGAGAAGGGATTGTGGCATGGCCATCCCCCTTGGGGGATGATTTCTCACTTTCTGTCTCTCTGTCTCTCTCTGGTGAGTACATGTGCCCTATAACAAAAAACCTCTCCAGAAAAAAAAAATTCAGAGATACTAATTTTGTAAATGTTTTCTTGAACATTTATTGAATATTCAAGTGTCCCGTGTATAAGAACCAAAGATGAAGTAAGCACAATCCTGCCATCACATAGTTAATAATTTTCTGAAAGAAACAAGTTCATACATCAATAGTTTTATAAGGCAGTATGTTAGTGCATTGAGTATTATAAAATGGGAGTGGAAATGGAAACATTGGAGAAGGTTTTCTGTAAGGAGAATCACCTGATTTGAACATGAGTTGGCAAATTATGGCCCACATGGCAAATCTACCATACTGCTTGTTTTGTAAGTAGTTTATTGGAACCACAGTCATGTCTATTCATTTATGTGTTATCTGTGACTGCTGCAGAGTTAAGTAGTCGTGATAGAGACATGGGACCCACAAAGCCTAAAACATTTATCCCTGACCCTTTACAAAATGTTTGCCAACCTCTACATTCTAGAAAGTGGAGACAATATGACATATGGTACTATTTAAAAGAAATACAAGCCAAAGATCAAAGCAAAGGTGGCCAGCAAGTGCTGGTATGGTTGAGGTGCTGGACTCTCACATGGCTGGCTGTGGTTTGCATCCCAGACCTGGCCGCTTGAAAATCATGCTGGGCACCTGCAGGCTCAAAATCCCAGGAGGAGAGGGGATTGTGGTGTGGCCATCGTACCACAGTGTGATCTTTTCACTTTTCCTCTCTGTTTCTCGCTCTCTCTTTCCTTGTCTATTTCCACCAAACCCACATACCTTATGGCAAAAATCTTAAAAAAATGGAAAAAGATTAAAAGCAAGGAGTAGTAGTGAATGACTGCTAGTAAGGTAGGTAGAGCCTAGATCACTGGGCGTATGAGCTCTAGTTAGGAAGTCGGACTTTGTCCAGGGTGATGGGAATCTATGAAGGATTTTAAACAGCTATACTACAGAGACAAACTTGAACTTTAGAGAGCTTATCTTGTTTATGCTATAGTATATAGGTTTGAAGGGGAAAGACTGTGAAGAAGGAAACTGTTAAGAGGCTTGTAAGGGTAATTTATACAAGAATTAATGAACTAATTAAAAGTTTTATCATAAATTTATAAAATGAATATTATATACTTCTTATAATCTAAATTATGCTGACAAGGAATAACTAGAGTTAGATAAAAATAATCAGGAAAAGTGCACATACAAACATATAAAATATATATGGTAATATATGCATAAAATAGAGAAAATGTACCAAAAAACTGTCAAAAGTATTTTCTAGAGGGAGGAGAGAGAAAATAATAGGAAACAATTATCATCGACTGACTTTTTTTTTTTTTTTTTTTTTTTTTTTTGTGGGTGGACATGTGCACTCACTGGAGAGAGACAGAGAAAGTAAGAAAGCACCCTGATGGGGGGCGTGGTCATGTAGCAATCCCTTCTCCTCCATTTCTTCCTGCTTTGGGGATTTTCTGCTGGTATACATGCTGGGTATGTTTCTCAAGTTGCGGATCTGGGGCTCATATCTCAAGGCTGGCTGTGAAGGATCCATCATGCCATGAGCTCGCCCAATTGTCTTTAATTTTGTACACTTCTGTACTCTTCAATTCTCATTTTTAAATAATAACTATATATTGCTTTTAATTTTTTTTATTCAAGAAATGAACTTTTTAGAGTTTTTTAAAAGAGAGAACAAAGATTCATATCATTACCTAGGACAAGGAGAAGGAGGGATGAAGGGAAGAGCACAAATTTGAGGATGATTTTAGGAATTGAGCTAGCACAGCCTAATAATAGAGAAAGTGAAAAATAAAAAGGAAAGCACAGGATACCCAGGTTTCTGGTTAGGGTAACTCTGGTGAATTCTTATGTTAATATCATAATAAAAATAAAATCTTTACCAGTCATTTATGATGTGTAAGGTCCTGTACTAACTGTACTTTACATATTTTTCTGCAAATGAAGGAGGGCTTTTTATCCTTATTTTACAGAAAAAGAAACTGAGCCTCAGATTAAGTAGTTTACCTGAGGTAATGTAATTTGTGAGTGGGGTAACTGGGAATTGAACGTGGGCTGATTGATTCCAAAGCTGACTCTTT
>NW_006159844.1:7232196-7235145 GCF_000334495.1 Tupaia belangeri chinensis | reverse complement strand
CCCCCATTGACCTTATTGGGTTTTTTTTTTAAGAATAGTGTAGATGGAAAGGTAAAATTTATCCCACTCATATTGAATTATCAACTCAGAAGTTTTGCTCTAACATGTTAAAGTTCTGAATCAAAACAAACTGAGGCCTCAGATTGAATATTATAGATCTTAAAAATCCCAATGATATAAAATAGATAACTGTTCTTTTTGATTTTTTTGGACACCTGACATGCTTATTTACGTGGTAAATAATCACACTGAAAAAGAATTAGGATAAAACAAATTTGATATATTTTTCTTTGAATCAAAAATTGTCTCATTTTGTCAGTGTAAGTCAGTAAACATCCATTGTGTGTTCAGTGTGTACAAAGCATATAAACTGCTAGCTTATCTACCTTAGCTTTCTACATGTCTAAAATTTCAGCAAGGCAAGGTAAAAACCAAGATCTAAAAGGTGCATAATTTTTCAAGTAGATCTTTGAGCTGATGGTCGTTCAAGAAATATCCAGAGTTATGCTCCTCTATTTTAATCCGATTGTTACTATATTCTGCTGAGAAATTCTTTCTTTAACAAAACTATTCTTAGTTCTGGGAAGGAGTGTTAGAGTTAAAGGTAAACTGAACTGCCTGCGGAAATGCAGTTGGCCTTTGTGAAGGGGAGAGAAAATGACACACCTCCCACTGAGAGGGAGACAATTTCTCATTATGTCACTTCATCCTGGCATTCAGCCACCAGAGGGGGCATGGACCAGAGTGAAATAAATTCTGCCAGCTGCCTAGCTGGCTTCTCTGCCTTCCAGAGAATGATCACAGCCGTCCTTCCTTGGTGGTGGGAGGAGAGTCTCACTTTCCGTTTGATGAGAACCTCAGTGGTTTCCTAGTAGCTGTGCCTGTGCTTTCCCTCTTGAAGGCTAAACATGCCTGAAAGACTTTCTGAAAGGCAGAGGAGAATGTACCATTAAAATTGACTTGAAAACATAATGATGGCTTTCCTTAGTGCCATGTTCCATGTACACTTTACTTCCTTTCTAATATATTATTGATTTTTACCCAAATATAGATATGGGCTTTCAGAAAGAGAAATCGGGTTGTCAGGATTGACCATTCAACATAAAGTTTGTACATTGCAAAAAGATGTGTTTTTGACACAGTAAAATACATTCCCTTTATGTTCATTATAATTCACTTTAGCGTGACTTGCTTAACAGCATAACATATATCATTTATACTGCTATCCTTCATGCTTTTAAACTGTAATATCCTTTCCTCAATGACTACTTGTCAATTTCACTGATCTAGATTTGATTTCATAAATTAACTAGGCCAATTAAGTAGAGAGTTATCATTAGAATAAGAAGTAGAAGCAAATAAATATTAATCTTCTGTCTCTAAATGTCAGTATTCCAACATAACTTTGATCATACTTGAACACTACTTAGTGGAAGTAAATACACCCCTCCATTGTCAGTTTTGTATTACCCAATTTAACTATTTATGATTATTTGTCATTTATTTTCTCATTCCAAATCCATCCTACTTGGGGGTGGTTGTATTTCTATTTCATCTAAATAAATGAAGTATGGTGAATGAGAAAATACCAGAACTTTGTTATGTACGGATTCTGACTGTGGCAATTTGCTGGACTTTTCCATATGGCCGCTGGGTCTATGGGGCTTTGGTTTCCAAGGCACTGGCACCACATCATATACTAGTAGAGTAGTTTGCCTGTGATTAATTTCTTTGTATTACTTTAATCATTTCGCCACCCTCACAAGACTGGGAAACTACCTAGAGACAACAGTGTTTGACAGAGAATAAGGTTTTAAAATGTATTCTGTTTCAAAGAGTGTTTCTTTCTTAAAACTTAGGGATTTCATCTTCATCTCTTATTTAAATGATCCTTCTTGTAACATTCACATGAACCTTGCTCTGTCTTCCTTGGAGATGGAAAAGAGCTTGTCAATACTTTTTTTATAAAAATATTTTGGATACTTGAATGGAATAATAAACTCACACTTTAGCTTTTTGTCTCCCCCTGGATTTAATAAGCTCGGCTTCTTTTGTATTTTTTCTAGAGCCTATTCACAACCTTTTGCCTTTTGTGGAGAGGTGGGAGAAGTTGCTCTTCTTAGAACCCTTTGAGTTTCTTCCTCCTGAATTATAGAAACATTAGGTTGCTGTGGGAAAGGAACATCTTTATTGACTCTGTGAAAACATCCCAGAAGAGGATGTGATAAGATGATATGTGGGAGAATGAACTTGAAATTCTTCTATTTAACATTAGCTTTGCTCTCACTGCCCTTCCATCACTCTTGTAGGGGTAACTTCATTATGTGCATGGCACACAGAATGCAACATGCATACAACACACAGTGTACACACACGCATAACATACACACCCACAAGTCACTAAAATAGCTTATGGAACATTTTAAGACCTCTGAGGGAGAGTAATATTGGACTTGGGTTTCCCCACTTCTGATTAAAAACTTTGCTTCTAGAAACCAGCAAATCAGTGCTTCTTAGTCTCTCCAAGTTCACTTACCCCTTTGCAGCCCTTCAAGCCTCAGTAGTTTTACCATAGTAATAATTTTTCTCTAAGAATTTTAAACAAGACTTTGCCATTGGACATCCTTTGAAATAGTTAGCTTTGCTTCACTATTTTTTGTAACTTGCCAAAATCACAAATGAAAGGGACTATGTCCTCTAATGCTTCTTCTCTGGTCATTATCTTGTAAAATATGCAGAGTCTGATCCAAGTAGAGTGCTCCCCAAACCTTGCTGTTACTTTGAGAATAGTTTTAATGAGGCTTGCAGCTGAGCCAAGCTCTCCTGTTGTGTTATTATTTGGGCATGTGGAAGCCCTAGTGATTGATCTGTGTGGGGGAACTGGCAACACTCACATGCCCTCTGGGTAGAGGCAGAGCCTCCAGCAGGAAAAATTAGGGCAAGAGGAAA
>NW_006159844.1:7217343-7232165 GCF_000334495.1 Tupaia belangeri chinensis | reverse complement strand
GAAATGTTTATCACCCATCTCCTAGCATTTTATAGCGGTGTTATGGTGAACTGGGAGATGGATGTGTATATTCATGGATTTTGCACCACTTTAAGCACTAATAACATTAAATCAACCTTAATACTTCATGCCAAATGTGCTCTAAAAGAGGGAATAATGGGAATTTTTGTTGACTTTAGTAAAGCATCAAAAGTTACACTGGAAACACATAAAATGCTACAATGCAGAGGTCACAATTATGCTAATATCATGATAATATAAAATATTAAGTCACCAAAATGACAGGATTTACAACCAGCTATCCTCAGTCCCCAGAAACCTTAGCGATAAGCTCATGGTAAACACAACAGCCTGTCCTCCCAAGGAGTCTGATTACAAATTTAAATATGTATATGATTAGAACTCTGCCAGTCTCCTACCCCTAGAGACAGATGAAGTAAAATTTGATTTATATCATACCTGGAAATCTATTGTGTTGGATTCACCGTGATTTGCAGGATCAGTACCAGGTCTGATGAATTTTGTGTGTCTAGCAAGTTGCTTTTGGGAAAAACTGGGGCCAGTATTAATGATCTTGAATCGCCCTGTAATCTCATGAACTAAGACTTAAACATTGATACAGAATAGACAAATATTTGGAAATGAGATACTGGCAAATGAAAAATGCTATACTTGTATTACCTTTTTTTTTTTTCTATCCTAATTTTTGTGCTGTGGTCTCAGATTGAAAAGCACTTTATTCTGATACTTCATTTCATGGCCTTTAATTTGTCTTTAATTCTCTGGCCCCAAAAGAGATTACATTACAGTCTCTCCTTCCATGGAATTCTTTGGACACAATAACTTTGCCAATGGTCATACTTATCAGGGAAGTTAGAAGCATCATGGCTAGGCCACTTTCCTAATAATTGTCAATTCTGGCCAAATAATGTTGACTTCTATTTAATTTAACCAATGTCATTATGACAATAAAAGTAAAAAAAAAAATAAACATGCTGTTAAAACACAATGTTGTTTATAAACTGACATTCTTGAGTATGTCTTTGTACCAAGGTTCTCATTTCAGCTATTTTATTACGTGAACTAAAGTGAACAAGAGGGTATTTATGAGGGGTTGCATTTGATTCACTTTGATTCTTCATCAGTGTTAAATGCAGGCATGTTCCTTATGCTTATGGCTTGCCCTGGCAAGGATAATGAGTACTTGTATAGCTGTACATACGTTACCACTCCCTTTGCATGTATATATAGAGAGATGTTTGATACTTTCACCACTAATTACCAGCCAAGTATAGACATTGAGGGTGCAGATGTTACCTCACCCTCAAACTGTGAGGCTACCAGCTGAGACTAAAGGTCTCACTCATCTAGAAGCTTACCTGGCCACCCCTTTACCAACTTACCACTCTGTCCCATCATTAATGCCAACATTATATATGACAGTAGAACAGGTGGCCCCCAAAGGAATTGCTAAGAATAACTCTAAAGCCATTTTTGTTTTTGTTTTTTAGTAGAGCTTAAGGTCCCTAGCAGTTACAGCAAAGTTCTTACAGGAGATGGCAGCATCAAAGAATACTGGAACTCTATGGGCACTTTTCCTCGGTCAGTCCCTCCATCTTAGCAAGAGCCAATCAATATTTCTTGATCTCCAATTTTGTGTAAAACTCTGTTTGTGCTTAACCCTCCTGGCAATCCCTTTCTTTACCAGCTTTCTGTTTCTGGGACAAAAGGAATGTGTTCTTTCTTTTAACAGGATGGAATTTTTGGACACATTTATTTTCTTTGATTCATGAAGTACTGGTTGGGGTTTGAGGGTTTCTATCATTTCTTGCATTACTTCAAGAACAAAAAGTACAGGTATGACATTTCCAACATCATCAAAATTATATTTGTTTCTGAATAAATGGGTTTGTTTTCCCCTTTTTCTCAGGAGGCTTGAGTTGGCTCACTTCCCAAATGCAACCTTTTGGATAATAAATTCCTTTTGAAAAGATGTGCAAAGCCCTTTTGATGTTATAAATAGCGTATGTAGTGGAAGGGGAAGGACCACGTAATTGGAACACAAGGCCTGAGAGATGTCTCTGAGATAAAGTAGGTCTCTTTCTCTACTCGACATTTAGTAACTTTATATTAGAAGATAGAAATTTGAATAGGTATTTGAATAGGCATTGGCAGCTTTCTACCTATTTGTCTCGAATACAGCCTAAGTGATTCACTGATCTGTAGATACACTTCTACAACTACAGTTCAAAAACATTCAGTGAGGATCCAGTCATGTACTGCTATCATGGGCCTTTAGGCAATCTTCTTTAAGGCAAATGACAGTCTGAGATTCATTCTGAAAAGGCAAAAGGTTTTGCTGTTCCATGGAATTCCTGAAGTTCACAGGGCAGTTAATTCATTCTCTCCCTCCAGCTCTCTTTCTCTGTTTCTCTCCTGTCTTCCACCCTCACCCCTGCTCTCCCTTCCTCTTAACTCTTCTGATGCAGTTCAAATACCTTTAAAAATGCTCTTCTCAGGATGGCCTGTTGTCTTCTCCTCTGTGACCCTTCCTCCCAACCCCCAAGTCTGATGCTCTGTTTTTGGCAGGCATTTAAAACCCTGAAGACATAAACCTCACTTTGTCAGTGTGGCAGTGAGGCCCAACACATCAGTAAATGTCACCGAGGTGTCAACCCTTTACATCATAACTGCAGTTCATTTCTCTGCATTGACAGTGATGCTTCTACTGAGTAAGGATTAGAATGGGCATATTTCCAGATCTTAATTACATCAGGCATAAGGATGAGCAACAGCATTTTTCTTAGGGGGAGAGGGAAGGAGGGGGAGACAGAGAGAGGAGAGGAATGCTGAATTTGGCCATCTAGAGCCTCATGCGTCCCGTTTATCAAGAGATAATAGGATTAAGCTAAGCTATGGGACTGCTCTGGCTAATGCTGCCTTCAGCAGGGGTCTAATAAGGATAGATATAATTGGGTAAATGGTGAATAAGAATGAAAAAGTACAGAGTATAAGCACAATGCTTAGGAATAAATAATGACAAATTGGATTTTGTCCAATCTCTGCAGACTTGGTTAAAATCTGGCATCCCACGCTGAATTATAAGGGGCAATATCTATCTTTCTTCTTGCCTAACTTGTCTCTGTTCATTGCAAATATCAGAAAGTATCCTCTCAAGTTTAACTGGAGTCTATCAATGCTGCTCTTCTGAAATCAAGTAGGAACTGTTAAGGAACATTCAAATAGGGTTAAAGAAACAGAGTAAATTAAGTGCCTAAAAACAAATGTGATACAAATTAGAGTTTGTTGCTTTGACCCTTATCCATTTACAGAATTTACCCCATTAACTACTGAAAATTTATTTTCACTTTCTTCACCTCTCTAAGAGGAAAGCAAACATATAACATAGCCCCAAAGGAGTAATTAATTAGATCATTTACTGACATGGATTTGAATAGTTTATTTAAATACAATTCTGTTATTTATTTATTTTACAACATTATGCAAGAGGTTGAAATTCCTGTTCTAATTTGCACTTAGCAAGCATCTCTGAAAAAATATCACAGTGAAGGAAATAAACAAAGAACCAGTGATCAAAGGGCCACATTCAGAGATGCATAAAAGAATTTTACAGGATGAGGTTTTCAGTAATGAAAAATAAAGGGTGGGTTGAGTGAGAGAGTGAGGGAGAGGACAAGATTGTTTGTTTGTCTTGTATTCCCATAGGCATGTTTTAACAAATATAATGTTCATTAATAAGATGCTGTATCTAAAGGTACGAAAGGAAATTTTTAAAATAATGCTCATGTAGGTAAGAAAGGTCTAATGAGTATGCAGATTATCACAACACAGTGAAGACTGCTTTTGAAAACAGGCAGTAGAAAATTCACAAACTCAGAAGCAAGTTTTTTTTTTTAAAAAAAAGGTTACTGTGCAACCACACAAATGATAAAAGTTGTAAATTCTTCCCAAGAAATGAAAGATTCTTCAAGTGTATTTTCAAAGGCTAAATATAAAAGTATGAAATTAGTTTCACCAAAGGTGAATGCTGATTCTTCTCTAGAATTAAGTAGGAATTATTTTATGAAAAACAAATTATTAGATGGTAGATGATCACATTCCATACCTTCAGGTAAATAAATGGCGGTATAAATTCATGTGTATATCATCTAAATGTTATCTGTCTATGAGCTTTTAGGGGAATCTCTGACTAAACAGTCACATATACTACTCAGTTTTCTTCCTCTGGTCATTATAACTGTAGAGCACAGAGAAATTCTCCCCCGAACTGTTATCCCATAGAGAGTTTAAAGATTAGAACAATTGAGGAGCTGTGAAGATACTGAGCTGGCATTTCTAAAGGAACAGGATAGTAGGTAACACTCTCAAATTCCAGTGTGAAGATTTCTGAGGAACCGAGTATACTTCCCCTGGTCTGCACCTCAAAGCCTCCTTTCCCTTTCTTACATGTCTCTCTCCCTGCTCTTAGCCCTCCTCTCCCCAAGTCCTTTGGACCACTGCTTGTCACTCTGTCCCCTCTCATCAGATTGGAATGCAGAGGGTCTATGTCTCCCTTTCTACCCTTTTGCTTTCCACTTTTTCAGCCATTTTTCTTCTGTCCTTTTTCTGATTTTCTTGCACTCAGCTGGAACTACAGAATTGTTTTGGTAAACATTTTTATGCCAATTATGTACAAAAAATGAAAACATGTTCATGAATATACAAATAATTTTTAAAAGGATAGTCAGACACTCTTTATTTTTTTTAAAAAAGTGCAATGCTAAATTAAATTGCCTGGTTTGTGATCCAGTTGTGGGAGGCAAAGGAGGACCTGAGACAGAGAAATGCGTCCCAAGTGTGTTTGTTGACTATGCAGTCTCCCTTTTATGTCTAACAACAAAAACTTGGTGGGTAAATAGTCAATTTAGGCTAAAATAGAACACTCAACTATGCAAATAGAATGAAGCTTCGGTATAATTTAGAAACAAATGAACAGAAAAATGACTCCATTTTTACATGGCTCAGCTCAGTGCTCTATTTATCCATCCTACAGGACAGTTTGGCCTGCTTAAAACAGGCCACAGTTACTTAAATGAGTGTAGGTATGCTTGTCTTCACCTGTAGGTTTTGTTTTCTCCTGTGCTAACAGAAAACTAAGGATAACATTTTACAAAGACTTTACATTTACAAAGTTATCACCTTGACTATCTGTCCTGAGCCAGTGCTGCTGAGCTTACCCATAACATATGGAGAAAGTGTGAATAAACCTGGACCTGGGCTTTTGTTATGTTCTAAAGACTAAATCAGAATGGTTCATGCACAGGACACAAAATGTTCTCAACCCAGAAGACACTTAACCAGAGAGGAATGATGGTTTTGGTATCACGTGATTAGCCACTAGTCATAGGGACTCAAGTAGCTTCTCCATTAGAAAAGTGACAGCAGAATTTCGAGGCCACTGAAGGAGCCTGGTTGTCACCTCACTTGATTCCTTTCACCAGGTTACTGCACGAACCAAGTACCCACATAAGCCAAGAACTTATCCTCCCCCTCGAAATACATTTCTTTTCCACAAAGACACAAATCAAGGCATGAGAGATTGTGGCTGTAGCTTTACCTGATCCCTGGATACTTCACTGACTTCATTTCCGTGTTGCCTTGTTGTCAGAGAGAAAACCCAACCCACCTGGAGCTTCGGTAATCATTATTAAAGACACTTTTAATATGAGGATTGAAACTTCTGCTTTCAGTAAATAGACTGGATTCACTTACAGGGTTAGTAAATAGTTTGGTTGGAGTGGTAAACAAGTATAAACTCAAAACTAGAAAATGAACCCCAAAGACTCATCTCAGCTTTCTCATATGTAGGCAGATTTTTTCCTTCCTGGGTTTGTGATAAGAATCTCTTATGGATTCCTCATGTGCTTAGCCTCATCTTTGTATAAAATTTTGCAGCATTCCAAATTATCACCAAGAATCCATCTTCCTGAAGACGAGACTCCAGGAGCAACAGAGATTGGCTAAACAGGAGGTGTTTTGAATGAAATGCATAGTTTAATCACATTCTACTTTCAGAAAACTACTTCATTTAAGTTGGTGCTTGCCTGGGGTAATAATTTATGCTCTGCACTTGAGTAATCACCAGAAAGATTGCTCAGAACCCATCCCATCACAAACATAGCCACCAATATTCATGGCCTAAAGTAAACTTCTAAAAACTTTGGATCTATATAATCTCAGCAGAATTCAGACCCTAGGATTTAGTGGTCCTCCCTACCTCACCACTTTTTGGGTAGAATAATTTCATTTTTCATGCTTTATAGTAAAAGTTGGAAATGAAGTTTGTCTTCTTTTCAGAAAGTTTAAACAATGTGGTACTTTTAAGTATTAAAATGCTTACTTTTAAAGAATATTTTGTTTCATAAAAATTGAAGCCTACAATATGTCAAGAAAGATGATTTATTTTTAACTTCGGATTTTTTTTTAATCAGATCTACTGGTCTTTTTCTTAACTAGACCCATAAAGAATACATGGATTTGTATTTCTTGTCATCTCCATTCTCTCTACCCCAAGGAGGGTTGCCATCACATTGGATCATCAAAAAGTCATGACATATTTTTCTATGCAAAAATGTATCATGACTTTTCCAATGACCCAATAGAAGCAGACCAATGACTGGTCACTTTGAGTAGCATTTTCTAGTAGTCCCCCAATTTTTGCTTTAGAAATCATTCCTTTTTTTAGGGCCAGTAGCTGGTGTGGTGGTGTGCTGGACTCCCATGTGACCGAAGGCAGTTCAAGTCCTGGACCTGGCCACTTACTTTCTCACTTTCCCTTTCGTTCTCTCTGTGTCTCTCTCTGGTTAAATTAAAAATAATAATAATAACAAATGAAAGTAAATAAATTATTTTTAAAAATTATTCCTTTCGATACCAGCAGATGGTGTAATGGTTACGTCTGTGAACTCCCACATGGTCAACTGTGGTTCGAGTCTCAGACCTAGAGGCTTGACACTCACACTGGGCATGTATGTGTAAGTGCCCAAAATCCCGAGGAGAGAATGGAGGAGAAAAAATTGTGGCATGGCCATCCTCCCTGGCTGGGGGGGAGGGGTGGTGGTGGTGGTGGTGGTGATTTCTCTCTTTCTGTCTGTCTCTCCAGTGAACACACACACTCTATAGCAAAAAAAAAAACTCTCTAAAAAAAGTGTTCCTTTCTCTCAACATCCTAGCTGTCTCTTGATTTTTCTTCAGCTAATTTCAGTCAGCTACCATTAAGACTTGCAGAATGGACTGTGTCACTGAATTACCATAAAAGCTGTCAGTATTTATTCATGTAATTAGTCAAATCTCTTATTCAACCAGAAGCATCTATGGACAAGCAGAGAGAGATGGTAATTTGAATGTGGTTGTGACAGTAGGCTGTAGAGGCACAAAACTTCGGTGAGATGTAATTCTTATTCCATAAAACAAAGGGAAAATAATTGTCTCCCAAGTTTTGGCTTAAGTTGGCTGGTCAGCTCAGTCACAGTACTTTCTAGCACCCAGCACTGATGTCCCCGCTTGCTGAGGAGCCTAGCAGATTCCTGATAGACATGGCCACTCCTCACCCCAGCCTCTAGACTCCTGCTTTCACAGTCTAATTTTACTTCACCTAACCTTTAACTTTCAACATATTAAGTTACCTCATCAATCCAGATCAAACTCAGTAGACATTTCACTAAAAAGAATAGAGACAAAGAATACCACTTTCCTGATACTGTTCAACAGTTTTCAAGCTGCTTTGGCCTCCTATGGGGAGCCTTCATGCTTGGTTTGTTTATGCTCTCAGATGAATCTCTTTTTGAGGTGTTTATTCCAGTGGTTAAATTTGAAGAGGTGAAGAAAAGTCAAACTCTCCCTAATATTGCCTAGGAGGAGTCTAAAATAATTGGTACACATGGAAATATATTTTACATATGAGGAAAGAGAGAGGATTTCATTTCTTCTTAACAGAAGAATTTTCCAAAATTCTAGGCTAGGGGAACTAAAGAACAAATTAACTTTTTTTCTCTAAAAGTATGCTAATTTTTATTATTTATTTCATTATCATCATTAGTATTTTTTTTAATTTGCTATAGGGAATGCATGCTTATCAAAAAGAGAGAGAAAAAAATGAGAAAGCAAGTCACCAGGTCTGGAGCTTGAACAGACGTGTTGTCTGACATGTAGGAGTCCAGCGCCTTAACCATCATGCCATCTGCTGGTCCGTTTGCTTGATTTTTTTCTTAACATGCATAGTAGATGTTATTTTGTAATGTATTTCCTATTTAAATTTTTGTTTTCTAATTCTTCATTCCCTTAACCAAGTCCCAGATATAATTCTTGAAATTAGTGGATCATCTTTCTAAAATTATACATTTTAATTATGATTATTTGATAAGCATTTCAGACATACTTACCCATATATCACATAAAATCAGAAATAAGTGTGTATATCAATAGCAGTTTAATCCCAAATGCAAGCTTTATTTAAACTATCGAGGACTTGATTATAGGAGCTTTGAGATTAGAAATGAGATTTACAATTGGCTAGAGGGAAATATTTAAATATCTTTGCTAGAGCAAATTATAGTCATTTTTAAAAAGACTTAAAATATGAGTGTACTGAGAATTTTCTCTAAGTTATCCTATTATTGAATTATTATTTTTTTTTTGTAGTCACCTCTTCAACTATTTAGAAAACAGCTTGCCTATAAGCAAGGAACATCTATTTTACATCTTACAGCTAGCAAAGTAAGCTTTTTGTGGAAAACATGAGTGTAAAGCAATTTCCCATTTGAAATGTTATATAAAACTGAAAAGAGGAACTGATCTACTGATTTTCACTGTGCAACAAAAATGAAAACAAACAATTAAAAAGTGTTATTTTTGAATATCTTTGGCTCCAAAATGATGGTTATGATTAACCCTGGAGTAATTGAGTAATCATCCCTGACACGATTGCATTTGTCCTTCAAATTTAGGGATCTATTTGATAATCTGGTTCCTGCTTCTACTCCTGATGGCATTTCACACAATTCTGTGCTCTGTTTGCAAACTGCCAAGTATACTTCTCCCTCAGGGTCTTTGTATTTGATGCCTTGACCTCTAGGAATTTCTTAGGGAAAGCTCTGTGTTTTGTCTGCTCCATGATGCTGGTCTCTGTTTTAATGATACCATCAAAGGCCTTCCTTTCTCAAACAGTCTCAAAACAAAGAATTATTTTCTAATCTCAGCATATCCTGTCACTGTTTTGTTTCGTTTCTATATTATGTGATATATAATTACTTGATTGTTGATATTGTTTATTATCTATCACTCCTCATCTCTCTCTAACTAGATCTGGGACAGACCAAATGCCATTGTATAGTTGTGTCTCCAATGTCTACAAGTATATGATGGTGCTTCCTAGACTCCTGCTTTCACAGTCTAATTTTACTTCACCTAACCTTTAACTTTCAACATATTAAGTTACCTCATCAATCCAGATCAAACTCAGTAGACATTTCACTAAAAAGAATAGAGACAAAGAATACCACTTTCCTGATACTGTTCAACAGTTTTCAAGCTGCTTTGGCCTCCTATGGGGAGCCTTCATGCTTGGTTTGTTTATGCTCTCAGATGAATCTCTTTTTGAGGTGTTTATTCCAGTGGTTAAATTTGAAGAGGTGAAGAAAAGTCAAACTCTCCCTAATATTGCCTAGGAGGAGTCTAAAATAATTGGTACACATGGAAATATATTTTACATATGAGGAAAGAGAGAGGATTTCATTTCTTCTTAACAGAAGAATTTTCCAAAATTCTAGGCTAGGGGAACTAAAGAACAAATTAACTTTTTTTCTCTAAAAGTATGCTAATTTTTATTATTTATTTCATTATCATCATTAGTATTTTTTTTAATTTGCTATAGGGAATGCATGCTTATCAAAAAGAGAGAGAAAAAAATGAGAAAGCAAGTCACCAGGTCTGGAGCTTGAACAGACGTGTTGTCTGACATGTAGGAGTCCAGCGCCTTAACCATCATGCCATCTGCTGGTCCGTTTGCTTGATTTTTTTCTTAACATGCATAGTAGATGTTATTTTGTAATGTATTTCCTATTTAAATTTTTGTTTTCTAATTCTTCATTCCCTTAACCAAGTCCCAGATATAATTCTTGAAATTAGTGGATCATCTTTCTAAAATTATACATTTTAATTATGATTATTTGATAAGCATTTCAGACATACTTACCCATATATCACATAAAATCAGAAATAAGTGTGTATATCAATAGCAGTTTAATCCCAAATGCAAGCTTTATTTAAACTATCGAGGACTTGATTATAGGAGCTTTGAGATTAGAAATGAGATTTACAATTGGCTAGAGGGAAATATTTAAATATCTTTGCTAGAGCAAATTATAGTCATTTTTAAAAAGACTTAAAATATGAGTGTACTGAGAATTTTCTCTAAGTTATCCTATTATTGAATTATTATTTTTTTTTTGTAGTCACCTCTTCAACTATTTAGAAAACAGCTTGCCTATAAGCAAGGAACATCTATTTTACATCTTACAGCTAGCAAAGTAAGCTTTTTGTGGAAAACATGAGTGTAAAGCAATTTCCCATTTGAAATGTTATATAAAACTGAAAAGAGGAACTGATCTACTGATTTTCACTGTGCAACAAAAATGAAAACAAACAATTAAAAAGTGTTATTTTTGAATATCTTTGGCTCCAAAATGATGGTTATGATTAACCCTGGAGTAATTGAGTAATCATCCCTGACACGATTGCATTTGTCCTTCAAATTTAGGGATCTATTTGATAATCTGGTTCCTGCTTCTACTCCTGATGGCATTTCACACAATTCTGTGCTCTGTTTGCAAACTGCCAAGTATACTTCTCCCTCAGGGTCTTTGTATTTGATGCCTTGACCTCTAGGAATTTCTTAGGGAAAGCTCTGTGTTTTGTCTGCTCCATGATGCTGGTCTCTGTTTTAATGATACCATCAAAGGCCTTCCTTTCTCAAACAGTCTCAAAACAAAGAATTATTTTCTAATCTCAGCATATCCTGTCACTGTTTTGTTTCGTTTCTATATTATGTGATATATAATTACTTGATTGTTGATATTGTTTATTATCTATCACTCCTCATCTCTCTCTAACTAGATCTGGGACAGACCAAATGCCATTGTATAGTTGTGTCTCCAATGTCTACAAGTATATGATGGTGCTTCCATTATACAGCTCCATAAAATATAAAAGAAAAAGAGCTACCAAGTCATGAAAAGACATGGAGAGACGTAAAGGTGTATTAAATTTCAGAAAAGAGTTGAGAATCCCTTCTCTGAAATACTTGAGACCAAAACCCATTAAGGCTTTCAGATTTTTTTTTTTAATTTGGGAATATTTGCAGTCATATAATGAGATATCCTGAGGAGGAGACCCAAATCTAAACACAAAATTAGAATTCATTTGTATTTTATATGTACCTTTTCATATAGTCTGAAGGTAATTTTATACTCATGGTCAAAATGCTGCCCTATAAACATAATATATAAAATTACCTTTAGCCTACATGTATAAGGTGTGTTTGAAACATAAATGAATTTTATGTTCATTCTTGGATCCCCTCCATGAGATAGCTCATTTTGACCAAGTTCCATAACACGAGGTCAGGTATGGAATTCTTTCTTTTAAGAGATATGCTTTGGCTATAAGGCACGTGCTCTTACTACAGAGACAAAGCAAAAATCAACCCCAAGGGCATGGCCACACCACAGTCCCTCCTCCTCCATTCTCTTCCTGGTATCTTGGGCACGCATGCACATGTGTCCGGCATGAGTTTCAAGCCATCAGGTCCAGCTATTTGAGAGTCCAGCGACGTAACCATTATGCCATCTGCTGGTCTCCAAGTATGGAATTCTCTACTTGTGGCATCATGTTGGTGCTAAGAAAGTTTCAGATTTGGGAGCTTTTCAGAATTTGAATTTTCAGATTAGGAGTGCTCAACCTGTACTGAGTGAAAGGAACCAATCTGAAAAGATTATAAACTGCATTCTAGCTATATGACAATTGCGAAACTATGGAGACAATGAAAATATCAGTAGTTGTCAGGCGTTGAGGGAAGGAAGGAGTGTTAAGGTCACAGAGGATTTTTAGGGCAGTGAAATACTTTATATGATATTACACTGGTAGATAGATGTCAGTATACTTTTGTCAAAACCCATAGATTGCAGAGCCACAGGTAGCATGGTGGTTAAGGGACTGGACTGTATGTGGCTTGAGTTCCAGACCTGGTGGCTCAAAAATCATGCCAGGCACATGTGTATGTTTGTCCAAAATCCCAGGAGAAAAATGGAGGAGAAGGAAATGTAGCGGACCATCCCTCCTTGGGGGTGATTTCTCAGTTTCCCTGTCACTGTCTGTCTGTGTCTTTCTAGTGAGTGCACATGCCCTATGGCAAACATCTTTTTAAAAAATATATTGCACAATCCCAGGAGGACAACCTAACATAAACAACGAATTGGGGGTGCTAAATGCTATGTCAGTATGTGTTTAGTCATCATAACAAATGTACCTCAGTGATGGAGAATGTTGATAGTGGGGGAGTATGATGGGAAACGGTGTAAGAACTGAACTCTGCTCAAATCTGCTACGAATCTAAAATTTATGTAAAAATAAAGTCTATTTTTAAAAGCTGCATTTGGGAAGTATTAAGTTTAATATGAGTGGAGACATCCAAGTGGAGATGTCAGAAAGGCAGTAAAATATTTGAGTCTAGAGATCAGAGGAGCAGTCTGGTACGGAGGTATTCATCTGGGACAGATCGACATAAAGAAGAAATTTTAAATCACAGACAACGCTTAGGAAAGAAAGAGGAGCAGGTTGTGGGACTAGGTCTTGGCATATTCTAGCATGCGGAGACCATGAAGGGAGAGGTGTCTGGTAGGAGGCTGAGAAGGAATTAACTATACTGGAGGGGAAAGCAGCACAAGGATCATACCAATCCCTCGGCTTCACATTCAGGTTCCTTGCTCTACATCCTATCCACCGTTAGCCTCATTACACAGCTATACTTCTGAGCCAGAGGAGATGACTGGATTCTAAACTGTGCTCAGAGTTCTTCCTAACACCCACTTTGAGATTTTAGATTGATACTGCCAAGGCATTCTATAGCTTGGAGCATTGCTGGATCACAGCCTATTGGAGAACTTCAGTTGAGTGGCCAGTGCAGTGGCCATTGTCTGTCTCTCCCTCATTACACCCTCCCATACCTTTCCTACCCCCACTGCAGTACACAGATTCAGAGTCTAATTCCACACAGGACATAAACAACCTGTAATAATGACATCAGATTAGTTTGAGAGGGAAGCTGTCTGGGTTCCAGGAAATGAGCCCAAATTTCCGCCTTTAGGGAACAAGGCAACTCAAAGTGTACACATACCTTAGGAGAAGGGGTATCCTGACAGAATATGTTGAACAGTAACATTTCCCTGAATGGGTTTATCCTCGTCCTAGAACAAGCTTAGGACATTTGGGGGTTTTACTAACAGAACTGTTTGTCCCACAGATGGGAATATGTGTTCTCTTTTATGCCTGTAAGTTGGCCATCACCCTGGGCTGGGAAGCCAAGTGGAGAGCTTCCCCGCTGTCTTGCTGGCACCGAAGTAGATGTGCACAGAGCTGGCAGAACTGGAGAGCTGTGCTTTAGTGTTAGTTTACGTTCTCACCCATTGGTACTATATGTGTTGCAGGAGCGCTTTCCATATTGAGACACCGTATGAACGTGTAAAGCACCAGCATGTGCAGGAAGTGTGAACATGGGCAATAATTTTGCTGTTCTTTTTCAAAGACGCATTATAAAGAAGGCAAGCTCCAAATCACACCCATTCTTCCTGACTGTTGTAGCAAGAAGCCTTCACCTGCTTTGAAGATGGCAAAGTTGCTAAACTTAACCTTGAGTATCCCTATGATTTGTGCTGAAGAACGTTTTGTTTTGTTTCTCTTCCATAGGTATCTGGTGTGCATTTGAGAAACAGAGTAGGACTAAATTTATTTTTAGCAGAATTAAATTTAATTAAATTGAGGGGCCAGCAGATGGCATGGTTGTTAAAGTGCTAGATTCACACATGACTGACCGCAGTTTGAGTCCTGAACCTGGCAGCTTGAAAATCACAAGAAAATAAATTGATAAATAAATAAATGTTTAAAAAAAATGAGGAAATTTGATAGAATACAAATAATTTACATGTAATTTCTACTTTTTTGATGTTAACTCTTATAGTGTCAAACTTCATTATAGCACATGGCAAATAGTAACTACAGTACTAAATATAGGAATATGCTGTACAGAAGGGATTTTGATGGAATCTGTAACTGAGAATAGTTTCACTGAAAGCAGAGACAGTATTGATTTAGAAAATGTTATATGTTTTATTTTTTTAAAAAAAAAAAAAGAGGCAGGAGAAAAAGTTATTCAATAAAAGCCACCTATTCCCATAATGGAGAAAGAAAATATATCAACAAAAGCCAGGCTAGTGAAATGCAGCATCTACTCCTCCATTTTAAAAGAATGCAAACTTGTGTTTAATACCTGACAAATACGACTATGATTACTTAAATTGTTGTGCTTTAATAAAACCTTTTATAAGTCCTTATTAGTTTTTTTTTTCTTTTAGTTAAAGCACAATATTTTGTGCTGTATTTTGGCAGATATGAATGTTGCTATTTCAAGTGCAAGAAGAGTAACCTCCAGAACATATTATAAATTGGCTGGCCTCAGAATAGGGGGAGATGATTAAGTTGTCGAGCTTCCT
>NW_006159844.1:7212071-7217322 GCF_000334495.1 Tupaia belangeri chinensis | reverse complement strand
CTTGTTTTGTAATACTGTTTTATGAGTCGGAGATTCAAACAGAACATGTAGGTCCAATTCAATACCTCAGCATTGTTGATCTGCTTTTTATTGATTTTTTCATCTGCTCAAATCTAGAGTTCTTGGTAGCTTTCAGGAATGTTGTAGCCGAAGGTTGCAGTGGAAGAGTTTTAATTAGAAATGCATTGTTTTCACTGAACTATTGTGAGCTATTTTGTTGCGTTTTGGCTTCATTTTCCCATATTCATGATGAAAGATCTTTGTCATGAAGGGAAAAAGTTCTCTTTGTGCAAGGCAAAGTTAGGGTAATAGGAGGCTATAGATTTTGTGTCTGAGCATCACTGAAGACAGCAACTTATCCTATATACATTTGTTTCATGGACAGGTAAACAATCTCATATTAAATAGGGAGACATGGTGCCTATAAATTTTGAACCTATTATTTGCCTGATCAATTTTTCATAACTTTTCTATATTGCTAAATAATTACCTTATGACACTTGGGGAGAAAATTGCTAAGCACTTTTTATGCTGTTTGAATTTGCTATCTAAAACCGAGTTATGTTTCTTTTTTTTTCCTTTCCTATCATGGCTTCTGTTAATTTTTCTTCAGGATCCATTGAACAGTATACAATGACATTGTAAGTGGGTTGTACTTCTTCACATCAGTGCCTTGTTAATACCATTCATTAATCTAGAACCTCGAGCTTGTTCAGAGATGGTTAGATATTCCATATTTCCATAGAGTTTTGGGGAAGGGTGACAGCTTACTTACAGTTTCTGCAACCAGACCTCATTGGTTGTCATGTCATTTTTAATACTGATAAAATGAAAGGGCATGCACATGAGCTTGGAGCCTTTGAAGGCAGGAAAAGAGGCACAGTGGTGCATGTGCACACACACATACACACACACACACACACACACACAAAGTACACACTCATTCCATCACCCTGTGCTGTGTTGGAACAAATCGAGTCCTTCTGTGTTTGTTTACTTCCCTGTTTGCTTTCTGCACCTGGCAGAGAACGAATTCATGTCCAGGAGCAAGCTCCTCTCCTAGAGAGCCTCAGATGCTGCTGCCAGTAGTACTACTAGGCCCAGCAGCCTTGACGCATATTTATTCTGGGAGACCAGTTAGAGCTGACCCAGTGTGCTGAACCCCAACTCTGTAGAGCACAGACTACAAATCTTCACTACAGTAGTAGAAGCAGCAGCCCAGTCTCCTGTGTTCTTCTCTGTCTTGTAACTTCAATGCACATTCCTTACCCCTATTGTTATTTAAAGTAAAAAATATGAACAATTTAGTATCCACTATTTGGGGACCCAGTGAAAAATTAGTGTGTACAAGTCCTCCAAAATTAAAAGGAAAAAGGCTACTAATAAAGGCATTCCTTTGATATTTCCAAAGCCAGTATTCTTGCTGCATTTTCTGTAAGAGAAAAACATTTGAAGTTGATTGTTTTCTCAGCGCCTAGTGAGGGACATGGAAAAGAGAACAGACTGACCCCCTATTGTATTAGGGGTTAAAGACGAAGCCAAGATTGTCAGACACAGGTTTTCAGGAATCGCAATAAGGAGTTCTTGTTTTTCATGGGTCAAGACTTTGCAAGATCTCTGAACCATGTTGTCCAGTGGATCTTTCTGTGATGGTGGAAACTTCTGAGTTGCGCTGGCCACATTTGGCTATCAAGCTCTAGGGTTGTGGCTAGTGTAACTGAGGACCTGATTTAAATTATCATTAATTTTCTACAATTTAAGTAGCCAAACAAGCTAGTAGCTATTGGATTAGATAGGGCACCTTTAGCATCTTAATTGCAAACATTTTAATTATTAAATAAGTTTCCTGAGTTCTAATTCACCTTCAGAGGGCAAGCATGATAAAAAAAATATTTTTATTAGCAAGAGCAATAATGTGTTATTCTTCATTATAATACTTTATTCTTCTTAAGCCCCTAAGCATTGCTTGTGGTAGTAAATGGCTAAGCATATTAATTTGTAAGACAAAAGCATTGGCAGTATTTACATATTACAATATATGTGGCTGAAAGTGTTTGTGAATGTGTATGTGAGAATATATTTGTGTGTGTGTTTGTTTTAATTAACTCTGCTGAGATGTGCACATATCCAAATGCATGGTATGTGTTGACCAAACATTCAAGTTGTATACCAAATTGTTTTTCTTTTTCTTTTTTCTTTTCTTTTTCCTTTTTTTTTTTTTTTTAATTTGCTACAGGGTACATGAACTTGCCAGAGGAGAGAAGGTGAGAAAGCACCTCACCCTCCTCCCCAGGAAGGACAGTAACATCCCAACTTCTTCTCTATTCTCCTCTTAGGATTGCGGGCACACATGGACATGTACCCAGTGTGTTTTTCAAGCCACTGAGTCTGGGTCTCGAAGGGCATGGCTGGCCGTATGGGAGCCAGTCACTGGCCCAACCAAACTGGGTTTCCCCCAAGTTAGTGAAACTGTATAAGACATTTGCTCTTTTTTTTTTTTTTTTTTTGAAACAAAAATTACTTGTTAACTAGGCTAAAATTTGAGTTTTCTTGGGGTTATGTCAAAAAGTCCTATAATCAAAGTGCTATGCAAACATTCAGAGATGTTCACAGGCAGGGTGATAATCGCACTCACTTAGGGATCTATGCTGCCTTCAATACAGACGTGTAACCCCATTAACATTAATAGGACTTACGCGCACATATCGATAGAAAGTAAATCCCTAATTAGCAGTGAGAACTGTTAACACCCCCACTGTGATAATACCTCTGAAAGATTTTAATGTCGCTGTGATAATAGGTGCATCTTTAAAATTTTTTTTTAAACAATGCAGAAGTCGACACACAACCAAGCGTGAAATTTATATACCTGTAACTGTCACAGGTAACATGTTTTTACTAATGGAGTCTGGGCCTGAATCTGATATGTGCAGGTAGAGGAAGAGATTCTTTTCATTTACTTAGGGGGACATGAATGCTTTTTTCATGCAAACAAGAGAGTCCCTTACTCTTTTTTTCTACCCAGGATGGTAATTCTGCAAAGATTTGTAAAAGATTTCAGCGAAGGACTAATATTTAAAGCAGTGGCCTTTCATCCCTTTTAGAATGTAATATGTAAATAGGATATTCATTGGACATGGTTTGGCTCCACTTGGTAATGGAAGGGACATGGATTGAAGCAAGGGGCTTCCTGTCCACAGCAGTGTGTTATTGATGAGCTGGCATTTGCCCTGTGGCCCTCCCCGAGGATTGCTTACATCTATTACTCACACACATCGATTGGTTAATTTGATAATTCTATCACCAATCGGCTGGTGTCTGACCTTTCGCCATGGCAATGATGGCAGGCTCTTCATTTTTACATTGCAGACCAGTTAGATTGACCTTTTTGAGGAGAATGTCAAGGCATCCCTTGATCTTAACCTGTCACTATATTTGTTAGAACTACACTGTCCCTTAACCTTGATTTATGGTATTTCAGCACTCAGGATATGTATTTTGTTTGTTTTAAAAATTCCTCCTAGGGTATGTTGATCTGAGCAGGGGAGCTTTACAATTAAGGTTACATTCTCATTGCATGTGCTCTGTGCTCAAAAACCATCAGCTGCTCCGTTTTTCTTTTGTTTGACAAGTCAGTTTACACTTCCTGGCACATTTCTCATAAGCATTTTGGTGGCAAATTGAAATGCAAGGCCAGTTTTTATGATATTTTGTGAATGTTCCTTCTTTTATACCCTTACAAAATGATGAAACTGGTAAAAACCTCTTTAAAAACAATCAAGGGAATCTGACAAATCTGAAAATCAAGGGGAAGGTATTATAGTAAAGTTCTGTTTGCTCTCATAGTTTTTTCTTCTTTTCTTTTTCACCCTCCTAATTTATACTCTTGCCAGAGGGAAGAAATTGTCTTGTCTATGCGCTGCTCCTTGGGGAGCAGTACAAGGGCATCGCTTTGTGACTCTGAAATCGTAGATTTGCTCTTCGGTTCAACCAGAGGCAGAATAAAAGGGGACGTTCTCAGCGATCTTTCTGTGTGTGTGCGTGTGTCCACCCACATGTTGGGCACATGAGGACACACGTACGTTTATCCAAGCCCGTTCCTTGCTACCTCTGCCTGTTATGAGAGGCAGGCAGAGATGTCCGTAATTAAGGCTCTGTCGTTATCTAGCTGAAAATAGAAGGAGGAGCTAGCCCCTTTGCTTCCCTGTGACTAAAAACCAGCCAAGCCAATTTCACTAAAATTTAGTAAAATAAAAACTGTGCTCCCAGGATGAGAAGTTGCATGCCAAATTTCAGCCTGAAGCAAATTTAAATGGCTGAGTTATAAACCTTTCATAAAGGATGTTTTGTCACTCACTAAAGATAAAAAGGCTCCTTTTTTGAAAAGGAAATTATCTAGGCACATAGTCTTTAGCGGGGATTGTTGCCATTTATTTAAAGAAAACACAATTTTAAATGACTGGGTTTTTGAGGACTGAAAGCAGCAACTGTGTCTGAGCAGTAATTATGTTTCATAATTTTGTTTAGCAAGTATTACATATTATATGAATAGCATCATCGTAAAAATGATTAGCATTCATACTATGCAAAATTCTGCATATTAAGAGCTCCACAGTAGTGTCCTACATACAATACATTGTAATGGCTCCAAATTATATTGTGTCAGTTGAGCACTCTGTTCTGATGGCATGCCCTAGAGCTCAGCTTTGTGCCAGGGCCAGAAGAGGCCTCAGATTCATACCAGACACCAGGAGAACCAGAGAATGAGCGCTTCCGAAACAGCCTTAGAAAACACCTAGAGTTGAAACAACAATTTCATCAATGATGTTTGAATTTTTTTTGTGTGTTCTGAAAATGCAGAAAAATACCTGTTAGTCTCCTGCTAATTTTTTTCATCAGTGTGGATGTAGTATTGGTATGTGAAACCAAAGAAGTGGTCCATGTTTTCCACAGTGACCCCTTCAAGTGACAGGGCTCATTGATGATGGAGTCTTAAGTCTTGTGTTTGGAGTCTCCGTGGCTCAGATAAATCAATCACCTCCCAACTGGGGGATCAGGCTGTGAAGCCAGACTAGGGGTTTTAGCCGGAAAGCCCCATAGAGGTTGGGGATAGGACTGAGGTCAGATCTGTACCTACAGGGACCCAGCCACAAAGAGAGACATGTTCTAAGAAATTTCGAAGGCCCAGAACATATTTATTAAAAAAAAAAAAAAAAAAAAAAAAAAAAACAATTTTTTTTGCCTCTTAAGT
>NW_006159844.1:7208455-7211692 GCF_000334495.1 Tupaia belangeri chinensis | reverse complement strand
ATATTTTTTAAAAAAAAAAAAAAAAAAAAAAAAAAGCAATTTTTATTGCTGCTACTGTTAATTAAAACATGGGTACACTTTCTGCTTTTCTAATTTGTTTTGTACAGCGAACAACATTCCTTATAAAGTCAAAAGTCAAATTTTAATATATATACAGTCATGTGCTGTGTAATGACATTTGGCTCAACAGTATGTACAAGGGGGGTGTGATAGGCTATACCATATAGCTTAATGTGTAAGTACACTTTGTGATGTTCCCACAGTAACAAAATCAGTTAATGACATACTTCTCCAAAGTACCCCTATCCTTTTGCCATGCAGGGCTGTATGAGTATGTATGTGGATGTACAGATACATAGGTGAAGAAGACTGTTGTAATGGCAAAAAGAAATTGTGTGATCACATGGGAAAAAATAAGTTAAGCATAAGTAGGAAAAGCCCTAAAATAAGTGACTATATAGATAGTTAAAATGTATTTAGAAAATTAACTTCCTCCAAAAAGATTATCCAAGGGAGCACAATGTCCAGGCTCAATTCCTTTCCAGAATCAGACCTCAAAGACTGCTAGGCTTTTTTGGTTTGGTTCTTTAAACAGGGCCCCAGGAAAAACAGCAAAGTAAATTTGAAAGCTGTTAGGACCCTGACTTTGTTTTGTGAATGCCCTTCAAATCCTGGAGGGCGAATTTCAAGCCTTAACCATTTTTTTCTTTAAGAAAACAAACAGAAAGGAAGAGTATAAAACAAGCCTAGACCCCTATTTTCCCACAGTGCTTAAAGATAGATCCTCATTATGCCACCCTAACCATCTGAGGAAAGACAGTGAAATAGTCTGAGATTACTTGTAAGCTCCCGTCCACCTCAAGGTCTGGTAAATCCTAAGTGACCCTGTTCCTAGCTACCACATGACGCTATGTCAGCATGTTTTTGATCTGAGCATGCCTTTGATTTGCTTAAACCTGGCATTTACCCAAGGGGCAAGGGTTTTAACCAATTATAATAGAGACCGTTTAATCGGTTATTGATGATCCGCATCCCCCCAATATTAGAGCAATCTTTGCAGGCTAGACAGTGCTCCACGCACTCAAACTTGCTGAGGATCTTCCTGCTGGATGGATGTTTTCTTTCTCTTTTTTTTTTCTGATCTGCCACTACTTCCAACGGGTTATCTCACTGTGAGGCACTTTCAACCTTCTTTCTCACAGTGAGGCACAGGAAAATAGAGTGCCTGTTCTGTTTTTCTTTTCTCCTCTGCCCAATTCCAGACTCTGTTTTGCTTCTGTCTTGTGGAGTCTGAACAGAAGAAAATAAAGGAATCAAGAGTGTGTTTCTCCCACATTCTCTTCATTGTTACTGCCCCTCCTCCCTGATGTCATTGGAAGCTTGGAGCTTCAGGGACATAGTAGCGTCTGCAAGACAAAAACAGAAGGGAGTTTGTAGGAGGCATGTAACAATTTGGTGCCCGACAATCAGTGAGCTATACATAACCAATCAAATCCACAGAGTCTGAGTTGGGATTTTTTTTTTCTTAAAGAAATGCAATATACCGTGTAAGGGAGGTTTATTTTTAAAATCTAGGAAGTGGGTGGGGAAAAGAAAGGCTTTTTTAAGAATCCCAAGTAGTGGCATTTTTAGTTTGAAGTTCAAGTATCTCTGATTGTAAAACTACATGAATTTCCCTCTGGGGTGTCTTTCAAAGTAGGTTTCTATACTCTAAGAACAAGATGTGGGGAGCAGGGAAACCTCTTAGCCTGGTTTTCTGCATTTTTTAAAAGGCTTTTGCCATAAGGCAGGAATGCTCATTGAGAGAGACAGAGACAGAGTCAATGTGAGAAATCATCCCCTCAGGGGAGGTGGCCATGCTGTATTCCATTCTCCTCTATCCTCTTCTCAAGATGTTGGGCTCACATGCACATGCGCCCAGTGCTATCTTCAAACTATTCAGTCCAGGAGTCCAGCACCTTAACCACCATAACACCTAATGGCCCCGGGCATGATTTTCAAGTAACATGAAGGTGTTCCAAATGATCAGTCCAGTGGAAGACACTTGTGCTGAGAAGAGCTTCTTTTTGTAGTGTTTTCATCAAGAAAAGAGTTATCAAAGGAGAATATGGCCTCATTGATAGCAACACTAGGCAAACCTCTTGCAGTATAATTCTTAGCAGGCCTGGATTGTTCTTATGTTAGTTTTGTTTCTTTTCTTTCCCTTTTTTATTTGTCAGAGGTGTGTGCACTAGCCAGAGAGAAACAGAGAGAAAGGGAGAGAAAGCACCCCCCAGTGGGGTGTGGTCACACTGCAATCCCTTCTCTTCCATTTCTCCATCCTGTTGGTATTTTGGGCATGCGCACCTGTACGTGACATGTATCTCAAGTCACCAGGTCAGGGGTTTAAACCACTCAGTTGGTCCCATGGGATCCCACTCCCTCAACCAATAGGCCATAGATCAGGCCCACATCAACTTTCTATCAACTTTTCAGTTATTGGCTATAATTTTTGAGGCAAATTCACATGGGACAGGATAATCACAGGCAGAATGTGTTGTTTTTGTAAATATGACCTTCGAACACATTTCAGTTGCAATCCAAATTTCAATGTAAACCATGAAAGGGGAAAAATTAATAGCGTGATATAAGGAGCACTATAGTAGGCCACCACATCTCCTGAAGTCTGAAGAATATCCAGCACACAAATGAGAATCGCTTGAACTCTTTTAAAGGCACCTTTTTTTTTTGAGAGGTGTTTTTTTGTTTGTTTTGTTTTGTTTTGTTTTTTGGTATAGGGCGTGTGCGCTCGACAAAAAGTCAGAGAGAAACAGACAGAAAGCGAGAAATCACCCCCCAGGGGGGATGGCCATGCCACAATCCCTTCTCCTCCATTCTCCTCTCAGGATCTTGGGCACTCACACTCATGTGCCCAGCGAGAGTTTAAGCCACTGGGTCCGGGACTTGAACTGCAGTTGACTTAAGTGGGAGTCCAGCGACCTAGCCATTACGCTAACTGCTGGTCCCAAATCACAAAGTTTTAAAACTATTTAACTTTTAAAATGTTAATGCTCAGGGACCAGCAGTTAGCATAATGGCTAGGTTGCTGGACTCCCATGTAGTCAACCATGGTTCTAGTCCCGGACCCGGTGGCTTAAAACTCATGCTGGGTGCGTGCGTGTGCATGTCCAGGATCCCAAGAGGAGAATGGAGGAGAAGGGATTATAGCATGGCCATCCCCCCTGGGGGGTGAGTTCT
>NW_006159844.1:7197631-7208387 GCF_000334495.1 Tupaia belangeri chinensis | reverse complement strand
AAAAAAAAAAAAAAAAAAACCTCTCCAAAAAAAAAAAAAGTTAATGCTCAAAATGTAATGTTTGATTTGGAGCAAAAAGTTGTTTTCATGATTTTTAAAAAATACTTAGTGGGGGAGACAGCAGATGTGTAGCAGTTACATCACTGGACTCCCATCTGGTTGACCGTAAAGTCCCGAACCTACCAGCTTGCTTTTCCACTTTCTCTCTCATTCGTTCATTTCCCCGCCTCCCCCCGACCACCACCACCACACATACACACACACTCACTCTGTCCCTCTCTGGCCAAATTAAAATAAATAAATGGATAAAGTTAAATAAAATAATTCTTGAAAAATAAATAAAATCAGGTCAGGCATGTGTGCCCAAGATCTTGAGAGGAGAGTGGAGAAGGGATTGCAGCATGGCCATCTCTGGGGGTGGCGATTTCCCACTCCTCCTCTCACTGTCTCTCTTTCTCTCTGGCAAGCACACGTGCCCTAAGACAACAACCTCTTTAAAAAAATTACTGGCTACTAGAAGACTTAGCAGTATATACTTTTATTTATTTATTTATTTATTTTGAGAGGTTTTTGCTATAGGGCGTGTGTGCTTGCCAGAGAGACAGAAAGTGAGAAATCACCCTCTGGGGGGATGGCCATGCCGCAATCCTTTCTCCTCCACTCTCCTCTCAGGATCTTGGGCATGTATGCACAAGCGCCCAGCGTGAGTTTAAGCCGCCAGGTCCAGGACTCGAACCACGGTCGACTACATGGGAGTCCAGCAACATAGCCATTATGCTAACTGCTGGTTCCTATAATTTTATGTCTCCTTAAAAATACATCCTTTATAAATGATGTGAATTATAGGGTATGTCCTAAACATATCCCATCCTTTCTGTTAAGAACTATTTTAATGAAGTTTATCTTTTTTTTTTAATTTTCATAAATTTATTTCTTCCATGAGAGACAGAAAGAGAAAGCAACAGAGGGAAATAGAGATAGAGAGAGACAAAGAACCAGGGTCTCCCAACACTGTAGTCTACCCCAGGTCTCAGTTGCCCAGGGTCACAGGCATGTATATCTAGCATGCTCAGGGAGACTCCAGGACACAATCCCAGCACCTTTCTCATGTGGGTTCAGGTATATTACCACTGCACCACCACCTGGCCCCAGTGTAAGTTCTCTTGACATGGAGAAACAAAAGTAAAGCAGAGTATATCTGAAGACTAAAGTCAACAATAAAAGGAATACTATCCTCCTTTATAATATCCTAGAAGGCCAACAACTTGATAATAGATATTTTTCATAATCTGTAAATAGCTTGATTTATCCAAGAAGCAGTGTTTTTTGTTTGTTTTTTTGTTTGTTTGTTTTTAAGAGTTTTTTGCTATAAGGCATGTTCACTTACTGGAGAGACAGACAAAGTCAGAAAGTGAGAAATCAGCCTCAGGGGATATGGCCATGACGCAATCCCTTCTCCTCCATTCTTCTCTCAGGATCTTGGGCACGCAGACACGCACCTGACATGAGTTTCAAGCTGCAGCATCCAGGACTCAAACCACATTTGACTACATAGGAGTCCAGCAATGTAACAATTACGCCATCTGCTGGTCCCACGAGGGACAGTAGTATTAAAAGGTGAATGTGCAAGGCTGTTATCCTCAAAGTTTAACATTTTCTTAAATCTTGTTTTTATGTAACAGTATTGGGTTGTCGGGATGTAAATCATCACTTTCCCGACAACCCAATATTTCCTACCAGGTATTAACTACTCTCTTTTATAACAAAAACAACAAAATAACATGTTGAAACCTCCTGTTACTCTCCAACTCACCAAGTTTTAGAATCCAATTCCTTACTCCATACCAGCCTCCTTTCTGTAATCTTCATTTCTTTTTTTCTGGAAAACAGCTCGTACATCTAGATTTCAGACTTGTGACCAGGATATCAATGGTCCTGAGCTGTTTCGGAACCTCGGTGGCAGGTATAGCCTGTGGCGATTCGTGAAGAAAGGCCTGCTCTTGTAGATCTCATTTAAGGGATGGGGATGTTGGGTTCTAATTTCTATGTTGGACTTTCATGTGCCAGGTGTCTTGGATCAGGAATATGTATGTCACAAAACAGAGGGATATGTATGTCACGAAATGGAGCTTTGTCTAGAGCACATCTATATTTTAAAATAAAAAGTGAATCATTATTCAGAGAAAGGATCAAGTGAGTAAACCCTCTAATGAGCTGAAGTATCATTATTTCATCCAATTGCTCCCTATCCATAAATTAATTTCAAGCCATGAGGGCAGTATAAGAAAATAAATTATTATTTATAGGTCCCTAAATCTGTAATAGCATTAAAAATGATCTTTACACTTTTTTAGCACCACAGATAGAATAGACTTAAAGTCTGCTAAAGGCAACTGGCAGCTGAGGTAGGGAGATGTCAGGGTGATGATCTACCACAAACACTTCTTTGTGTTTTGCTTTCTCTCTGTCTTTAGCTCCAGTTGAAATGTGTTTTTCACCCCACCCACTTTTTAAAAAATTGTTTTTTTCTCCTCTTATTCTTTACCTCACTCAATAGAAAAGGATCGTTACCTTCTGTTAGCTCCTTGGCATTTAAATCTAGTTTTCTAATCAACATCTTAATTGCTTTTAGCCAAAACTGAGTCCGGGTTGTGCTTTCTGTTAAGGGCAGCTCCGTTCCACCTGATTTCTCTCTGTTCACTTCTGCAATAGTCTTATTTTTATCTTTTATTTTCTTTTCTCTGTCCAGAATAAAACTATTTTAAGACCAAATTCTATGTTTCTTTTCCAGAGAACTTCCCTCATATTGGCTCCTTCTCTATACCTCCTTTTCTTATCCTTGTTACCAAATAGTTTGTTTCACTTTCTTGACATTGCCTTCAAGAAAGCCAACCATGCTGTGCCATCTCCAAGGCTTTTTCCTTACATCTTCAGACTGTCATGCGGTAAAGCCACCTTGTCCTGTGTCCTTCTCTCCTTTTTCATGTTAGAAACTATAATAGCTATGAGCTGTCCCCCATAAGACCTGTTTATACTTTCTTACCAACATGTCTCCGTACTGCAGAGTGAGCCTCCATTTTTGGGTCTTAATTGAAGGGAGAACATCTCATTCAAGGATTATGGAAGCTCAGAGATAGTGTCTAGCACACTGCAACCTCAGCTACTCACACAGTAGCTATGTTATTTACTCTCTGTTTCCATCTTCTTTGTGAGCTGTAATTCAAGCAATTTCAATTACCCCCCACCCCCAGTATCCATAGGCATCTGTTCCACAGTCCTCCAGGGATACCAAAGTTCAGAGGACCTCAAGTCTTTTATATAAAAATAGTTAGTATTTGCATATAACCTACATACCTCCTCCCATATACTTTAAGTTACCTAAAAATACAATGTCAACGCTATTAAATGGTTTTAAATTGTACTGATTTTATTTGCATTTTTATTGTTGTATTTTTTTCCAGAATATTTTTGCTCCATGGTTGGTTGGATCCATGGCAGACCCTGTTCATATGAAGGGCTACTTGTACTATAAAAAGCAGTATGCACTGGTGCCAGCAGATAGTTCAGCAGCTGTGTTGCTGGACTCCCACTCGAACCCACTGTGGTTCCAGTGTCAGACCCAGTGGCTTGAAACTCAAGCTGGGTGTGTGTACTTGCATGCCCAAGATCTCCGGAGAAGAATGGAGGGGAAAGGATTGCGGCATGGCCATCCCCTCAGGAGATGATTTCTCACTTTCCCTCTTACTGTCTCTGTCTGTCACTTCAGTGAAAGCACATGCCCCATGGCAAAAACATCCAAAAATAAGTAAATTAATTAATTTTTTAAAAAGTAGACATTAAGCTCTCAAGAATTTTTAAATAAACTTTCCACAGTTAATGTATAATCAGAAACATACATAAAATGATGACAGAAAAGAATATTAGTTTTAAAATCAAAAGGAGTTACCTTTGTCTTTTTAAAAAAATATATATAGGGCATTGGGAACCAGCAGTCGCTGGACTCCCACGTAGTCGACCGTGGTTCGCTTCCCGAACCCAGTGGCTTAAAACTCACACTGGGCGCGTGTGTGTGCATCCCCAAGATCCCGAGAGGAGAATGGAGGAGAAGGGATTGGGGCATGACCATCCCCCTGGGGGGTGATTTCTCGCTTTCTGTCTCTATGTCTCTCTCTGTCTGTCTGGCGAGCGCATGCGCCCTATAGCGAAAATCTCTCCAAAAAAAGAAAAAGAAAAAAAAGATATATAGGGCATTGACTGGATCACTTGACAGTTTCAACCACTACAATAATACCTGCTAATGCACGGTATGTATGATAGCAGTATCAGCCATATACATTGTAAGAGACCTGAGTTTCCATGCCAGCTAAGCCACATACTAACTCAGAAGCAAAGTACTTATTTTTATAATGATCGTGAAAACATTTATGCCATAGGACAGATTTAAGGATTTGGAATAATGTAGCAAAAGCATATTGTACATGTACTAGTTGATAAAAAACAGAAAAGAAACCAACTAGACCTTAATAGGTGAGACAGAGTGACACCATTGGATTCCATGGCTCTGGTACATCTGATATAACCCATTGAAACAGAATCTGGGCCATGTTGTGCTATTTCTTCTTTGTAAAAAAAAGGACATGGCAATTGGGGCAGACCTTTACATACTCATAGTTTATTGAACTTTACTATAAATGTGCTTCTTGGGGGAAAAAAACAAAAAACAAAAAACAAAAAACGTATGTTCCAGAGAGCTGATAAGAAATCTGACTTGACACATGGGAAAAATGCATCCTCTGCCAGAAAAGACAAATTGAAGGGAAAACTGAAGGAGGGAAATGACTGCAACTGAATCTTTTTCCTATTCCGCTTTGTTCATCTTTTTCCTGATGTTATGTTTTCTGCTTTTAGCGGAAGAAGTTACGTTAGTGTACAAGGAAACATTCATAACTCAATGGTAAAGGACTATTTGCTCTACTAAAGGCTGGTTGGTAAAAGGAATTCCTAAACATTTTGCATAAGGTACCAAGCACAGCAATCTTATCTAGACATTATGTTATCTAGATAGCATTCCACAGTTGCAAAAAAATCAATAACAGTCTACACGACAAGTACTGTCACCCATACCACATAAGGTATCAGTCATTGCATCCAAAATTTTCCATGCACAAAGTAGGAAACGATTAGTCACCCTGATACCTCAGGCCTAGTGTTTTTGAAGGAGAGACTTAACAGTGAATCTTGAGTTTCATATTAATCATAAATGAGAGTCCAATTACATGTAGCATATATTAAGCAAGCTACCATCTTAAATTCTTCTCTGAATGACTTAATGTTGCCAGGCCTTTTTTTTCTTATGTTTTGTGTTATTTTGCTTGGCAGAAGATTTTTATATTGCATGTGCTTTGAGGACTTTGCAAATACCATAGAATATGTACTGCATTTACAAAACTACCAACAATAAAAGCTGGCATGAGCTTTAAGAAGTGTGATTCCCAAGACTTTTATATTTCTAATCATATGCAGAGGGGACTGGTTTACTTAGCTTCCTTGGCATACAGGATGAAAATTCTCTAACAGTCCCTATGTAGCATTTTAAATTGACTGTCCTTTTTAAAGGGTAACAGCCCTTTTGCAATAGCATCAAATGGATTAAATCGTTACACTTAGGTAGAGAATCTTATGAATTCATATATTTTTCTTCAGTTACCGATTTAGAGTTGCATCAAGTTTGATTTAAACAAATGTTTATTCCACACCTACTGTGTACTGGCAATTGTTCTGGTTATTAGAGAATTAATGGTGCAAAAAAAAAAAAAAAAACCAGCACCATTTTTGGCACTTACAGCCTTTGGAAGAGTTACAGACAAGTAAAAGGGAATCCCAATTAGTGCTATAGTAAGAGATAACCTTAAGATCCTGTAGGAGGGATGCCCAATAACCCAGACTTGGAATGAAACTGAGAACTTCAGAAACAGATTGGAATTAAGCAGAGAAAGTGAGGAGAGAGTATGTTTCAAATGAAGGAGAAAATATATGAGAAAACAAGCCAATAATTTATGTTGATCTCCCAAATAAATGAATAAATAAATGAATGTTTTAAGCGAATATTTCCCTTCAATACCTTAAAAGAAAAACTCTGATAATTTCCCAAGAATATCAAGTTAATGTGTACAGCAGTTACTTAGGTTTATTTTTTCTTTTTTTTGGAGAGGTTTTTGCCATAGGGCACGTGCGCTTGCCAGAAAGACAGAGACAGAAAGACAGAAAACGAGAAATCACCCCCCAGGGAGGATGGCCACACTGCAATCCTTTCTCCTCTATTCTCCTCTCCGGATCTTGGGCACACACGCACACGTGCCTGGCATGAGTTTAAGTCAGCAGGTCCGGGACTGGAAACACAGTCAACTACATGGGAGTCCAGCGACATAGCCATTATGCTAACTGCTGGTCCCAGCAGTTATTAAGTTTTCATGATCAGAGAATTTTCAGTATTTTTGGTGAAGTTTTATTATGCAAGTTGAATATATTTGGGATAAGAAGAGTTTCAGAGTGACTTGGACTTTGGAATATTTGTGTATATCTGTTGAATTGTGGGGATATGACCCAAGTCTAAACATGAAATTCATTTATGTTTCATATGAACCTATGCACATTGGCTGAAGGTAATTTTATACAGTAATTTTGTAATGTAGCCTATTGACCATGACCCATCACATGAAGTTAGGTATGGAATTTTCTACTCATAGTATCCTGCTGGTGCTTGAAAAGTTTCAGATTTGGGAGCATTTCACATTTCAGATTTTCAGAATAAGGATGTTCAACCTATTATAGGAATATATAATGAGTCAGTGAAACATTGACTCTGGAAATTTAATATTCATCAACATTTAATAACTAATATAATTAAAATGTAACTTGATACAAATATTGTAGCCACATAGTAGGCTCACAATTGATAAGGGCTGAATATTTTAATAGGAGAAAGTCCAGAAAAATTGTATACTCTCTGGGAGAGTACACATTTCTTCATTCTAACTCCAGTGATTTCTGTATTGATACTCTACAGACAGGTCCCTTAGAAAGTTTTGAAGAGAGTCCATTTGCTAGAAATTACATAAGGTAAAATACCACATAAGTTATTAAAAGGTCCTTCAGTAGAACTGGGATTAATTTCCATATCCCTCAGGAGCCCATCTGCACTCCCTTAATCACACAAATGAAATTTTGGTGTATAAGTAAAAATTAGTTACCCCAAATTAAATTACAGTAACTAGCCATATTCAAATTAGCAAGATGTATTTTTCTTTTCTATTTGTTTATTTACAACAAGAAAGAAGAGATTTTTCAAACTAAAGAATTATTTCATATCATCTTAATGTCAAAGATACACAGCTGAACACAAATACACAGTTGCATTCACATAACCAGATCTGATGTCCAGGATTATCTCCATCCATCTCCACCTGCCATCTTCCCAGGCTGCCTCTGACTTCCCTTTCCACCCTCTATCCCTTTTCCAGTCTCTTGTGTCTCACCGACCTCCTTTTTGGAATATGCCAAGCTTACCTTCTTCAGGCTTTTTACATTACCTTACTCTCTTGTCAAAATACTTCCCCACTTCCATGTTCATGTGTTCTTTCCTCTTTGTGTCTTCTGATCAAATGACACTTTTTTTCTTTGATAGAGTGTTTGTGCACGAGAGGGAAAAGCACTCTCCATCATCTGTTCATGACATAGCCTCCTCCTTCCATTCTCCTACTGTTTAGGTCCCAGACACTCACACACATGCCCCCCAGTGTGTTCCAGGTGACTGCACAGTCACCATATAGGACGTGACCTCTCATGAACAGTTCATTACCTCTGCTCCCCAGACCTAGCCCCAAATGGCACTTTGTAAAAAGTCTTTTCTGGCTGCTCCATATAAAAGAGCAGCCCCACCTCTTACTCTGCTACTGTGCCTTGCCACTCCCTGTCTTCCTCCTTACCCTGCTTTATTTTTCACCATTACCCTTATTGCCACCTGAAATACTCTATTCATTTATGGCCTGTCTCTTCAAAAGCAATCCAGCATTTATAAAACAGCCATTTTGTTTATTGATAATTATTCTCTCCCTCAGTTTTAGAACCCTATCTCGCACATAGTAAGTGCTCAGTCAGTATTTATTGAATGAGGGCTAGCAGATGACGTGGAGGTTGAGGTGGCTGGATCTCACTTGGCTGACTGTGCAGTTCAAGTCCTGGACCTGGCAGCTTGAAAAAGGCTGAGCACGTGTGCATGCGTGCTCAAAATTCCTAGAGGAGACTGGAGAAGGAACTGCAGAGGCTGATTTCTCTCTCTGTCAGTCTCTCTCCAGCAAGTGCAAACTAAATAAAAGCAAACTAAAAATAAGTAAATAAAATAAAAAGAGAAAAACATACATACACACAAATACACGGGAGACACATCTTTCCATAAAGGTTTATAAACTTACAATTCTCTATAATCTGTGATAATATACTTAAAGTAAATAAAAGATTCTGCTTAAGTGATTAAATGAAAGGATTAAAGGAAACACTTTATTATATTTTACAATTAAATTTATGATAGTTTTGGATGTTTTATTTGCTTTTACAGTATTAAAACTCTCCACTAAATGTTAACAAAAAATATCCTGATTATAATATGACAATCTGACATATTTTCATTCAATCTTCTGCTAAATAAAATATAGATTGTCTATGAACATTATTACAGTCTGTTTAATGGACAATATCAGTGTATGGTAGTGAGCCAGAAGCCATGGTTTGTGATCCAGTTAATGCTTTATCTTGAAGATCATACTAATCATCAGATGCTTAGTGACTATCATGTTCTGCACGTCACGGAGGGAAAAAAGGCCAGGTCTAGGCAGATTACTGCAGAGAAGGGCAGTCTCCCCCACTCCCTCCCACTCTACCTGCAGTAGGAGCTGTGTCTTCTCCGTGCTCCCTTCACACCCAGAGTTTTTATTTTTGCTCTTTGTCCACGTTGAAAAGTTCCTCCTATTTAATTCTGAGCTTTCCCAAGATCATCACTGAGCATTTTAAATCTATTAGCTTTTGAAATTAATCAGACCAAAGGATATCAACAGTAAACTCAGGCTGGAGGACAAAATATATTCTGTGAAGAGCTAAATGAAAGAACCAGCTCTACCACAGCTCCTGAAATGCTGCAGATCTGAAATGGGTTGGGGGGAGGGGACATTTTGTGGAATTTGAATGCCTGTGTTGGATTTCTTTTGTCCCCACCAGAAGATGTAAGACTATTTCTTATGTGTTTGGGCTATTATCCCAACTGAGGAATGTAAGGGGTAGGGTGTGGTTTCTTTTTTTGGCTACCAGATAGAAATTAATAGAGAAAAAATGTGTTGTCACAGAATTCACTGCTATTTCTTTTGCTTTATATTTCCAGTAATATCTATTCATGATCAAATATAAATAAATACCTTAGACTGCCATCTTGTGTGGGAGTTGAAAGAACTGGGCATTAAAGTACTGAAAATTTTATGTCTGTTCACTTGTGGCCAATGAAACCTAATTAATACTTTCAGTTTTTTGACAATAAATATCAAATATTCCTTCTCTTGTTTCCTGAATTGTTCACAGTGTCATTTCCTCCCAAGCATAGTCAAGTTATTCTTTTTTTTATTTAACTTACAGGAAGAAGCTTTTTCTCTTTTCATCTTCAAGTTGAATTCCAAGTTAGTTTTAGATTATTCTTCCTAATTCTGCAATATACCCCGATCTTAGAATATGGAATTTCTTTCCAATTTTATAGTGTTTCAAGTATCCAGTTCTGTTTTGCTAAATTTTCTTGCTAATCTTCTTTGTCTAGTAAATATCAAGATTTATGGCAAGAGATTAAATATTTCTGTGACTATGCTATTCCTTTTTGCTTCTGATTTTGAATGTGGATTTTTAGTCCTTTCTTTTTTTCTTTGAGCGATTTTTGCTATAGGACACGTGCGCTCGCCAGACAGACAGAGACAGACAGAGAGACAGAAAGCGAGAAATCACTTCCCAGGGGGGATCGCCACACCGCAATCTCTTCTCCTCCATTCTCCTCTCAGGATCTTGGGCACGCACGCACACGTGCCCGGCATGAGTTTAAGCTACCAGGTCCGGGACTCGAACCATGGTTGACTACGTGGGAGTCCAGTGACAAAGCCATTATGCTAACTGCTGGTCCTTGTCCTTTCTTTTTAATTGTTATGGTACACACACACATACACACACTTTTTTAGTTTTGATATATAATTAGTTTCTATCTTTGATATATGTGTAGAAAGGTATCTCTGTCATTTTTTTAAGATGTAACTTCTTCTCCCTCCCTGCCCCACACCCAAATTAGGACTCTGAGGCTGAAGTTGCCACCAAAGGGGCTCTTCCATGAGAAAACTCAGCTTGCCATGGAAAAGTTTGCTAAGGTTTCATTCAGCCCCTAGTCTCCATAGCAAATAATATTGCCATTGTTCCTCCAGGAAGGAGCAGCCTGCATTCAGGATTCCATATTTTCCTTGTTATGGCAAAACCAGCAGAGAAACCTTCCCCGCCAGAGGAGCAGAACAAAATTTACAAGCAGTTTACTTGGGCAAAGAAGCCAGCTGCACACACAGTGCTCGCTATTTAATTCAGAACAAAATCATATCTGTTCTTGTTCTTATGTGACAAATCATCATCCTAGGTGCATTACCAAGGTCTGCAAAGGTGAGGCTCAAACTACTCCCAGAACTAGGAA
>NW_006159844.1:7191027-7197600 GCF_000334495.1 Tupaia belangeri chinensis | reverse complement strand
GACATGGTGCCTAAAAGGGAGCATGGGATAGAAGACGTAAGCTTGAGGGAGGTGAGCCCGCTGAAGCCAAGTTTACTCAGTGTACTGTTCGACATCATGTAAAATCCAAAAGCCTCCAGAAAGTATCCTTCTCTTGTGCTGAAAAGTGCAAATAACTCTGGGGAAAATTCTCAGTATCCAGGAAGCTAAGCACACAAACCACAAAATAGACAGGTTGGTTATAGTCAGTCCTCCATTATCCTCAGGGAGACTCAGTAAATAGAGAGAGGCTTAAAGCCAAGAAGAGGAGAGTGATATAATACTCTTTCTGCCTGTGTGAGCATGCGTATGATCTCTTTAAAGGTGTATCTGATTGTTTTCATGACCCACACAGTTTCCTAGCCTTCCTATAACTGTCGGGCAGCTGAGCAGGAAACATTCACATCGACATGGGGTCACAGGATTGGATGAGCGTGGAAATCTCATACCACAGCCATCTTTCCGGCCAGACTTTGACATCAGTCTCTTCCATGGGCATTCATCCATTCTCAGGCCAACAGAGTCCTTAGCTGCTCTGTGATCTCTGTCCTGGGACTTCTTTATTGGAAGGTGGAATTCTTTTTATACTATAAGAGTGATTGAGAAGGTGATGGTCTATTTGTGCTTCTCAGGAAAGGTATGGTTTTTCTTCAAAATCTATATGACCTTATTTTTTTTTTTTACTTAAGACCATGTCCTATATATAAATTCAAGGATTTTAGAGGTCTTAGTGGGGCAGTATTATTGGCATTAGTATTTTAAATTGTTATTGATTATTGATCATTCAGTATTTTCTTGGAAAGCTATCTTTTAAAAATTATTTCATTTTATTATTATTTAAAAAAAATTTTTTTGGAGAGGTTTTCGCTATAGGGTGCGTGCGCTCGCCAGACAGACAGAGAGAGACAGAGACAGAATGCGAGAAATCATCTCCCAGGTGGGATGGTCACGCCGCAATCCCTTCTCCTCCATTCTCCTCTCGGGATCTTGGGCACGCACGCACACGTGCCCGGCGTGAGTTTTAAGCCACCGGGTCTGGGACACGAACCACGGTCGACTACGTGGGAGTCCAGTGACAAAGCCATTATGCTAACTGCTGGTTCCCAAATTTTCTAGAGGGCATGTGCACTTATCAGAGTGAGAGAAAGGGAAAGTGAGAAAGCAAACCACCAAGTCCAGGACCCAAACTGTGGTCAGCGATGTGAGAGTCCAGTGCCTTAAGCACTATGCCACCTGCTGGTCCCTGGAATGTCACCTTATGTTGATGACTCCTTGTTTTGTTTTGTTTTTTATTTTATTGTAAGTTAGTTCTTATGGGCGTGGTGGCGCCCGCCCTATGTAAGTTAGTTCTTACTATGAGCAAGAGAGACAGAAGACAGACAAAGAAACAACACCCCTGATAGAGTCTTAATGCCCAGGATTATGGTACACATGCCCAGCATGTTCAGGGAGGCCTCTAGATGAGAACCCAGAACCTTCAGCCTTGCAGAGCTCTTGTTTTGTCACTCTGCCAGTGTCTGGCCTTATTGACTCTTTGGTTTTAACTTGATACCTTTTTTTAAAAAATTACTATATTTACCCCATGAGAGAGAGTGAGAGTGAACAAACCCAACGGAATCTTGACACTAAGATCCACCTCCAACCAGCCATAGATCACGGACAGTGTGTACCTGGAGTACTCAGGGAGGTCTGTGGACTTAAACCAGGAACTGTCTCATGTGGGATCACCTCACAGATTATTGTGTTTTGCCGCTGTGCCCCATCTGGCCCCTTAACTTTTTATATTTAATATGTGATTTATTTGGGGTAGAACCTATTCAAGGGTGAGAAGAGACTCTAAGAACTGTAAGTGACTGGAGCAAACAACTGGCCTATTCTTTTCCTTCTTTTCTCATTCCATTTTAAAGATAAGAAAGCTGAGTACTCTGAGACCTTAAATGACTTTCTCTGACCTGAAGCTACTCAGTAGCAGACAAAACTAAGGCCTGAATCTTAATTTTAATCTCACTGTCTTCTGCAACTCTCTTCTTGTTCTGTTGTGTTCAAAATGACTGTATAATTGTTTAATTGTATGGGTTTTGTGATCTGGAGCATCAGACCGGAATGACTCCAGGTGTGGATTAGTTCCAGCAACTTCAGTGGGCTTCAGGGTACTAGCAAGATCACTGAACTAACCTTACGTAACCAGTGAGTTCTGTAAGGTCCTCAGAACTCCATGAGGCCGGGAATAGTTCATGTAGATAGACTCTGTAGGCCTGTTGTATGACAGTTTGCCATTAGAGCCCCTCTTGTGCCACATTCCACTTAAAGAAGGAGTCATTGTGATTCCTCAGTTGGCCTGCACATTTGTTTCTAAATGGGGAACAGCATCAAGTCGAAAGTCTACTCTCCACAGCTTTTATATCCTGAATCTATGTGTGCACACACTTTTTCTTTCCCCTCCCTCAGCACACCCCAGGATAATAAAAATCAGAAAGGTTTGACAAAGAGAGAGCGCTCTCAGGACATGCTCCTCCATAAGAGTTTTGCAATTTCCAGCGCAAGCTGAAGCTGTACGATGCGGTGTGCAGTTGGAAAAGCAGTTTGTTCTCTGCTAATGATGGCTGTGGATTCTGAAATGAAGCCCAGCAGGTGGGACAGTGGTACTCAATTTTCAAAATCTGTGCCCTAAAACGTGTTTGCTGAAACCTTGTCTCCACCACCCTTTAGGGGCCTCCACATCCATCAAAACTAGACCCCAGGAAAGGAATTCAAGGCTTCTATTTCTCACTAGTGCTTTCACAATCTCCACTATGATTCAAAGGTTGTCTGGAAAGTTCAGTAGCCAAAACTTCCCTCCTCCTCACTGGAACATAAATTCAGTCACTTCCAATTCTGGTGGGTGGAGAGTAGGGAACTGGGTTTGCCAGTCCAGGTATCAACAATAACTTTAAAAAGGATGCAGTTCCTTATAACCCTGAGTAGCAGCATTATGTCATAAGGCACTCATTTTCTCAAAATAATAGATGGCTGAGGTGTTAATAATGCTATTGTTTATTTCTGTAAGCCATGAGTGAGGAAAGAAAAGCTTGCCTTTTCTATTCATTGAAGATTTTAAGCTTTCCAGATTTAGTGCATATTATAAATTACTAGATTGACTGTTTAACTGGGCCTTACTGGAAAACTCCCACTTGCCACCTCTAAGGTAAATGCCAATGCTGCAAGATGTATATATATAAAGTATTAATAAGGTATTAAAAAAATTATAAGGCCAAAGGTGCCCTCTCAGGGAACTTACTGATATGTTCTTCTTTACTTATAACTTGAACAATCTTTTTTTTTTTCTTTTATATTCTTGAGTTTTTTTGCCATAGGGCACATGCTCTCCGAGAGAGAGAGACAAATGATTACACCACAACCCCTTCTCCATTATCCTCCTGGGATTTTGGGTGCACAGGCACATGTTCCAGGCATGTTTTTCAAGCCGCCAAGTCTGGGTCTCAAACCGCAGTCAGCCATGTGGGAGTCAGTCCAGCACCATAACCACTTTGCCACCTCCTGGCCCCGTGCTTTATTGTTTTAAAGCTGGCACTGAGTGGATGATTTACCAGAAAATCCCAGTTTTATAGTTCCTTTATTTTGTGAGTGTTGTTTTTTTCTCAAGAAGAAAGTTTTCAGCACAACACTTAGTCTCCTCAATGGGAGGAAGTCCCCTGAGAGCAAGATCTCCCATGGGAGATGCAGAAGGCACAGTTGTGAATTCAGTAGACTTCACAAAGCTTCAGGTCCTCAAATCCAACGCATTATCTTTCCATGTAATTAAATTGCCTGTTATTTTACGGCTCTGTTTGATTTGATTAAAACCGCAGCAACCAAGTCATTTGTATTGTAAATTATACAACTTCATATTTTTATTTCCATCACTTTTGATCCCTTTCAGCAGGTTTGCCTGGATAATTGAATTACAAGCTGTTTTAGAAAAATTGCAATTTAATCAATAAGGAAAAGGCCAAATCTCTAAACAAGATCAAAGGGCATACCACACCAAAAAATATTCTCTTTCAGAAGGTGTGTTTGGTGACATTTTTGGCATGATTCCTAGGTGTACTGTTACATCATCTTTGTTGGTTAGATAGTCACCAGTTCCTCTGCATTAAAAAAAAAATGTGATGGATAAAGACTTGATTAAAATGGACACAGTCCTGCTAGGGGAAAATGAAGCTCCTGAACTTAAGAAGGGACAAAGAAATTGAAGCATGCTTTGGTAGCAAGACTATTGTTCTGTTATAAAAAGAACTAATATTTTTTTCTATAGGGTGTTTACTATGGTAGCAGGTGTTTTTGCTTTTGCAGTATTCTACTTCAGTGCTTTCAAACTTTATTGTGTATCAGAATCACCTGGAGGGCTTTTCATAACTCAGTTGTGGGTCTCATTCTAAGAAATTCAGGTTCCTTTAGGATGGGGATTTGACTGGTCTAGCTTCCAGTTTACACTGATGCTGCTGGTCTACCCAGCATAGGTTCAACTGCACTGTTCTACATAGAAACTTAATTTTGCAAAGACTATCTATATATTTTTTTCTTCTCTAAGAAAGAGACAGACAGACAGAAGCACTCTCAACAAGGTCTTCACACTCACTTCATCCCCAGTCCTAGCCAGCCAGGATCACAGACATGCCTGTGCATCCCCAGTGTGTATAGGGAGACCTTAGGATGTGACCCTGAGACCTTCCCATATGGGATCAACATCACAAAGCATTGCATTACTGCTGGCCCAGGTCTTTGGCTTTTTAAATTAGCTTGCCTTTTTACCATTGTGGCAGAAAGAATGCCTCTGCAGTAAGTGAGCAACACAAGTTTAAAGAAATCCTGGGCTGGATTTTTCCATCTTCTCCTCTATGTTAACTTTTATTTCTTTGTTAAGAACATTTTTAATACACTACTGATTTTTAATCTTGGGTCCAAGCTAGTTAGCTCCATGGATTTGTAAATGCTTTTTTACATCAAATTTGTAGAGCATCTTTTTTTCAAATAAAGTCAGTACAGTCTGTGACATGACATGTTGTTTTCCTGGCAACACAAAGAAGTGTAAAAAATCCATCCAACACCCTAGAAAAGTTTTGTAGGACTTCACATTGTTCCCTGCTTTGATCTGAAATGAGATGAAGCTGACATTAGTCATGTATTTTACTTTAGACAGCTACTTCCAGATTTGTCGGATCAAAATATCTTATAAATGACTCAAATGTTATAACAAATGGTTCAAACCTCATGGCATTTGTGGAAAACAATTTAATGGGGTCCCTGAGCAGCTACAGGATAAAGAAATTTGAGTTATGAACTCTAGCAGCATTTTGATGTGGGGTTTGCATTCTGGTATGTCTCTGTGTGTACTAAGTGTTTCTCTCTTGTAGAACTTCGATTTCTTCTGTGGCAAGGTCAGAAACACATACATCTGAATTTTCTATAGGACCTGCAGCGAGGCAAGAAATTTTTCATATGTGGACCTATCCATGTAGATGTTTTTTTAAAAAAATTATTTTTATCTAACTTTATTTATTTATTTATTTATTTATTTATTTATTTATTTATTTATTTATTTATTTATTTATTTATTTATTTATTTAAATTTGACTGGAGAGGGACAGAGACATAGCAAGAGCGAGTATGTGAGAAAGCAAGCCACCAGGTCAGGGACTTGAACTGCGGTAGACTATTTGGGAGTCCAGTGCCCTTAACCACTGTGCAACCTCCAGGCCCCCCATATAGATATTTATATATTCTTAGAGAATTATAAAAATGGAACCAATCTTGAACATCTAATTTTGGAACCAGCAGTTAGCGTAATGGCTATGTCGCTGGACTCCCACATAGTCGACCGCGGTTCGAGTCCTGGATCTGGTGGCTTAAACTCCCACCGGGAGCCTGTGTGGACATGCCCAAGATCCCGAGAGGAGATTGGAGAAGAAGGGATTGCAGCATGGCCATCCACCCTGGGGAGTGATTTCTCGCTTTCCATCTCTCTTTCTCTCTCTGTCTGTCTGGTGAGTGCATGCGCCCTATACAGATGAGAGAAAAAAGCCAGGCCAGTGATTTTTATATGGCCATATATATTTTTAAATGTCGTTTCTATTTTTAGAAGACTTCGGAAATTGATTTCAAGATAAATTTTTATAAAAAGAAAGTTATTACTCCAGAGTGTTTGTAATTGTGGTATTTTTCAACAAAAAGAGGCATTAACTCTAATTCTGTGGGAGCAAAGCTAGAAAAACTGTTTTCACCTTAGAATAACTGTTTCTTGGAACCAGCACTTAACATAATGGCTATGTCACTGGACTCTCATGTAGTTGCCTGCGGTTTGAGTTCCAGGCCCGGTGGCTTAAACTCACACTGGGCACGTGTGCCAATGTGCCCACCCAAGATCCTGAGAGGAGGATTGAGGAGAAGGGCTTGTGGTGTGGCCATCTCTGATGGGGGGTGATTTCACTTTCTGTCTTTCTCTCTTTCTCTGGCGAGTGCATGAGCCCTATAGCAAAAACCTCTCAAAAATAAAAAGAAAACCTGTTTTTCTGTTCA
>NW_006159844.1:7158279-7191014 GCF_000334495.1 Tupaia belangeri chinensis | reverse complement strand
GGTCCCATTTACCCACTGGCAGAAGGGTTGGAGGGCACCTAGCCACATAATGCCTTGGATTGAAGTATACTTATTATCAAACTTAACTTGAAATTAATCAATACTTTTTCATTCAAATACTCGTGAACTAAGATCACAAGACACTTATGAGCCCCTAGTTAACAGTACCATCTGTAGCATCCTGCTTGCTAACAAATTAGAGCTCTATTTAAAATGTGGTCAAAATAACATTATACTTATTATAGCTAGTACTTATTAAGGACTTCTGTGCCTGGCACTGTGCTAAGCCCTTTGCGTGATTTGTTCTTTCTTAATTGTCACAACTGCCCTGTGAGCACAGCAGGTATTGACTCCAACATTATATAATATTCTTTGTACTGTTATTATCCTCATCCTGCCAGGGAAGAGCTGCAGCTTAGGGAGGTCAAATAACTTGCCCAAGTTCATACAGCTAATAAGTGGTAAAGCCAGGATTAAAAACCAAGCCTTTCCATCATTCGAATCTATCCTATTTTCATCAAACTGCTGCCTTCCAAGGGAGTAGGGAGGATTATGTTCTTATGAATGAAGAGTTGAGTACAAATTTAAGCTGAATGGGCAAGTGGTTTTTTCCTTCTTGGCTTCTAGAATTTGCTGTAAAGTTGTCTGACATAGAAAAAGCACACACTCCAGGTTTTTATGGGTCTTGTTATGAAAAGTCACTTTTTGCCAGCCACAATGAACGTATTTTCTCTATGAGGGAAAAGAAGGATTGAGAGGGGTGGGAAGGTGAGAACCAGTTGGAAAAGTCTTGCATGCCCAGGCTTGATGAAAAGCATGTATCCCAGGCCCACAAGTAATCATTTAAGAATTCCTCGTCCTAATAAATTCATATCCACAGGGGGCCAGTTCGAGCTATGATTAGGTCACAAGTGAAATGAGTTTGGTGGTCTCAGCATAATTCCCATCGGACATTAGTTCACTCACAGGATTACAGTACAGTTTTGTCCATGTCTGCATTATTGTCTGCTTCTACTCAGGAAGTGCTCAGAATTGAATTAACAAGGGGCTTCAGGTCAGCTCGAAGGTGGGCAGAGACAACCTATAGTTTAAGGCATAGTGCCTTGTCAACGGAGTTGCAGATAGCCCGAGCAGCTTGTCTCTCACCATTTTGTCTCAACCTCCTGTCCCTCTGAAGTAGATAAAGTACTCTATAAGTTTCAGACTCTGAGCCAAGTAAGGTTATGTGAGACATAAATAAGGACCATGCCAGTTGTACTTGCTTCACAGTTAGGCTGATTTGGATATGTAACCGTTGGCAAAAAAAAAAATATTTTGATGCCCAAATTAGTTATGTTGCTTCCCTCAGTGAATATTCTTCTTTAAAAGGCATAAGTAAATTGATTAGGAAGTTAAATCTCATGAGGAGTTAAAGATAATTTATCTTAGCTAATCTCATCAAGAAAGTTCCACAAAATTTAACCAATTAAATTTGAGATTATAACATGAAATAAAGAAATTATATTACAAAGTAAAGCTCTGTCAAGTGACTAAAAGATCTTATTGTACCTTATTCTGATTGCTTGCCACTCTATCAGAAGAACCTTTAAGATTGATTATTTAATTGTATGATTATTATAAACTACTGGATAAATTACCCATTAAAGTCATTTTTAATCTAATTAAAATTGTGACAGTTCTAGTTGACTCAATTCAGTCTCCTAAATCATCTGTAGGAAATACCATAGAATATATTAAGTACCCAACAGTTAACATCCTTTTACATAATATTTTAGAATCCTAGATGTTTAGGGCTAAAAGGAACTTGCTATTTTAGTAAAATTCTATACAAATTCCATTCTATAAAGAGAAAACTAAGGTATAGGGGGTCATGATTTGCCCAAGATTTCACAGCTGACCCATGACAAAGAACCAGGTCTCTTCATTTATTCAGTTTAGTTCTAGTTCTATCACGCCAATTATTCGTATTTTTTTTCAGCTCTACCATACACGGATGTGTACACACACACAGACTCACGTGATGGCTACTGCCATGCCCACCTCACACCTCCAGGTTATAGCCAGGGCAGCATCTGGTTCCCATCATTCTGGTTATGACTTCGTTCCAACCCCTTCACTCGGGAAAGTGTATGGAATGAAAATGAATCGGCTTGGCGTTATTAAGGGTCATTTGGAATGGGCATATTTATATACCTACATTACATTTATGTATATAAAAATTCTTCTGAGATCTTAGTACTAAAACTTATCAATAACAGTTATTAATCAGCCTCTGTTAGACTGCCAACTGACCCATCTGCCCTGCTGACAGTTTTTGTTTTGTTTTGTTTTTGACAAAGTTTTATTGGAACTCAGCCATGCCCAATTGTGTAGCTGTTGTCTGTGCTGCTTTTGTAGTACAAAAGCAGAGTTGAGTGGTTGGTCAAACCATGTGACCCACAAAGCCCAAAATATTTATAGTTTCTTCCTTTAAAGAAAAAAGTGACTGATTTCTGCACTAATCATTTTCTAAGTCATATTTTTATTGTTTGTTCTCCTGTTCTTAACCACTCCAGTGCACTGGACACCATTGCTTATAAACCTGTCTTAAGAAATTTTGCCAGGATTTATTGTTCCTCAACCATCTTGTCTCTCTTAATACCTTTATGATCTCTTTTTTATTTCTGGTTTTTACTTTCCTTTTTTTTTAAATTTAAGTTAGGGTTTTGCAATGTTTCAATCCTCCTACCTCAGCCTCCTGAGTAGCTGGGACTATAGGTGTGTGCCATCTTTTCCAACCCTTTGAAATGAATCAGGAATTGAATATAGGCCTCTTGTGTGGCCTCAGCCTACTGAGTAGCAGTGTCAGCCAGCGCTTGGTCCCCCAAATTGGAATAGCACATTTTGACTCTTATTATTTATTAATTGATGGAGGTACATAACTGTGATCTAAATACAAAGGAAGTTGAATAATGACGACGGGACCAGCTGTTAGCATAATGGCAATGTCGCTGGACTCCCATGTAGTCGACCACGGTTTGAGTCCTGAACCCGGTGGTTTAAAACTCACACTAGGCGCATGTGCATGCGTGCCCAAGGTCCCGAGAGGAGAATGGAGGAGAAGGGATTATGGTGTGGCCCACCTCCCTGGGAAGTGATTTCTTGCTTTCTGTCTCTCTGTCTCTCTCTGTCTGGTGAGCGCACGTGCCCTATAGCAAAACAAACAAACAAACAAACAAAAAAACCTCTCCGAAAAGAAAAGAATAATGATGGCTAACCCTTATTTAACACAAAGGAGAGATAGATTCATCATTTGATCTGTTTACATTCTTCCACCACTCACTGGATACAAGGTCTCCTGTCTGTTCTCCATCTTCCCAATGAAATTACACACTGCAGAATAGATGATAGCTACTCAATTATTTCCCCCAGTGGGAAGGAAACATAACAGGGTGTTGAAAGTGGAGTTACAGTGTCAGACTGTCTAGTTTTGGATCCCAGCTCTGTCACTTAAAACCTGCATGCCTTTGGGCAAGTCATATAACCTAAGTCTATTTCCTTATCCTTAAAGTGGGCTAATGATGGTAATCGCCTTGTGGGCTGACCTCAAAGAGCAGCAGTTAAGTACTAAGCATAGAGAGTTTGATTGCATGTGGTTGACCCTGGGTCAAATCCCAGCCCCTGCTGTTTGAAAAACACACCAAGCACATGTGCGTGCGTGTATGCCCCAAATCCACACAGGATGGAGGAAAAAAGCATGACTAAACCCTATCAGGAGGTTCTCTCTCTCTCTCTCTCTCTCTCTCTCTCTCTCTCTCTCTCTCTCTCTCATACTCTGGTAATAAAACCAGGAAAATAAAATAAGCACCTGATGGATAAGTACCTGATGGGATCATTATGCTTATTAAAATTCATATCTATGCAAATCTCTTAGAATGGGTCATGGCATATCATGAGATCTCAATAATAAGAGTTTAAAAATTTATTATTTTTTTTTAGAGGTTTTTGCTATAGGGCACATGTGCTTGCCAGACTGACAGAGAGAGACAGAGAGACAGAAAGTGAGAAATCACCCCCCAGGGGGGATGGCCACGCCACAATCCCTTCTCCTCCGTTCTCCTCTCAGGATCTTGGGCACGCATGCACACGCACCCGGCGTGAGTTTTAAGCCACCAGGTCCGGGATGTGAACTGCAGTAGACTACATGGGAGTCCAGCGACATAGCTATTACGCTAACTGCTGGTCCCAAGAGTTGAAAATTTTGATGAAAGTTGTGATGATGATGAAAGTAAGCAAAAAATTCTTATGAAGAATTCCTATAGGATTGTATTAATTATCCTGCCCTGCCGTGCTTCTGGGTCATCTTCAGCACAGGGAATACTTATGTAAATAGTCAGTGGCTAGGGGAAAAATGTCTTTATTCTCTAAACTCATCCATCTGCATTCTATATCCAGGCCTTAGTCTTCAGCATGGAATTGTTTAATAAACCAGGTACCAAGGCAAGAGACCTGGCTGTATTGAATGTAAAGGAGATAGTGAATAAATATTAAACAATTCTGGCATTGTGGATGGAGGAAATGCTGTGGCTTCTTGGATTAGGTATTCGTTATTGACTTCCTGTGTTCACTAAAACCCCCTAGTTGTTCTGGGAGAGTAAATATAAACATGTTAATGTTCATGATGCTGGCCAAATTCTAAATCAGGTAATTATATTTTGTTTATCCTAATTGGATTGCCAATCAGGTTTTCCCCTGTTCATCCTAAAGTAGAGATCAACAACCTTTGACAAACAGGCTCAATTCAATTCTTTGGAGGTTCCCTGAAGTCCACTTCCTATTCACCAAAAGACTATTGAAACAATAGTAATAATACATATGAGTATATTACATTTGCAAGGTGCTTTACAGTTTACAAACTGACTTTCATGTGACTTATGTCATTAAACCTTTACAACATCCTAGAGTTATGGAATCTCAGAGTTTGAGGGAGTTGTCCACCAATATAGTACTCAAGAGAGCTGTCAGTGGAAGGAGTTTTCTATGGATATCTTGTTTCTTGCTTCAGGTCTCCTCCTCCTACTGTTCCTATTCCCTCATTTGTGAAGCTTTCTTAAGATTCAACTCATACATTTTTTTTTTTTTTTTCATTTAGGAAAAGTTCTCTGACAACATTTTGTTCCTGCCCTGTTAGCTCATTACTTCTTTTCTTTGCTGTCATCATGTCCTATGACACCGAGGTCTCAAGTCTCTTAGCACATTTTTTATATTAAATCGCCATTATATATTTATGTATTTGTCTGGGCATACTCCAAGTACCTGTTGCATAAATAAACTATTTACTTTCCATTGACCTTTTCATTCAAAGATGTGGCATAGTATTTGGCATGCAATTAGGTGCTCAGTGAATATGCAATGTGTGAAACAAATCTGATTCCAAATCCTGGGCTTCCCCCAGCACGCTTCCCCCTGTACCAATATAGCTGCCCTCCTGCCAGGTCCAGGCAGCTGTTGAACATCTGTAAGGTAAAACCAGAGGAAACATTTCTTGGTTGATGGCAGAACATGACATCACTCACGTAATGAATGAAAAGACTGAAGAATGGTTTCAGGATATCACATGTCAAGTCCCAATTATGTTCACGGTATATTCAGTATAAGCATGCTAGACAAATGCAGGCAGCTTCCAGGAAACCTTGTTGAGACGGAAGGTTTTCCTTTGGATTTCCTATAAACTGATACAAGAGTCCTAGAGGAAAACAGTGGAAGAAGGGTAAATCACGGGGAATTAGGATTCAGTTTCTCTAGTTGATGGCAAGGGTAGGGTGGGTTTTCAATTTCAGGGTGAATAATGGAATCTAATATTAGAGTTCGAGGTGCTTGTGTGAGTGAGCATCAAGACACCTTTGAGACTGACATACTGAGCTCTCATCATTCCATTTCTTTATCAACCAAGGTATTCAAGTCCAAGAGTGAAAAGGTGAGAACTGGGTGCTATATTGGAGGGCCTCATCGCTCTGCAGTATATCTTTTTTCTCTTTCCACTCACACCACATACAATATATACAGATGTCAAAGAATTTTTTTGTCACCATGGCTTTGCTAAAAATATTTCCTTGACCCAGAATACATTTTCATTTCTCCATCCTTTTCATCTCTCTAGGTAACCTGTGCGTATCACTCAGGGCTCAAGTCAAGTGTCTGATCAGCTTTGCCTCAACAGAGTTGGGGGCCCATCTTTAATGTTTCCATCACACTTCTTTCTTCTTGGAACAACCAGTCAGGATTAAACAGTTGTCTTTCTGCCTAGCTGTGATGGATCCACAAGATAGTAGCAGCTGTGTCCTGGTCTTGGTTGCTACTTTCAGGGCCCAGCCAATAGTCTTGGTAAACAGTTTTTAGTAAGTAAAGGGTGAATGAGTGAGTGAATAAATCCCTTATACCTTTTGAGACTCAACCTGGTAGACTTTCTGATTCCTTATACTGCTCTTAAACCCATTCATTATACACAATCCTCTACACTAGTGACACTCATCACAGAAAAAGTAAAGAGAGTTTAGAATCTCACAAGTTACATTTTATAGTTACTCTACTCCCTTACTCGGATGTACTAGCTTTAAACAATCCCATTGGCACCCTTTGGTTTTACTTACTTTTTGTGCTAGTTTCCTCTTTGATCCTTCTTACCAGACTTCTCAACTTTGATACCTGGTGTACCATCTCATAATTCCCACACCTTCTCAGAGCTTTGTTTGTTATTTTCCTTCTCTCTCCTTATTCCCCAGCTTCCTCCTCACTCTCCTGGGTCTCTGCCATGCTTATGCTCTCATTTTCCAAAAGCCCAGGTAGTAATCCCATGTCCTTCCTACTTCCCCAGACTATCCTCATTGAGTGGAATAGTAGAATGGAGATAGCAGGAGATTTAAAGTCAGAGTCATCTGGGTGCCAATTCAGGCTTTACCAAAGATCGGACAATTTCATTCTTCAAACCTCAGTATTCTCCTATATAAAATGGAAAGAAAGTATACATACACACTTCATAAGCTTTTTGGTTGGTTAAGTAAGATATAAGGCACTTGATATATAAGTACCTAGAAAGTTGATTCAGATGATCCTTTGCCATATCTTGCTCCAAATGTAATATGGATTGTGTTCCTAAAATAACTCCTTTTAGCAGACTATGTATATATTAAAATAATGAACACCCATATTCATATTTTAATGCAGACAATGTCAGTGCATATTCAGTGACTCAAAGTGTCTTCGCTGTACATAATAGCTGTCTCCTTGGGGTGCCAATATTAGGGGCCAGGCTCACCTCCATTTCAGGATTTCACCATACTGTTGTCATGTCCAGTCTGTTGGGGAGACTATGGAGTGAGAGAAGTGGTACAGCCCTAGTCGGATCTAATGCCTCACCAACACCTGTTGTCACTTCACTCCTTTCAGTTTCTTTCTCCTATTTGTGATTGAATTAGTTGTCGCATTGGTCTGCTGGACTGAGAGGGGCTCTGGTATAGTTGCTTTATTTCATCTTCAGATTGCCGGATATTTGGAGGTGACTGGGTCAGGGTTAAAACACTGAGCTACCACCATCGCGAAAAGGTCACCTGCCCTTGCCCTCAAGATCAAGTGAGTATTTCTCTGGGTTATATAGTTCCTGTGCCTCCAAGAGGGCTACATATCAGTGTGGCTAAGGTGACCCTTATGGATCGTTTATGTCAAGAAAGTGCTTTGAGATGAAGAGTGGTCTATTAATCTCAGATGTTGTATGTGCTCCTTACTGTCTGAGTTTGGTTGTTCTGTTAAATGTGCTGAGGGAGCTTTGTTTTCTTTTTTTAAATCTGTGATGAAATGAGAATACCACATTTACTCTGACTTATTTGTGGTAATCAAAAAGTGAAACAGGGAACGTTTATCCTAAGGAGATTTGTGTAAAGTTCTGTCAGATGATGCCACTGAGTATGCAATGGGCAGGAGAGATGAAGAAGATAAGTGACATTTTCAGTTTTTGAATTGAACCGAATTTGAAGTATGACAGCAGTTAAACACAGTGATTTTTTCTGTGTTTTTTTTTTTCCAGGAATAAAAGCAACACAATTATTTCTTTTGCAATGCTTAGTAATCTCTAATAACTTACCCATTTTCACTTAATGTCTCTAAAATGGGCAAGGAGAGTTACACACAGCCTGCAACATGTAATAAAATGGTCAGTATCAACACGACTATTGAGTGGGAGGCCAGGCGAGGGCCGCTGTGCAGGAGAGGCTGGGTACTGTACACATTAATCAATAAGCAAATGCTGAATGCTGCTAGATAGTCATTTACCCTTGACAAAACAAGCAATGATAATTGGATGATAATGTGGTAATTTACCTTTATACATTTTACCCTTGTAGGAATTTTAGAGGTTATTGTTGTGTCTGATAAATTTTAGAGTAGAATTCCAGCTTTCTCTGGTATAAGACCAATATTTTTGAAAGCTTCTGTATTTTGTGTCTTCCTTTGAAAGAACAAGATAAGAACAAGATCTTACAAATTAGTACTTTAGTTATATTTGTTTCTAGTAAGTCAGATGATGGTTTTCAAGGTGCTTTTCTATTCTGTGGAGATCTGCAGGGCACTTAACCTACATTAGACCTAAGAGGTCTGAGGGTTCTTCAGAAGACAAAGAATTTCTAGATACTTTCCTTGAGGATGTGTCAAGGGCAATACAGACAAAAGACTGATGTCTCCTTTAACAGCTTGATAAGTATCTCAGGATATTCTGCAGGAATCAGTTCTGTTTCTACAAAGTACTGTATTCTCATTCAGCGTGATATGGCTGAATATGTGTGTGCTCCATGTGACAATGGTGAAGACTTATCTTTGCCCTGAGGGCTGAGTGTTGTAACACTGCTCAAGCGATAGGCTTGATAGAAGTGATGATTTGGAGAGATGATCTGCTCTTAAAAAAAAAAAAAAGTCACATTAGAGATGTATAAGAATTAAGAATGTGACTCTCTGTTTATCTGGATTTTATTTTATAAGTTGGAAAGGCATTTCTATTCGCAGCATCAAATCCCTTGTAAAAGTAAAGTAAATCATTCTTGTATTGACCATTTTTTTCATGTTGTTCTATTGAGACATCTTCCCAACTGAGTTTCTTATTGAATTGTATTTCTATAAGGGTATTGTAGGTTAGCAGCACATTTTTATGGTACACAAAAGATGTGCCTTCTGAATTTCCAATGCCTTGCATATTGTTCCCCACAGAAGAAACATCTCGGAAATGCTAAATAAATCAAAACAGAAACATTTGGCTCTTGACTTGCTGCTGGTGCTTTTTTTTTCCCTCTCGGTTTACATTGGCTGGAATATCCATTACGATCCATCTTACCTATTTGATTAATTTGTAATAAATTCGGCCCTTTGGAAGTCTCTTGCTGCATTTCCAGACGGGTTACTCTTGTAGAGGGTTTATTTAATATGTGTCTCTGTGTACCTATATGAATGAAAATTTAATATGGTTTAGAAGCCTTTAAAAATACACATGCACAGAATGTTTGCTCTGAATTAAGTGCTCATATTTGACATAGCCTTGTGGTAAAAATCCATAAACCTATGGGCAGACAAAATTGTTTAGAGGACAATTTCTCCAGAAATTGATGTGACACGTGATATCATTTCAGAGGATGAAATATCATCATGTTTTAGATGACCAATAATGTAATTATAAATACCAGATTGGAATTCTTATTTCTAGTCTTTCAAAAAAATTTTTTTCTCCTGATGGCCTATGTTATTTGAAGTTCCCGAGTCACGTTGCAAGGTTCACCTTCAATTTGATGCAGTGATGTAGTTGCATCCCTGTGGGTGAGAAATGTTCCTCTCCAAATAACTGTAGCAGCATAGCAGGAATATTTTGAGACAACCTCCTCTATATTATAGCAAGATAATAAAAATGCCTTGGCTCTTAACTATCACTATGTGCTGAGGAGGGTATTACAAATTCATCTTCTGACCTTGGGAATAAGATCAAGTCAGGAAATAGTACCCCCACTCTTCAGACAAAGGCATTTGGGCTCAAAGCATATTTTTAAAAAAGGTGTTAATTGTCTTTTGTAGCAAAACTGAGGGGGAGGAAGAGCATTAGCCATTGTTATAGTATGTATCTCCCTCTGCTCCTTTACCTATGTGCACCACAACTATGTGTTAAGAAAGCCAAGAAAAATGATTTTATCACATGTATGTTTTTTGCTTGCTGAGGTAAACAATGAGTGAATGGTGGTTGCTATGTGGGAGAAATAAACATATACTCCTCTCTTACTCCATATCTGAATGTTCTTATATCTGTATATAATATAGAAATATGAAATACTTATGTTTACTAATTATGTCTGATACATCTTTAACTTTTCTGCATTGTAAAATGCCCTTATAACCTTGAGATGTGACAATTCAATTACAACCATATCCCAAACGATACACTCTTGTCCACATTCTAGAACAGCTAGACAAAGACTACCCTCAAGGTAGTTATAATCAAGAAGAGAGAAGACAAATGCAACAATAGTTAAATTAAGGCAGACTGGAGTACCTTTGGTATAGATCTTGTGTTTTAGTGATGCAGCGGAAGAAACAAGTTTCCATTCAAGCTTGGAAAATACTTCACACATACATCCGGGTAGATTGTGTGTGATTATGATGAGCCATAGCAGGGCTGGAAGACCAAAGGAGAAAACAGCACAATCAAGGTATAGAGAGAAAAAAAACTTAGATAGGAAAGGAAAATTAAGAGTAATTTAATTTGGATCTGGCATCAAATTATGGATAAGGAACGGGAAACTGGATATTATTAAAAGACCCTGGTGGGGAACCAGCAGTTAGCGTAATGGCTATGTCGCTGGACTCCCACGTAGTTGACCGCGGTTCGAGTCCCAGACCCGTGGCTTAGAACTCACACTGGGCGCATGTGCGTGCGTGCCCAAGATCCCGAGAGAAGGAGGAGAAGGGATTGCGGCGTGACCATCCCCCTGGGGGGTGATTTCTTGCTTTCTGTCTCTGTGTCTCTCTCTGTCTGACTGGGGAATGCACGCGCCCTATAGCAAAAACCTCTCCAAAGAAAAAAAATACCCTGGCCAAGGGAGATCCTGTGAAATAAGCCCTTGCTACACAGAAGTGGACAGTGCCTGCCATTGATCCATGCTGGGCCTGCCTCAGAGGGCCAGTGGCCACAATAGACCTGTACCTTCAGGCCAGAGAAAGAAATATTATGGAGGACCTTGAATGTCAGACTTCTGGATGCTGTTATGTTCCCATAGACTAGATTCTCATGTTAGGTATCTAATAGCCAGTGATAACTATAACTGCTTTTAATCAAATGCCTATTCTGATTCAGATGGTATATAGGGAACTTTATTTAGCTTCTCCTCTAACATTTTGCTCCTCGTTATCTATTAGGTCTCAGATTAAATGTCACTGCCTTGGGGCCAGTGAGTGGCATGTGGTTGAGGCACTGGACTCCCATGTGGCCAGCTATGGTTCAAGTCCCAGACCTGGTGGCTCAAACTCACGCTGGGCACATGTGCGTGTGTGCCCAAAATCCCGAGGCAGAATGGAAGAGAAGGGACTATGATGTAGCTATCCCCTCCCCAGGGTTGGAGGGTGATTTCTCACTTCCTATCTCTCTGTTTCTCTGTTTCTCTGGCAAGCACACACGCTCTATAGCAAAAATCACCTCCCCTGTCAGCGTCCGCCCCCAGGTTTAGCGCTATTATGGAAGAAGCAGAAAAGATGAGACAAAAAGATAGAGTGGAAATGGACACAGGCAGCCTGAGCCTAGGTAGCCCAAGCAACCTGTGCCGCCCAGATGAACTGGACGTCTTTATTTATAGTACAAGGAGACATTACACATGTATGTTTCATGACACTTCATGGGTTAGTTGCCAGGTTACAGAAAATGAGAAGCAGTTAACAAACCTGTAAGGGATTAGTCATACCCTGGGCAAGGTGTATCCCTTGGTGGTAATCCCATCTAGAGTAAATCTCATCTTCCTTTCTAATGCAGAGAACTAGCTGTTAGGTGTGGGGAAGGAGCTAAAGAACTTCTCCATAAGGAGTGCACCACCACACCCAGAGTAGGCTAAAGAACCTTTCAGATGCAGAGCAGGGATTGGATTTTACTATTTGGGGTCAAGATGTTTCTTGAAGTCCATCAGATGTGCCCCTAGTAATTTCCACCCTTGCCACACTCCCCTTAAAAAAAAAAAAAAAAAAAAAAGAGAAAGTAAGTCACCTTCTCGGAAAGACTGGCCTGACCACACTGCTGAAGGTGCTACTCTGTCCAAGGCCCCTTACTTTCTAAAACTGTATCCTGTTCATTTCTTTCATAACGCTTAAAGTATGTTTTAATTGCCTACATATTTGTCTGTAATTGTGTTATTCTGATTTCTCCTGATAAACTGTCAGCTCCATGAAGACAAGAACTATTAACAGATCTGTTGTGTTTTGTTTCTCACTCTACCTCAGCACCTATAAAAAGTTCCTATATATAGTGGATACTCAAAACTTAGCTAAATGGCCAGGCCAACCCTATGCATGGTGGTTAAATGCAGTGTTTAGGAAGCCAGATCCCACATGACTGGGTGCTGTTTGAATCCTGGCTCAGCATCCTGGAAAACATGGTGACTGTGTTGCCCCATGTGCGTACCTCTTTCCTAGCTTTGTGCAGTTTGCTGGTATTCTTTGGCTTCCTCTGTCGTAGATACATAACCCCAGTCTCTACCTTTATCTTCTCATGATTTTCTCCCTGTGTGTGCATCTGTCAGTGTATCCAGATCTCCCCTTTTATGGTGGTACTAGTCAACTGAATTATGGCGCAAACTTATAACCCCATCTTAACTTCATCATCTGCAATTCCCCTGTTTCCAAATGAGGTCCTGTTCTGAGAGAATGGGGGTTGTTATTTCAACATATGAATTGTGTGTGGGTTGGGGGATAGAAAGCACAGTTCAACCCATAACAGCATCTTTTTAGTGAATGACTGACTAATCTCAAAAGTGTATAGAAATTGTTTTGCATTAAATGTTCTATTTATAATATAGAAAAAATGAAATCCTGAAAAATCAGATCAATATTCTAGTTTTGTTCTAACATTCAACTTTGACTCATTATCAGCTTTTTTAGAAGATCATGAGAATCTCAAAGATGGGGAACCAGCAGTTAGCGTAATGGCTATGTCGCTGGACTCCCATGTAGTCGACCGCGGTTCGCATCCCGGACCAGGTGGCTTAAAACTCACGCCGGGCGCGTGTGCGTGCGTGCCCAAGATCCCGAGAGGAGAATGGAGGAGAAGGGATTGTGGCGTGACCATCCCCTCTGGGGGGTAATTTCTTGCTTTCTGTCTGTATGTCTCTCTCTGTCCGTCTGGCAAGCGCACACGCCCTATAGCGAAAAACTCTTAAAAAAAAAAAAGATGATGTGATCAGGGACCCAGAATGTACATAATTTTGCATCTTAGCATAGGAACAAAAACTTATGCTAATAAATGTGATGTTTGGAATTATGGTTACTGCTAAACTACATTTGGATGAACCTGACTTCTTTCTTATATCTTGAGAATTTTGTGTTAAGAAAAGAATGGTTTTTAGTAAGCATTGAGAATGCTTGCTAATAATGGCCCTGCAATCAGAAGATAGTTTAGTTTATTATTTAGTTCTAACCTCCTACAGTGTTTGAGCACATTGGTAGGCTCTAGAGAAAAGGTACAATTTTAGCCTTACTCATATGTTTCTGTGAATTTTGTTCAATATGCTACATCTTTAAGTCATCCAGAGAAGAATTTACCTTGTCACATTTGTGATTTTATGAAGTACAGGGCCAAGCAGCGATTCATCTTTACCTAAAAAAGGAGAGATTCAAGACATCTCCCAGCCATAGGCCATGAAAAGTCTATTAATGGAAAGAGGTTGTTTAGAAAAATAATCAAATTATAGATGACGAACACATAAATATCTGTACATTTGGAATGTGACGTTGGAGGTAGAGTAAGAGTCAGGAGCCAAGAAGCATCTACTTTGTTTTTAGCTGTTAGATCAAGATAACTAATAGTGAAAGGAAGAAATGGGAGATGACTAAGAGGAAATGGGGAAGTAAACCATGACACAAAGAAATAAAAAGATAAAGGTGAAACAGAAAGACAAGTAAGTGAAGTAAAATAAATAAATGACTAAATAAAATAGGCACAAAGTAAAATGAAAGAAGAGATTAAAAAACTAAAAAGATTAAAAAGGATTCAAATAATCATCGTAATTTGACATAGTTTTCCTAACAATTTTCCAGTCTTAGAACTCAATTGGAGTACCAGAAATGCATTTCCTTGTTCATGACCTTTCGTAACTATCAGATAGAAATGATTTTCTTTCACTTATATTTCAACTGGATTTGAGGGTACTGACGGTCTTGGGAAGGAATTATCAGAAGATAAACTCATAGTATACTGAAGTCATTTATATCGTTAAAAAAAGTCTATGAAATTTTTCCTTCTCTTTTCTCATAAAATACCCTTTATATTATATGTGCCCTGAAACTTTTTTTTTAATAAAGGAAAAACCAATTTATTGGACAGATTTTTAGATGTGAATGAAATAGGGCATGGCTTTAACTATAGTGTAGTTACGAGTATGCCATGTAAAAGACATTTCAGATGTAGATACTGAGCTCTTCCAAGCAGATTCTATAAGATAATGAAAGAAACCATTGGTGAATTAAACAGCTTGTTAGTCATGGGGGATTAGTGAATAGGGTTCTCCTGGGGTTCAGTATATCGAGAGGTAGCAATGAGATCGGGGGGGAAAAAGTCAAACTACTAGTTACCGAATATATATTAAGGTATCCTGCAAATGTAATATAAGAAATAGCTTCATTTCAGAGGCTCAGTAATTTAGTTCCTATTACCTAAGAGGTTCAGGTCAGAATTTAGCCTCTGCAGAGCCAGACAGATTGCTTAGCATAAAGATGGCAACCAAGCCAATGGAAGGGTTACCCAGTCCTTCAATTCTCATTGTGTTAATGAGGCAACTCCATTGACAAGACCTAATGTTCATTCTTTTTTTTTATTATGAAAGCAAGGTCCTTCCAGATTTTCTAATCATTTGATGAGTATTCAATGCCTGCTATTTAGAATAAAGATTAGAAAAGAAAGAATAGATACCATCTTTGTCCTTAGAAAGCTGACACAACTCTTAATCCTGAAATACCAATGTTCAGTATGGCAGTGCCTTTCTGGTTATAATTGGAGAAAGAGGAGGGTCATTAACAACTTCCATTAGTTAGACCACCTACCACCTGTTAGATAGCGTCCCTCTTCCCCATTCATGACTTTTTCTTCTTTACCTATTCCTTTCCTGTCCTTTCTAGTAGCTGGACTGAATGCTGCAGGCAAGTCCAGGTACCCTACAAATGGGCAAGACGTGGAAGGAGTCCCTTTCCAGCCCCGTCTTATACTTACCTTCCTTGTAATGTTAGTCAGGGCAAGAGCCCACATCCAGGCTTCTTGTCAAAGAAATAAATTACTGGGAACCAGCAGTTGGCGTAATGGCTATGTCGCTGGACTCCCACGTAGTCAACCACGGTTCACGTCCTGGACCCGGTGGCTTAAAACTCAGGCCAGGCGCATGTGCGTGCGAGCCCAAGATCCCGAGAGGAGAATGGAGGAGAAGGGATTGCAGCATGACCATCCCCCCTGGGGGGTGATTTCTTGCTTTCTGTCTCTATATTTCCCTCTGTCTGTCTGGCGAGTGCACGTGCCCTATAGCAAAAAACCTCTCAAAAAAAAAAAAGAAAGAAAGAAATTACTGTCTCACACAACTGTATGATGTGAGTACTAGCAGATGGTATAATGGTTATGTCACTGGACTTCTATGTAGTCAACCACGGCGCAAGTCCTGGACCCAGCAAATTAAAACACACTGAGAGTGTGTGTGTGCATGCATGTGTGCCCAAGATCCTGAGAGCAGAATGGAAGAGAAGGGATTATGGCATGGCCATCATCTTTGTGGGGAGGTGGGTGTGATTTCTCACTTTCTGTCTCTCTTTCTCTCTGGCGAGTGTACACACACCCTATAGCAAAAATCTCTCTTAAAAAAAAATACAATGTGCATGTTGATACCTCTGCTCTAACAGGTCCAAATAACAAAATGAGTCAAGATGGTATCTTTTTTTTTTTTTCAAAAACATGGTCCTTTTACTCAGTTCTTCTCTTTTTCCTCTGGAGAAATTGCTGTTTCTTTCTGCATTTGAGTTTATGGGTACACACACAAACATATACTCACTATGAGTTACTGATAACTGGGAAGATTTAAATGAGTATGTTGCGATAATAAATGAATATAACTCACATGAAAATCAGGATTTATGTATGAAGGGAAAAAGAATGGATCCTACAGAATTCTGTTTTCCCATTCATTTATTGACTAGTTTCCAATGGATAAGTAAAAGGGACCAAGGAGGTGTTGTGTTTGAAATGTGGGAATTCTGTTTCCTCTTGGGCAAGGATTTGGGGGCTTCTTCTCTCAGGCTGGTAAACTTTAAGGGACTTTCAGATGCTAAATCCAAATCTGCCTGCCAGAGGGTGGCAAAAAGTTTGGAGCAGCAGCTCTCTAAACAGAAACCACAAGGAACCCAGGAATCTTTATCTTGTCTTAAGTATAGGAAAGTTAATGTCTTGGCCCTAAAATCTACCACACCATTTCATTAGTGAATGTCTTATCTTCTTTGTTCCCCTTCAAGAAAAACATTTATTATGGATGAGGCATTTACTCTTCACAGCATCCCTGCAGGTAAGGGATTATTCTGATTACCTTTCCTCCCCTCTCCCCCTTCATTCCTCCTCCCCGCCCCTGGGTGGGAGAGTAGTTAAGAAGGAACTGAGACTCAATTTAACATGCTCACCCAGCTGAGATTTGAGCCAGGTCTACCTTACTTCAAGCCTTGCTACCAAACTACATATTCATACAATATTCATTTATTCACTTTGTAGGCTGGAAGAATAGGACACCATGACTCAGGGGTGCTTACAGTCTAGTGGGAAATAGAGAAATATTGATAAATAATTATGCAGAGGGTAATAACTGCAACAGTAGACCATCATTTATTTGGGATGTAACAAGGAAGAAGTAGTTGACCTAATGTGTCCTCAAATTTAAAGGAGGCCTAGTGGAACAAGATCCTTTTTCTAAGGAAGCCTTCTGAGAAATCCTTCATGCTTTTGTCAGCAAATATGCATCTGACCCTAGCCTCCTTTCAGTGCCCACTCAACCCAAACATGAGAAAGTTGCATTTACTCACTGAACCAGCAATGGAGGTAGTAGGTTACAGTGTCGGTGTGTCCTGTAAAGGTGTAATGAACAATATCTCAGACATGAGTGGTGATTGATGTCATGGGAAAACATGAGCAATCTTGACTTCTAACATAAAGGGACTTAAAAAGTTCATGGGAACTACATATTATGAAAAAATGCATAAATGCCAGCATCTTCTACAAAAATTAACTCTTACTTTAATTCCTCTTTTCTGAGAACAACAACAGCAGATAATTACTGAGTGCCACATGTCTTACTGAACGGTGGTCACATGTCACCTTATTCTCTCAACAGTCTTGTGAAGCTAAATAAGTTTTTGTTTTGTTTTGTTTGTTTGTTTGAGGTTTTTGATTTTTTATTTTTTTGGAGAGATTTTTGCTATTGAACCCGTGCACTCACCAGAAAGACAGAGAGAGACATAAAGTCAGAAATCACACCCCTGGGGTGATGTCCACGCCACAATCCCTTCTCCTCCATTCTCCTTTCGGGATCTTGGGCACGCATGCACATGTGCCTGGTGTGAATTTAAGCAACTGGGTGTGGGACTTGAACCGCAGTAGACTACATGGGAGTCCAACGACATAGCCATTACACCAACTGCTGGTCCCAAAGCTAAAATAAGTTTTGTCTTTTAGTTTTTCCAAAGTCATATAGCTGAGGTGTTCTGCATTCAAACTGAGAGCTGTCTAGCTTCAGACTTCCTGCTGTATTCATTGTTATCCCCAATCTCCACTTAAAACAACACAGTTACACAAGGTAAAATATAACTTTTACTACTTGGGGAAAATGTTCTTTGTAAGAGATGGAGGACTTGGGAAGTTTTCCACTGGCAATAGCTCATCCCTCTTTGCTTGGGCACTAAGGTGTCTTCATGGTAGTCTTTAGCTAATGTTAAGAAAATTATATTTGTCTAATGAGAGTTGAGTTTACTCAGAGTGCTTTGATTTTCTTAATGATTTTCCAACTTCTTTTATTTTCCCTATGGGGAAAAAAAAAAACTAAGGATTCCACCAGGGTGCAAAAACTAGCCTATATTTATTGAGAACAAGCCTCGGGGGTATTTGAGACAAAATAAGCTCATAACAGTGGATTTTTCATGAGCAGAATCTAGGTTAAGAAGCTTTGCAGGCTAGTCTGTATGGACTGATATTAACTTTTCCATTAAGTAGGGCAGACTGAATTACTGTTTCAGAATTTGATGATGGATGAAGAAGCAATGCAAAAGTGACACCATTCTACATTTGTGTGGTGACATTATCAAATCCTTTTCCTTTGTGATGTTAGAATAATGAGCATCCTAAAGAGATGGGTAACTTTATGTGTGTTTCTCCAACTATTTTGGTTATGGATAGAATCCAGAGAAAGCTGTAATCAAAACTAAATTCTAAGCTAAGACCAGTGACCATATCTCCAGAATACTAATCTAGAACAAAACAAAGACCATGTCAACTCTCTGAAGTTTTGATTTCTGGTTTGGGGTCATAGACACAACTGTTTAATTGGGATATAAAATACTATTCCATTGTCTTAGAAATCACCAAGTGGCAGTATGATCTATTAACATATTTTACTAATATGAAAGTTGCAACTGAAAGTTCAAAAACTATGTGTTGAAGAACAGATTCCAGGGATGCACCAGGCATCTGTCCCATTCAGTGAACAGGCTTTGGAACAGATGTCTCGAATTTCTTCAAATCCAGGACATGCTGTCCAATTTTTTTAGTGGTAAACATACATTTTTTCCTTTTTGTCACTGCTCACCAAAGTATTATATTTAATGCATAAAATATGTAAATTCTTAAAGCATCATTTTGCTCTTTAGTGAGTTTAGATATTACAAAACGGTTTAATTATAAAAACAGACAGACCTAGTCCTGGGACCTGTGCAGCTAGAAATAAATGTGCAATCAAAACTGCAATTACCTGCAGAATTTAGTGTAAACAGATCAGCAATCACATAACAAACACAGGCTAGTTTGCATTCTGATATGAATACAGTTAGATCCAAAGCAATTTTCCTTTATTTATCTTAGCTGCTCAGCATAAATAAAGCAAGGGCATTGAAGCAATTAGCATAATTAGAGTATCGTGGTCAGGCCCTGTGTGATTTCAAGAGACGTTTCACTTTAGAATTCTTTTCCCACACAAGAGTTTCCCTGAGCCACTAAAATATCGCTTTGGGCATTTTTGTATTTCAAATTTGCAAGTTGTCAGTTTGAAAAACCCTTGACACATGGATGTGAAAGCATCTCACAGACAGCCACAGAAGGTATACCCTCAGCTTTTCATTACTAAGAAGCTGGGGAATTTCCTTTTTCAGCTCTTTCTCCTACTTGACGTTTAACCCTAGAAATGTCAGTCTTAATTATTTCCTTTGCCTTCAAATTGAGTCCAAGGGTTAAAGACAACTTGTTCTCCTCCAAAAAATAAATACATAAAAATAGAGAATGGGAGGATGGGAGATGGAGATGCTGTATCCTGGTAGTAGCTGAGCCATTGCTAAAAAAAAAGAAAAAAAAAAAACAAAACAAAGGCTGTGGCAACCAGCTAGCTTCTGGTAGTCAGGCTTTCAGTAGCTCTAAATAATAAGGTGCAGATCAGAGTAGGGTGAGGAGCCCCACATGGTTTCCTTCCAGGATGCTCTGCAGGTATGGGACATATTCTTGGCATGGGAAAACCATAATGCTAACTAATAGATAATGATAAAAGTGGTCCAGTAAGAACACAAACAGAGGAGATTTCTTTTTGTAGTAGTATATTTTATTTTTTATTAAATTACTATTTTGTCTACATGAAGGCAGTTCTCCCTGGTCACAAGGAGGAAAAGACCTGCCTCAGGCCACTACATTCAGTCTAAGAACCTTGAGTCTTAAAATAGAATATACTTTCATTTAAAAAAAAATATAGTAAAATCAATTCTCTTTAGTGCAGTTCTATACATTTTAACATATTTTTAAATTCATTTAACTACCACCACTGTTTGGATCCAGAAAAATTCCATCATCTCCAAAACTTGCCTTGTACCTTGCTGTTCTTTCACCCTTACTCCAGCCCCTCACCATAGAGTTTTCTTTATGAAATCACATATAAATGAAATCATAAAGTATAGAGCCTTTTGAAGGTAGCATATTTTACTCAGCATAATGCACTTGAGAATTATATCAGTAATTTATTCTTTCATATTCATAAGTGGTATTCTAGTGTACTACTATACCAATTTGTCTATCTGATCAGCCATTGAAGAACATTTTGGTTAATGCAATATTTTGGCAATAATGAATAGAGTTGCCATAACCATTTGTTCACAGGTTTTATTTGAACATAAGTTTACATTTCTCTAGGGTAGCTTCTAGTAGTGTGATTTCTGGGTCATGTAAATATAATTATATATGTACCTTTCTAAGGAATTGCCGAACTGTTTCCCAGAGTGGCATTTTGTACTCCCAACAATAGTGTTGCTCTGTATCCTTATTCGCACTTGTCAGCATTTTTTTATTGATTTTATTTTTTGTTGTTTGCCAGAAGGCACATGTGTTCCTTGGATGGAAACAGAGAGGGAGAAATTAAGAAAGCAGCCCCAATGGGGTATGGCCATGGCACATCCCTTTTCTATCTCTCTCGGCTTTCAGGATTTTGTGCAACCATGCATACATGACTGGCATGTTTTTCAAGCAACTGGGTACAGGATTTGAACCACACAGTTGGCCGTGTGGGATCTAGCCACTTTAACTACCACACACACCACTGCTTGACCCAGGTGTTTTTGTTTTTGTTTTTGTTTTTAAATTTTCCAGAGGATGCATGTGCTTGCCAAAGAAAGATAAAAAGAATATGAGAAAGCATCCCTTCCTTCCCCTCATGGGAGATGGCCAGCCACTTGATAATTCCTTCTTCTCCATTTCTCTCCCCTCTTCAAGATTTTGGGAACACACTCACATGCACCTGGTGTGTTTTTCAATTACTGTGGCCAGGACTCCAACTACATAGCCATGTGGGATCTGGCTGCTTTAACCACCATGCCACTGGCAGGTCCTTTAAAAAAATAAAAAAGTTAGTCATTCTACTAGGTGTGTAAGTGGTATCTCATCCTGATTTAAATTTGCATTTTGTGAATGGCTAGTGATCTTTAACTGTGTTTATTTGCTATTTGTATATCCTCTTGAATGGAGTGTTGGCTGCTCAAGTATCTTGCCTATTTTATTAGGGCTGTTTGTTGCATTTACAGTCTTCATTTATCTTGCAGTTGTTAGGAAATCCCAGCTATATATCCAGTTCTCAATTATCTTTGCTAATGCAGGCACATACAGAGACTCAGCAGTGGCTGATACAAATCACGGGTAAAATTTAGCTCAGACCAAAGCATCCAGGCTGAAAGGATGAAAAAAAAAGAGTATTACTGTATAGTAAATCAATGTCATTTTGAATTTCTGATCTTTTAGTCTTTTTTAAAATTCCAGTCCTTAATTTAAAAACAAACAAACAAACAAACAAACAAAAACTCAATTCCAGTCCTAGTCCTAGTATCTTCTTTCTTTGGTCTGTCTCAAGCTCATGTCCCAGTTGTAGCCAATCTTTATTGTGAACTGCACATTGAACATACTTTGCTTTCTGAAAAAATGTGTAGCCTTCATCAGGTTCTCCCAAGAGCTGCTATGATATATAAGTGTGAGGGACTAGTGGAGACCAGAAGTTGGCATAATATCTATGTCACCGAACTCCCACGTAGTTGACCATTGTTCAAGTCCTGGCCCCGGTGGCTTAAACTCACGCCAGGCGCATGTGCGTGCATTCCCAAGATTCCGAGAGGAGAATGGAGGAAAAGGGATTGTGGCATGGTCATCCCCCCTGGGGGGTGATTTCTGTCTCTCTGTCTCTCTCTGTCTTTCTGGCAAGCACACGCGCCCTATAGCAAAAACCTCTCAAAAAAAAAAAATTGTGAGAGACAATTGGGACATAGGAGACAGAGAAGATTCTCGGGTAGACACTGCTGGGTGATTTACCCATGTCACTTCACTTAATCCTATGAGCATGGGTGTTACTTCTACTAAATAAGTAAAAACCCAACTTAGGAGAACATACCTGACTTGCCTAACCCACGGAGCTCATAAATGGCTCAACCTAGGAATCAAACTCAGTGACTCTTTGATTCTTGCAGTTCTTTTTATGCAACTGCTTAATAACTAGAAATCTAAGTAAATGAAGTCATTTTGTATAAGCCTAAATCCCAACTTTCCACACCCTGGAAATATTACATAAAAAGTAGTATTGTTTTCTTTTGAAAAATTATTTTGCTATACTGTGGCAAACCATCCTTTCCTAAAAACAGGACAATAAGACAAGTTCTACTCATTCTGCTTTAGGAAAAGAAGCAATAAATAGCCTTTTCCTGTCTAAGTTGGCTCACAAACTTTGTTGGTTTATTATCCTAGAACTTTGCTTATATTTAAAAGTGGACTCTAAAAAATGGTACTGAATTAATTTAAAATAGCAGATTAGTAAAAAGTATGTTTTCATGCAGAATATCAGAAATGCATTAACAGCATTCACTATTTCTTTAACTCAAGAGTTGAAGAACTAGCCATAACAAACATAACTGTAAACATTACAAATCAGTAGAAGATAACACTTTCCTTGATGTAGAGAATTGCTTCCTATGGATAGAAACCCATGATCATAGAAGACTGATAAATTTTTTTTTAGAGGTTTTTGCTTTAGGGCACGTGCACTCACTGAAGAGAGACAGACATAGTGAGAAGGGAAGCGAGAAATCACCTCTCCATGGGGTGGCCACTCCACAATCCCATCTCCTCCATTCTCCTCCTGGAATCTTGGGCATGCATGCACATGTATCTGGCATGATTTTCAAGTCACTGGGTTCAGAACTTGACCTGTAGTCAGTCATGATGGATTCTAGCAATGTAACCACTATACCATCTGCTGGTCCCCATAAGTGATTATTTAAAACATTTTGCTTACATACAGCAAAAGATGCCATAAAGTTAAAACACAAAATGTAGATTTATAAAAAATATTTAAAACAAAGGACCAATATCCAAATTATATAAATATATACAACAGTTTATGAAGAAAATAACAAATATCCCCTTAGAATATAGTCAAAGAATATGAATGAGAATGTTACCAAAGAAATATAAATAACTAATCCATACATGAAAAAGACTGAATTAACAGCAGCAAAAGAGATGGATAGAAACATACATGTGTATATATACACACACATACATAAGTATGGATATGTGTTTATGTATACATGTTCTATATCATATACATACTCAAACATACATCACATGTGACAAATATTTAAGTATATCTATAGTTCTCTGATATTCTGCCCCATATACTAATGCGCATTTTCTTTTTGAAAAATAATACTCTTTACCTTTAGAATGCTAGCAAGTCCTTCTGTCATTTTATTCAGTCAGCTAAGCATGATGGCAAGAATATTTGTTTATTTCCTTTTATTTAGCATCATAATCTAATATGGAATCTATAGGGAGAATTTATGTCCTGTCTGCTAACTATTAATGGCCAGTATAACCAAATTAGGAAGAACATTTGCAAATTTCTGCTGTGTATGTTACTTAATTGTTTTACAGAGCAGTAGAAAATACTCCTTATATCAGTACCATTTCTGTATGTGAACCTGGGCATGCTGCAAGTGTCAGACAAAGCTACAGCTATAGGAACAGGTCAAAGATTGTGGAACAGGTAATACTAACTCCAGAATGGGCACGATTTGTATACTATCTTGGAGCCCATCCTGAAAATAATAAACAGTATATTTCTTTGTACAGGGAGCCAGGCTTTTGTGGGCAAATCCCTTTAATAGCACAATGACTGTGAGCTGGGTATTGTAGAAATATATGAAGAAGTCAGGAGTGTGACTAGAATACAATACTGAGTGGATGGGTATTGCTAAGCCCAGGAAATGGCTTCTTACCTATTCTTTTTTAGCTAAGAAGTCCACAGTGGTATATAATAAGAAAGTGCCCTGTAGATAAGGGAACTTCAGAAAGCTCATGGGAGAATGGTATTAAGTATGAGTTTATTTCAGTGGAAAAAAATGTTGATATCCATGCATAGTTTTTTTTCATGATATGTATTGATCATTTCCATGAGTTTTTTTGAAGACATTTCATATGTATAGTTGGAATCATTTGGAATTTTCTTCTTCACACAGTCTCCATGAAATTGTTTATACTCTTTCTTATACACCTAGTACACACTCGTTCCTTTCTGAAAAAACACAACTAAGAGGTGGTTGGAGTATCCATACTACCACAGTGTGCAGTCTGATGAGCGTTTGATGGTGCCTGAAAGTAAGCTCTATAACACATGTGAAGCAGTGGCTCTTGTGGGCATAGCAAGGTGGAGGAATCCTGGCTATGGTCATTGCCTGTGGGAATGGACCACCTTTGGTCTAATAAGGCCTCTTTCCAAGACATTTCCTGTGCTATTTTCTTTTTTTAAAAATGAATTATTTTATTTAACTTTATTTATCCATTTATTTTAATTTGACCAGAGAGGGATAGAGGGAGTGAATGAGTGAGAGAAAAAGGAAAAGAGAAAGTGAGAAAGCAAGCTGCCAGGTCCAGGACCCGAACCGCAATAGGCCATGTGGGAGTCCAGCACCCTTAACCACCACTCCACAGGCCCCTCCTATGCTATTTTAAAGCCACAGGACATGATATTCCTCAAAAGATGAACATATTATCAAGGAGCAGCAGTGTTAGAACTTGCTATTATTCTTGGAGGTTCTGGAGAAGATATTGCGGGCTGGCCCTGTAGTACAGTGGTTAAGCCTGTGGAAAGGGAGTCAGATTCTATATGATCAGCCCAGTCCTGGCAGCTTGAACCTGGCAGCTTGAAAAACATGCCAAGTGCATGCATGTATGTGCCCACAAATCTGACAGGATGGAGAAATGAAGGAAGGATTGCAGCATGACCATGCTTCATTGGGAGGGGTTTTCCCTCACCCCCCCCCCCCCCCCCCTTCTCTGGCAATTAAAAAAAAAAGTTTATTGGAACCCACTTAAATTTTTGTACTTCTTATCCTATTAGTTATAAATCTGTCTTTTATTCACCAAAACCTGCATGTTTAGGACACACAGTTTAGTTTTGTTTGTTTTAATCAGCATTGATAGATTTGGACCGACCCAGCCACACGTTCTACGCTGTCCCCCTATGACTGAGAGTATATATTTATAGGCCAATTGGTCAGGGTCAGGAGTGCTCTCTTTGGCCGCAAAGTAGAGTAAAACTGCTGGAGTGAAGCCTCCGGCTCCTGACCTTGGCCTCGTTATGCAAGTTCTCCAAACAGCCGAACTAACCCCCACTAGTGCTAATAAGAGTGTGTAATTAGACCTGAGGTGAACAGAACTGAGTGTTCACCTTCAACTCTCTGCTCCCATTCCACAGCAATCACTGAACCTTAAGACATATAGAGAGAGACTGGTTCATAAATATGTAAAGTGGATAGCATGAAACACCTCTGTCGAGATGATAATAATATTAAATTTCTATTTTTATTTTTTAAAAATCTCCAATGATAGGTGCAGCAAAGCTATAATTATTATTTATTAAAAACTTTTGTTTAAAATGTTATTTAAAAAGATCTTTATTTTCTGTATGGAATAGGGCAATAATCATAAACAGTAGAGGAATAGAGTCATAATTTATGAGTGTGTAGAGTGCTAGATTGTATTTTTTCCCAATGAAATGCAGAGATAGAGAAATATTATCATGATTTGTGTTATAACACTGGAGTCAGAACTAATACTAAGGAGTGTTTTCTCAACTTGATGCATGGGCTTTAGCTATGCAGTTCCCATCAGCACTAATGGGAGATTCAAGGCTAAAGCACCAAGGATAAAACTGAGACTATAATGCAAAGTCTGGAGATGTTGTCTATTTGGAAACTGGTTTTCATTGTTATTTTATGTACTGTTTCATGCTTTTGGAGTTCCTGCTGTTATACTTTTAAAGTTCTACTTTCAGAGATGGTGAAAGATAACATTTCATAATAAATAGGAGCTGTAGCCAGGTTTTTCTATCTTTGCCAATAAAATGATATAATGGATTAGAATTCCAAGTAAAAGATAGACCCAAAGATTTGACTAAGATATTGAATATGTGTTGCTCATACAATGTCTAGAAAATTCAGTTACCTGTCTATTTGAAAAAGAAATTGGTGTACATTTTCCTGACTGTCTATCCAATTACCAGTCTATTTTTTCCCAAGATGTTTTCATACATCAGTGGTACAGCTATATTACAAAAAAACAATGAAAGCCACAGAGCTATTTCACATGGCCATAATGAGCATGAATTGGAAATTAATATGTCTGACAGGAATAGTGAGTAACTATGATGGTAAATATCTTCGTTCTCTATGTAGATAGTGGATCTGTACTCCTGGAAAGAAAATGTCATCTTCTGTGGCTAAAATGAATGAACATGTATATCCACTGCCTAAGATGAGTAAATGAGTAGGCTTTGCCTACTTTCATACTTTTGTTCTATGTTTAATCATTGTGTATTTAACTGATGGCAGCTGCACTAATTTAGGGGACAGCAGAATGTGCCAACCGATTGACTTTCGGGGATTAAAATTAAACAAATCAGCGTTTCACTTTGACATGCTCAAAGAGTTAGAATCTCCTAGGGCATATTATCATTAATAGTAAAGTGGTAAATAGAGGTTTCAATACAGGCATAAACTTTTAATTGGCCAGTTGTTTGAGAATATGGCTAGTTCATAGATTAATGAGCTCTAATTGGAATCGTAGTTTCTTTATATCAAATCAAGCCTCTTTGACTATTAAATCTATATGCCAACAATATCATCAACATTTTTTTAAACTCTCATACTGGAAGAATCATTGTGGGTGATGATAATGATGCTAAATGACCAATAGTTGAAAAAAAAAAAGCATAAGGATCACAAAAATCTGGTCACATATAGGCATTGCACTTTTTATTTAGATGGACCAGTTGATTAATTTGCTAACTTATCAATTATACCCAACTCTCAGAACTCCACTGTGAATGAAGCCTCTGCTGCCAGGGGAGTAGGAAGCTACTTGACATTAGACAGAAAGCATGGTGATCCCAAGAGAAACTCTACACCCATGCCCAAAGGAGCATACTTTTGAGTGGTGAGACAGTACAGAGAAGAAGGAACACTGTGGGTGCAAGAGTCTTATGGCACCCAGAACATTGCTGGCCTTGAGTCTGAGCTGGCTGCTAGTAGCCTTCCCTACTCCTTGACCTGGCCGGAGCTATAAACCTGTGCAGAACACTCCGCATTCGAACATCAGCAAATGAATGGGTGAATTTTTTTAACATTGTTTTGGACAAGAGAAAAGAAAAAAACTGGGAGAGTTCAGACATAGCTTAGCAGTATCTTCTGGTCCAATAACGTGGGAAGTTCTGGGTTTGCATCCAGAGACCTAGAGTTTGCTAAGCATACGCATAACCATGATCCAAGGCCAGCTTAAGCTGGAGGTGGATCACAATGTCAGGACCCTGCTGAGAGAAGCTGTCTTTCTCACATACACAGTTTCTCTCTCTCATCCGTGTAAAAGATAAACTTTTAAAAATGCCTGCCTTGGGGCCAGCAGGTAGTATAGTGGTTAAGATACTGAATTCCCACATCATTGATTACAGTTCAAGTCCTGGACCTGACAACTTGAAACATACTGAGTGCATGTGCATGTGTATCTAAAATCCCAAGAGGAAAACAGAGGAGAAGAGATTGCAGTACCCCTCCCCCCAAAAAAGAAGAAAAATGCCCACCTCATTATTTTATACTAATGTAGCGTTATAGGTATTAACTGGTTGTCCTTATCCCATTCAAATGACCCTAGATTTAGACCCAAGCGAAGCTCATAGTCCCACAGCCCAAAGACCTGATGGTTACCTGCCACCCCTACACAGTAACACCAGAAAACTAATAATGAAAAATCAAAAGAATGTCAAGAAATTCACTTCTCACACAAGTGTGTGGCTAGAGTCAGGCCTTCTTCTCCCCACTCTGTTGTGCTGTTAGCCCAGGAGGGCCTGAACTGAAATATAATGAGGCAACAACATGCCTGCATTCAGCATTTTACAAATCTCTTTGAAATGGAAAAGTAAAAAATTTATTAAACAATTTGGCTCTTATGGTAGTCACTCTTGGACAGCTGTCAACAGGAAACCCCAAGTCCTCTAGTATTAAAATCTCTTTTCACAGAGGAACCTGTCACCTAAACCTTGACATAGGACTTGTGAGATTTTTTGTTATTGTTATTAGAAAGCACTGACAAGTATCTGGAAAAGATGGGGAAACCTGGGAGAGTGGAATCCCATTTCTGATAAACATTGCCTTTGATTCTTACTTGAAGACATGTTTGAAATGAAACAGTTTTTAGTAATTTGGGAAATACCAACTGGAAGACCATGCCCCTGTAATGCATTCTTAAGACTATTTAATACTGTTACTCATAACAATTGTAAGACATTATTTCTTTTTCTTGAAAAGTTCATGGAGCTTTTTCCATGACCCAACATTCTGCAATTTAAAACCTGTCATAGATTCATTCACATAAGATGATGGGATTTCTATGACAACGCATTTGTGATTTTATCTTTATTTTATTTGCTCTTGAATTGTTTACTGTTTTTCTTATGCAGACCAAAAAAAAAAAGCCTTTCAAGCATCATCTAACCAACTCTTATTTTGCGTGTATCTTGCAGAGGGAGGAGGGCAGTCAGGGAAGCACTTTTGTTCTCAAGGGAGAGGTAGGTGAGGGAGAAGATGGAAGGAATTGTTCCCTGTCCCCTGGGCCAGCTAGCTTCCTCATGCTGAGTGTCAACATTGCTGTATGTCTGGGCTGACCCAGCTGGAAACAGAGGTCCCAACCCTGCTGCTGTGTTAGATCCACTTTTCACTGAAGGAAAAGTATTCTGGAGTCAGAGCTGGGGAAGCAGAGGGCAGGGGTTGAGGGCAGGATTTTTCCCATCAATGCTGAAATTGGAGAGATATGAACCTGAACTCTTAAGAGGGAGGTGGTGTGGTCTCCAAGAAGGCAATTAAGTAGACAAGAAGTGTGGGAATTAGGGATCAAAACTGTGAAGCGAACAGGTTGAGTGGTCTTAGACAAGTTACATTTAATCTCCGTGCCTCGTTTTCCTTATATCAAGCAGAAGCAGTGTTAGAATTAATTAATTTTGCAGGGTGCTTTGAGATCCAGTGATGAAAGGCTGCAGCAGTGTAGAAGGCGGTTTTGTGCTGCTGTTATTTCTAGAAAAAGGAAGTAGCTTCTTTTAATTTTTTTTTAAGCAGTCCTCCATGCCCCCCAATCGAAAGAAAGAAAAGTAATGTGTTAGGTTTATCAACCAAGTATTCATGTGCGTTTCATTGAAACCCTGCTTAGCGTTCTCTCTGAACACAAATGCTAGTTGTTTCTATTGTTAACATTCTCTGTTGAGCCGGTATTTCCAATAATTTTATTCCGTTCTTTCAGTTCTTAATATCATGCAGGGCTGATAATGTCACTGTTTGGGGGTTTGCCTTTGTTCAATAGTTGGCTTTTTCTTGATCTTTTTATGCGTGGTATGTAAGTACACTTCTGTACTAATTCCCCTAAACTTCTCAAAAAGTTCTTAAAATTTGACCTTTAAAGAGAGAAAGTCTGCTGTTTCTGAGGCTGACCACGAATGCAGCCTCCTTCTGGCTTTACCCCTTTACAGTTTTATCCCTTCCCCACCCCCCTTTTTTTTTGTTGCAGAACAAAAATTTCCAAGTTCAGTGTGTTTGCTTATAAATACACAACTCAGCTGTGTTCTCATCTTTTATGTCAACACGAAAATTCCCTTGTTCTATGTTTAGCTTGAATAATTACCAAACTGTTTGTAATTAGAATGTGACGATGTGACCTCACAGCAATTTTTTCATTTCCTTTCTCTGTATTTAATACATTTCAGAAACTGAAAATACCAAATCTCTGTCCCCCCTTTTTTTGATGCTTATCAGTAATGGAAACATTGCAAAACAATCAGCCCAATACCTATGCTTTGTTCATTTATTGCCTTCTCTGAAGATAAATTGACTGTACTCAACTCTCTTCAGCATTTTTCTTCACCTAGATATTATTGCCTTGTGCAGCCACCCCAAGGTGACTGTTATCACTTAATTAAATCCTTGCACGCTGGGAAGAAAAAACAACATTGTTCCTTCATAACCCCAAGGAGCCTATTTTTAAGCCACTAAGCCTTTCCCCTGTTTTATTAACTTATTCCTGGCTACAACAAGACATACTTTTGTTGATGAGCAAAAGGTTGTATTAGCTTTTTATTTTCTAGGTAAACTTATCTATTCTCTAGGAAGAGGGAAAAAAAGAATGGACATTACAAGAGAAGGGGGGAAAATGGGGTCTCTTCAACCTCCCTGATTCTCTGTAACACTGTAAAGGTCTCTGTAAACACTGAACTGGAAACTAGAAGCAGGGGGATTTGGGAAAGGGAATGAGAAAATAAAATGTAAACACAAAGTGGGAGCAAGTCTAAAAGCGAAATGATGTGCCTGTCTGTTGGGGAAAGCATGAGGGGTAGAGACACCACTTCCAAGCTCAGGAAACCAGACACTGAAGTTGTAGTTTTTTTGGAAGAAGGTTGATGTATTGGCAGTTCGTTTTGTTGCTGCCCAGAGTAGCTTCTTTTTATTAACCTCTTGTTTAATGTGTTTTTTTTTTTCCCAGTCAGATTTTTTCCCTTCACCTTATGGTATTGGGCATATATTTTCAACCAGTTCTGAGCCCAGTTATTTTTCAAGGCATGAAGGAAATATTGTTGGAGTATGTTTAGAGGTGTGTGTATGTGTGTATGCGCGTATGTTTGTACACATGTGTTAGCAGTAGGGACACACAACCCGTAACCAACAATTCTAAGTGCAGCACTTGATATTAAGTTCACTTACTGCAAAGCAAGTTATTCATTCATGCATAATAAATTGCATACCTTTTAGTTTGTTTCTAGTCCATTAAATCATAGGCCAGAAAATGGGTTTGTCACTTCTAAAATTTGGACCCAAGCAAGCATATGTGTTTATTCATGATGCTAAATCATTTTACCACACGCTGTGTTCACCAACAGAGTAAATGCTGCTTAAAGCTGTAATATTGGCAAGAGCAGTTGATGCTGTGACAGGCTGGGGTTGGATACAGACGTGGTTCTTAAATAGTTGGATAATTAAGATATCTGAACCCTCGCTGATCATTGCCCACAGGTTGCACGTTTTTCAGCTTCACACACACAACACACGATTGTGAAAACTGACTCAGTGCCTGAGATGGTAGGTACAAAAGACAGTCAGTGGCTCAGTGGCCGTTTCTCTTAAGTGGAGAAAGCATAAATACCTCTAAGATGATGCAGAATGATACCAACAATGCTTATGAAAGTTACTTTAATCAAAGGCCATCTATACAAACACTGGGAGTTGTTGTCTTTCTTGGTGCCTAGACCTCCCAATCCCTATGGAGAATGACAGAATCTTCATGCGTTGCCTTCTTGGATTCAGGTCAGATCTCAGTAGTTTATGAATGTGGAGATGTGTATATCTGCCCACTTGCTGGTGTAGGTTGGTTTAGCTTTTTCCCTCTGAAGGTTAATTTTTTTTCCCTTTATAATAGCACTGTAAATATCTTTTTTTTTTAAAAGAGATTTTTGCTATAGAGTGCATGCATTTACTGAAAAGACAGTGAGATAGAGACAAAAAGTGGAAAATAATCCCCAGCTGGGATGGCCATGCTGCAATCCTTTTCCATTCTCCTCTCAGTATTTGGGCACTCATGCACACAGGCCCAGTGTAAGTTTCAAGCTGTGGGTTCGGTACTCAAAACTCAGTTGGCCATGTGGGGAATCCAGTACCTTAACCACTATGCCACCTGCTGGCCTTGCCTTGTAAATACTTACTGAGGTTAAGTTAGAACCAATCTCAGACAGTGCCCTTCTGAACAGCAACCCATTTGACCTTCACCCTGAACTGCATTTGTCTGAAGAGGTTGCCTGATGTATGTAGTATGCATGTGTATACATACTTGATTTCAAATTCCAGTTTTGCTTGCCTGAAACTTGTTTTGGCTTTCTTCTGACAACTTTAGAAGACAACATGGAGTTCTAATGTGAGTTATCAGTTACTGTCTTTCTCTCTTTCTGTCTCCCTCTGTTACACACACATCCCAAAGTTCAGACAGCTTCGTTTTTAAGCCATCCTTGACACAGCATAGGTCTGGCCTTCAAGATTACCAAATCAGAAGGCAGCATGACTTTCGTTAGTCGCCCATTTCTGGTCTTAAAAGTCCTCACTGTCATTCCTCTTTTCCTTTCTCATCCAGATTCTCCACACTGCATTTTCCC
>NW_006159844.1:7132461-7157525 GCF_000334495.1 Tupaia belangeri chinensis | reverse complement strand
CTCCACCCACCCCCCCCCCCCCCCCCCCCCGCGAAACAGAAAGACAGTTGCCAGCCTTTGCACAGAAGCCTCACGTGTGCAGACTCACATTGCCCCTCAGGCTCCTCTAGGCTGAATAATCCATTCCATTTAACCCGTTCCTTAAATGTCTTATTTTTCAATCATCTAATGATTTTTTTTCAGCTCCCTTTGAACTCTTTCTAAATTCTTCTTTCAGTACAGTGGTGAACCCCAGAACTGAATTCATTATAACTTGAATAGTGCTCAATAAAAAGGAAAATTAATTTAGGATTCTAAAATCTAATGCTGATGACTTCCATTTGTAGGCATTTAAATAAAAAATATTGAAATGATTAATTGTCCCTTGTAAACAAAGTACTCAACAGTACACAAATGCACTCGCACGTGCATGCACACAGAGTGTGTGTGTGGGGGGTTGACTTTCTTCGGAGCCATAGAGAACAAGAGACACTTCTGCAGACATGACCCCTCTGCTTAATATGAGACAACTGGTAGCCTTGAAGTTGCTCACAGACCTCAGAGTATGAGTGTCATTTGAAGGTAAACAAAATTGTACTCTGGCAAAATTGTCAAGCAGGTAAAAGGCCTCACGACCAGAAATGTTCTGTTTTCTTACCACCCCTAGTCATGCCCTCCTGGTTCACACTTATCACACTGATGAACATGCAGGCTAGTGCTGTGTACATGGAGGACATAGTTACTGAGCTAAAGCGTGCTGGCAGGAGAGAACTTCATTAAACATTGCTTCCCTCTTTATCTCCTCAGTGTTTCCTTCTTCCTACCCCTGCTCTCATCTAAACATAGAGTGAGTTTGAGGAAGCTTAGAGATGGTTTCCTCTCTAGCCCATACTCGGTTACATCTGATTCCAATTATACTTCAAGAGGAGGCAATGGAAGCAATACATCTCTCCTGGTTCACTACCTAACTTTCCTGTTTTTTCTTCAAGTTCATTAGAGATTTTTATATCAGTCTGCATTGCACGTTAGCCTGAATGAATATTCAAATGTAACTGATTTTTCTGGAACTACTAGGTATCTGTTTTCAGTATCTTTTAGAAAAGAAAAAAATTGTTTTTCTCTATATCTGCCACAGTATTTTTTACTGTGTGTATATTATTTGGATTAAAAAGAGGTTGAGTTGCTTAGGACTCATTCTCTGTACAACATTGCAACTGCAGAATGGGACTACCTAGTAGATTTGATCCACAAGGCAGGGCTTAAATGACACCGAAACTATCAAGTCCTAACACCTTCTCTGGGTTGACTGAAGTCCCTATCAGAGAGGACAGCATCCATCTCCTTGTTTCAGCTCTGCTTTGAACATCATCCTGAATACCAACTTTCTGCCTTAGGCCCCAGGCAACCCAGATCTTTAGAGGGGTAAATAGTGGGTCCTAATACCAAAAAGACAATAATTTCTGCTATGAAAAAAAAAAAATGTGGTTTATGGCCATGGAGTCAATTGCACTGTCCGCTATATAGCAGCCTGAATTTGACTTTCTGTAGCATCACTTAATAGCTGTGTGGTCTTGATTTCCTCATCACAAACAGAGATGGACATAGTATAGACATAAGGAAGGAAGTCATACTAATGTCTATTAGTATAGACATTAGGAAGTCAGAATGCACCTGAGTTAGTCCATGTAAAGTCCTCCTCTTCCTAGGATCCCACAAAGGGATTATTTAATATATAGTGTCACTGTTAGTATTGTGGAAATCTTTTGTGGTTTGAAGCATAAATGCATTTACCTATATTTGTGTTCTGTAGAGTGAATTACATCTCCCCTAAATTTACATATTAAAGCCCTAACTCCCCAGTGACACAATGAAGTTAGAAATTTTAGAAAGTAATGGGACCAGCAGTTGGTGTAATCACTATGTCACTGGATTCCCATGTAGTCGACCGCGGTTCAATTCCTGGACCAGTGGCTTAAACTCATGTGGGGAATGTGTGCATGTGTGCCCAAGATCCCAATAGGAGAATGGAGGAGAGGGGATTGCAGCATGGCTATAACCCCCTAGGGGGTGATTTCTCATTTTCTGTCTGTCTCTCTCTGTCTTTCTGGCAAATGCACGTGCCTTATAGCAAACACCACTCAAAAAATAAATACATAAATAAATAAATAAATTTTAGAAAGTAATTAAGGTTAAATGAGAGCATAAGGATCGTAATACAATAGGACTGATGGCTTTTTTTTTAGCGGGGGAGGAAGAGGTTTTTGCTATGGGGCACATGTGCTCGCCAGACAGACAGAGAGAGACAGAAAGCGAGAAATCACCCCCTAGGGAGGATGGCCACGCTGCAATCCCTTCTCCTCCATTCTCCTCTTGGGATCTTGGGCACGCACGCACACGCGCCCAGCGTGAGTTTAAGCCACCGGGTCCAGGACTCAAACCGTGGTCAACTACGTGAGAGTCCAGCAACATAGCCATTATGCTAACTGCTGGTCCCAGATTGATGTTTTTTTAAGGCAAAAAAAGAAAGTGATTTCCCTCTATATATACACATATATCAAGAAGAGGCCATGTGAGGACACACCAAGAAGGTGGCCAGTCACAAGCCAGGAAGAGTCTTCATCAGACACTGACCCTCCCAGCACCTTAATTTTGGACTTCCCATCCTACAGACCAGTGAGAAGATAAAATTCCTTTTTTTTAAGCCCTCCAGTGTACAATATTTTGTTCCAGTAGCCTGAGCAATGTTTTAACTGTATGCATGTATGTGTGTGTTTTCATCCTAGATGAGTTCTCATTTTAGAATGACCATAATTATGAAACTAGAATAATTTTTGTATTTTTTTCTTCTGTTGACATAAATGTTCTGCACATGTGTCCTACCTATATTTTCTACTGTGTCTCTTTCTGATAACTTCTGCAATTATTCGAGGTAAATTCATAATCTTTTATCCTTTCAAATGGTTGTTCCTCAAATTTGCATAAATTCAAGTTTTAAAGAAAATATTTATGATTAGGATAAAACTATTTCTTTCATGAGTATCTTTTTTTCTTGCTTGTACATTTGATCTTCTATATAAGTAATTTAGTTTTATTGTGCTTAGGTTATCCCACTTCTTCTAAGTCTATTTTTTTTTCCTTATAAGGAGGTAAAACGTGCTCTTATTAGCAGGTAGTCACTCTAAATTAGGGTCCCACATCAAATAAAGTCATTGTGGGTGCTATTAATTATATACTTGCTATGTGATGGTACTTGTACATACATTAACTCTAATCATCTCAACAATTCTATTGAATAAATAATGCATAGACATGAGAAAACAGTGTGGTTACAAAATTAGAATTCCAGTAAATATTATTTGAGTCCAAAGCACATGTGTCCTTTTATAGTACCCCTTGGGGCCTCATGAAAAATGTGTATATTCTCATTTTGAAACTGGGTGCAAAGTTTGTTCATCCCTGGCCAAATGAGCTCCTTAGCTTCAGTGAAGGAACTGAGGATATAAACCTATAATTGTTACATCTCCTCAAATCTTAGAGCCCCTCTGAATCTGACCTCTCTTCCTGATGGAATCATGCTTCCCATGTTGTGGACAACTAGGAGAGGATTTAGAAGAGGTCCTGCTGTGGTGCCAGGTCTGTGAGGGGCCATGAGTAATTACCTCTGATGGGATATTGCCCTTATTGAGCTTTTGTCAAGAACTGAAACAAGCTCCTTCCTGATAAAAGCTGCAGAATATGGTCCTTAGCAAGGATTGCATGTCAGAAAAGTCATGCCACATTTTTGCATAGAAAAACATAGGAAAATACGTCATGACTCTTAGAATGACCCAGTAGTTCATTTGTCGGATCCATCACTTCTTTCTTTTTCAATCCCCCTTCTTTGGAGTTTCCTATAAAATTCTCTGTTCTCTGACTCTGGAAGTCTCTTCACACCACTTCTTTTTTTTGTTTTGTTTTGTTTTGTTTTTGTTTTTAAGAGAGATTTTTGCTATAGGGCACATGCACTCACTGGAGAGACAGAGAGACACAGAGAGACTGAAATCACCCTCCAGGGGGAATGGCCACGCTGCAATCCCTTCTCTTTGATTCTTCTCTCAGGATTTTGGGCATGAACACACACACTCCTGGTGTGTGTTTCAAGCCTACAGGTCCAGGATTTGAACCACAGTTGACCATGTGGGAGTAATGTAACCATTACACTATCTGCTGGTCCCTCACCCCTACTTCTCAAGCAGATAAGAAGTCTGCTCCTATAGCTGACACTCCTACCCCTTTTCTGGCACCTCACCTAGGACTGGAATGATGCCCAGATTCCCTTTTCCATAAGAAGATGAAAAGGTCCTAGGCAGATAGATGAAATGATCAATTTTCTTTAAACCACTTCAGCTGCTTACCATGTAAGCAGTCTCATTGTCACCTGACCTGTGCAGAAAATTGGTGGGAAGAGTTTAAACGTCAACCCTCATCATCCAATATTCAAATATTCTCTCTGCTTGACATCTCACTGAGATGCATCCTATTGGGTAATTAATTAAACTTCCTAATATATCATAAAGAAGGTTTTAGTGATATGTCTTTTTAAAAAATTATTTAATTTTATCACTATTATTTTAACTTGACCAGAGAGAGAGAGAGAGAAAGTGAGAAAACAAGCTGCCAGGTCCAGGACTTAAACTACAGTCAGCCATATGAGAATCCAGCACCTCAACCACCATGCCAACTGCCAGCCCCAGTAATATATGTCTTTCAAAAATTTGCTGAATAACCTCCTACACCCACCATTCTCTTGTGTGTGTCCTGGCAAGCCAAAAGATTTTAGCCTTTGAGAAGCAAGTATATATGATTCACAGCAGATTTTGAAGATTTTACCCTATGTAGTAAGCTATTTGGGAATAGGTTCTCTCTTCTCCTCCATTTTTTTCTCAGGATTTTTGGTGTGCCTGCACATGCATCTGGAATGAGTTTTAAGCCACCGGGTCTGGGACTCATGGGAGTCCAGTGATTTAACCATTATGCCATCTGCTGGTCCCAGGTTATAGGTTCTTATCCTAGTCAATATAATGGTTTTATATCATGTCATATTATGGAAAATGTTAATTGTAATAACAGGGTTCAGTGTGCTAAGGGGGTCTAGTTTAAGGAAGAATTGCCTTTTGGAAATCTGAAGAATTGAATTTTATTTGCTCATTTTCTATGAGAATATTATACTTACACCTTGCTTGCTGAATTTATGGGAAAGAGCTAGGCTTGTTGCATCATAGAGTACCAACAATAATATTAGTCACTGTTACACTGTCTTTATCTCACCGGTTCAAGTGGAATTAGTATGTTGATAAACTACAGAGACCTGTGTCAACATATAGTACATTAGACTTGCCTAGCGAGTCATGTCTGTGTGTTATTTTTAAAAGGGCAAGATAATATTGGCCAACACTTTCTTGAAAGCTGCCTGTCATAGCAGAGAGGAACCTAGCAAAGGGATATAAATTGGTAAAGAGAAGCAGCAAATGTCTTAAGCAAGTACAATCACCTATAATGAGAATAGAAGGAACATACTGAAAAATGATAAAAGCTTAAGGTTATGTTTATAAAACCCTTAATATATTTTTTTATTTGCTTTGGGATAAAAGTCTTCCATTAGGACTCAGAGGCCAATTTGAGTCTTTAGGGGCTCAGTCCTTTAGGGGAAGTCACTCTCCAGCCTGTGAAGCATTTAAGTAGAAATTAAAGTAGGTCATCTTATTACTAAAGAGAAGCCCCTAAGCAAGACAATAAAACAAATCTTAGTCGTTAGAAAAGGTCAAGGCTAGAATGAACAAATCTCATTGGAGGCAAAAAGAATCTATCCCCAATATTCAACCATATAAAATTTACACCAGCTCACACAAATTTAGAGTTATTCTTGGTCTCCAAACTTTTTCAATAATCATTACACACTCATGAGTCAGATGTGTAAACATATTCAGATACGTTTTATTGTCCAAGGCTTACCAGTAAACATGTTCAGTGCAGAATTTCTGAGAACATGGGCTGTGAAGTATGATCCACACATGCCATCACATACCATCCCTGCCACCATCAGTACCTCTTCCACTGAATGGAAGAATGCAAAATGTTAAACCAAAAGGTAAAAAAAAGAGAAAAAGGAAATCAAATAGAAGAATAAGGGGGTTGGAATGAAAAAATAGAAGCTGTTGACTCTGAACCAGTGACCTGTGGTTTCCAAGATGATATACCATCTGACATTATACTTCCTCTGTTTCTTCAGGCTACTGTCATTCAGGTTGTTTTTTAGTTTTTAGTTTTTTGTTTGTTTTGTTTTGTTTTGTTTTTAAGAGAGATTTTTGCTATCGGGCATGTGTGCTCACCAAAGAGAAGGAGACAGAAAGTGAGAAATCACCCCCCAGGGGGGATGGCCATCCCGAAATCCCTTCTCCTCTATTCTCTTCTTGGGATTTTGGACAAGCACACACACACACACACTCCATGTGAGTTTAAGCTTCTGGGTCTGGGACTTGAACCACAGTCAACTACATGGGAGTCCAGTGATGTAACTTATACACCATCTGCTGGTCCTGAGGTTGGCTTTTACTTAGACTCTAAGCTACATCTAACTTACAGCTGAAATGGGGATTCATCTTTCTTAAATCACTGGGACATTTTTTTAGAAATATTAATTCTGCGAACTGGTAAGAGAGTTTGTATGATAGGTATAGGTGGAAAATGTCTTCATTGTAAAGTTGATCATTATGTAGTCTTGTGAGTTTTGTAGTGAAGATAAAAACCACTAAGTACTGATAGTTTATATGTCTAGCTCTTAAACCCAGGTAGAGAGCCAAATGAGAAATTAGACTTGGAACTTCATCAGTATACTTTGCCCCTTCAAGCCAGTGATGTTGCCATGTGGACGCTTTTGACATAGAAGGCTGAGAAAGGCTAAGTGGAGGGTGATAGTTATAGCTGAAGGTATAATAGCTTGAAACCACTACATATTCTGTAGACTAAATAGAATTGTAACAAGTCTGAAACTCATTGAGAGGTAGATTATCATTCATCAAACTCATTGAATGGTGAAATATATCCATTTTCAAATTATTTTTGTTCTAACATATCTTTAGCTATTTAAGACAAAAGAGTGGGTAAACGGATCATTGTGCACATTAGAATTAGACTGAGACTATTGATTCAAGGTTTCTAGTGAGTGAATTATCAATAGGACCAGCTGCGAATTTCTTTTGGAGTTACTGTGGATTGGCACATCAGTGTATTTGAATAGATCATGCATAACCTAGATTATTGTTACAACTAATCCCTTGTAGGATGTATGGGCTATGTCTGTTATACAACTTCAGTAAACCACGTCGTCCTGAGTCACTAAAAACACTTTATCCAGTGGTTACTGAGGTGTGTTAGGTGATAAGGGCTCTGTAGAAAAAGTAGATTATGGTGTTCTGTGGCAGCCTGTGCCAAACAGCCCAAGACAAAGTGCACAGTAAGTCAGACCTGCCCGGCAGACTAATACTCTGGGCTGCTTGGGAAAAGGTACAATAACAAGGTCTACCATTCTTTAGCAGGTGGCTGGAATGTCACTCATGAGCCTGTGACTTCACTGAAGAACCCAGGAAAGGGAAAATCATGTGCAATGGGAGCACTCCAGGATAGGAGAGAAAAGAAAGGATATGTCTAGGCAAAAACTAGTTTGTTTGTTTGTTTGTTTGTTTAAGTTACCAGAGGGCACATGTTCTCACCAGAGAGACACACATACACACTCAGAGAGAGAGAGAGAGAGAGAGGGAGGGAGGGAGGGATACAGAGAAAGTGCTCCCCAATATGGTGGTGCTCACATCATAATCCTTTCTCCTCCATTTCTCCATCCTTTTGAGATTTTGGACATGGATGGCACACACCCGGGGTACTTTTCAGGCAGCCTGGGCCAAGATTCAAATCAGGATCACCCATGGGAATTCAGCTTTCTTTAGCCACCAGGCCACCGTGCTGGCCTGTGGGCAAAAACTTTTGACATCTCCTTCTACTCTAGAAATGTTTTTATGTAGGGTCTTCAAAAAAAAAAAAAAAAAGAAAGAAAGAAAGAAATTGTTTATTATGAAAAAATTATGAATTTTATTGTACCAAAATGAATTTGTATTTTAAATCTATTTTCTTATTAACTTTTTGAAATGTCCTTATCTGATGGATTTATCAGCTCTAAGAAATGATTCATCAATGTTTGGTCATTGTAAGAGCATATGTGAGTACTGTAGAATATATTTAACTATAACCAAGTCTACAGGCATCTCAAAATATATAGAATAAATCTGATTCTGGAAAAAAAAACCTGATAATTTAGTGACAATTTATATATTAATATAATTTGTCTTTTGACACCCACAACCCATCTCTCTAGTAAAAGCTTTAACTTCAGAAAAATACAAAGTGCACCTTTTCAGATAATTTTTCAAACAAATTTGAACACCTATTTTAAAGGAAAAATAATACTGACCATGATCATTTGACATATGGGTCCAAGGGTTAAAATAGAAAGTAATTGAGACTGTCATTGTTGCTGCCTGATCCGGGGAGTCAGAAAGGCCTGGAGGTGGTAAGCCCCATAGTTTTTACAGTTTTATTTATTTATTTATTTATTTATTTTTTTTGAGAGGTTTTTGCTATAGGGGGCGTGTGCTCACCAGACAGACAGAGAGAGACATAGAGACAGAAAGCGAGAAATCACCCGCCAGGGGGGATGGTCACGCCTCAATCCCTTCTCCATTCTCCTCTCGGGATCTTGGGCACGCACGCACACGCGCCCGGCGTGAGTTTTAAGCCACCGGGCCCGGGACACGAACCACGGTCGACCACGTGGGATTCCAGCGACATAACCATTACGCTAACTGCTGGTTCCCAGTTTTTACAGTTTTAGATAGTCTTTGCCTTCTTCAAATCACCCTGATATTTCTGATTTTTTTATTCATGGCATCATTGTTGTTTTTAATCTTTGCATTTCAGTTTGCGTTTCTATTAAAATCTATTAAGGGACCAAACAATAGTGTAACAGTGAAACATGACACTGCAAGGCAGTCCCCCTTGAGAAGGTTTCTAGTTTAAGACAGGAAACAGGAAACTTCCCAGAGTACACAGGCACACATGTGACTATGTTTTGGGACTGGCTGAAGGCTAGGAGATTACTGTGTCAACCCGGTCGGGGCTTCTGTCTGTCTATCTCTTGCTCGCTTATGGAAGAAATTAAAAAAAAAGTAGCTTTAAAAAAGTTATCGAAGGACCAGCAGTTAGTGTAATGGCTATGTCGCTGGACTCCCATGTAGTCGACCGCAGTTCGCGTCCCGGACCCGGTGGCTTAAAACTCACGCCGGGTGCGTGTGTGTGCGTGCCCAAGATCCGGAGAGGAGAACGGAGGAGAAGGGATTGCAGAGTGGCCATCAGCCCTGGGGGGTGATTTCTCGCTTTCTGTCTCTCTCTCTCTCTCTCAGTCTGTCTGGCGAGCGCAAGCACCCTATAGCAAAAACCTCTCCAAAAAAAAGAAAAGTTATTGAGATTTTGGTTAAAGCATCTTTTGATCTTGGAACTTGATACAATAAAATGGCCAGTTCCCATCAGTGTTGGCATTGAATTCTCACTGAAGTAGAATCAAAAAAGCCAAAGGAAACTCCAGTCTTATTTTTCATAGAAAACAAGGAATTCACTTTAGAAAGGTAGTGAAAAGTATTAAAATTTAATTTTCTTCTTTTCTGATGCCTTCATTCCACAAAACTACTGACACCAAAATAGTCATAACCCTTCCCAGTCTTTTATTCTGTTTCTGAATTGGACCACAGACGAAGCCAGGATCAAGCTAGCCAGCATCGCTGTTTTTGTTTGTTTAAATTAAACCATTATCTAATGTATACACCTAGCCAATCTGACACTACCCAATTTCATTTGCTGAGCTGCTCAACTTTGAAGGGTACTATGTAGATCCTCTCTGATGAAGATTTCTTGTGACATTTGTTATTATGCTTGGGATATATGCTATGGGATATATGTTAGCAAACAGTGAAAATTCATAAGCCCTTTCACTCCACATGTCCTAAGTAGTTAGGCATGTGGGGCTAAAAGCAGAAGCATTTGCTTGGAGCCTTGAGTAGGATGAGAGGTCTATGGACAAGCAACATATGCAGACTGCTCCTTCTTACCTAGACTCAGCAGCCCAGTGTGAAATGAAAGAGGAAAGACAGCACAGGCACGAGTAGCCAAAGCAGGCAGCAAACCAGGTTGTTTGCCCTGGTATCATTCAAGACCAGGTCCTAATTCCATCAGAATAATTGATTTTCCCATAAATGCGTATCTCTGCTTCACGTGGAGCTAAATTCAGGAGCTAAGGCAGCGAAGCAACATAGCCTGTAAGCATTTGGAATGCACAGAAAACCAACCTAAAGATTTCAATATTGTAAAATGTAGGGCCAGAAGAGGTGCAATTACTCACAAAAGATTTCAAAAACATTTCTGTGCATTGTAGATTTTAGAAACCAAATGCTATTTTCTATTATCTGTCCATCATATTTATATTTGTATGTGAGCCTACTACACATTAAATATTAATGATATGAATGATATATACAATAAAGAACAGAACAGAGAATCTAGTTACAGTGATTTCCTAAAATTAACATAGTAGGTTTTCATGGCGGAAGCATTAGCCCTAACCAGAATTTCTAAACTACATCTGTAACAATCCAGTTCCTTTCAGTACAAATGTTGTTTTATGCCTTTTCCCTAGAGATACAAATAAAGTGTTCCAAGAATGAAACTCACATGAATTTATCAGATTAATATCTGAAGGCTCTTATTGGTCTTTTAATATGCTAAATTTGTTACAGAGTTCTTTAATCATTGTTACTACTCTTGGTACAAACCCCTTACCTAAAGGAATACATATACAAGCATGTGTTACTGTCTTTTAAGAGTCTGGTTTTTGAAGTTACCCTCTACCCAGTAAACCTTCAGGTTCATATCATCGGCTATAACGGAAATATCAGTATGGGTTTACCCAACCACACTGAGGATGTACTTCAGGTAAACGAGAATGTGCTTTTAGGGAAACATGACTGCAAAGTAAATTTCTGTAAAGTCTATCTTATTTTCACATTGACTTTTATATAAAATGGCATATGTAGTACCAGAGAGGGTTAAAAATAAAACAACAAACCTGTACGTCTAAAAGAAACACTTTGAGACATGAAATGAGGTTAGAATGGTATCTGTGTTCAAGTCTTAACACCAATTGCTTTTGGAGGTGTGTTATCCTAGAGATTATTTTTGAACTGTGGAGTCCCTTACCCACTTTTGGGTTTTAGAATCCTTTTTCAAGGCAGAGAGTTTATTCAAGGCCTGATGATCTTTTGACTGTACATATAAAACTCAGCAATTCATGTCTTCTGCAAATAAAAGTCAGCAGAGTAGAGGCATGGCACGTATCTCTACTGTGTATATAAGGTATCCTAAACTGCAAATTGCCTGTGCCTTAGGAATTTTTGTTTTATAAAGTTAGTTTTCAACTTTACTCATATTTTTTCTTTTCTTTTTAGAACACCTTACATTTTTAATCCTTTCTTTACAGGTTACCTAGACCACTTTTGATTAAGAAAACTGTAGAAAGTTAGTAACTGCCACAAACGTGAATGCTAGGCAGTAGCACGTGTCAATTTTCCATAGAGTCCTGCTTTGCAGAGTGTCTGATGCACTGCTTGGGGTCTCTGCTCACACTTGCTGGAATCAATCATAGCAGATTTTAGTCCACAGGTCACTTTTCCCCCTATTTCTTTGTAAACTCTTCAGCATTCTTACAGAATTTTTTACAGTCCTTAGAGTATTTTTCAACTAGGTCAGCCCAGAGGGAGTGCTCAGGCTGGGGGTCGTCCACCAGTGCTATGAGGGACTGGATTACTTGGTCGGTTTGGGTAGCTGGCTTCTAGTTTTCAGCACCAATTACTGGAAGACAGACCTGCCCCTTTTCATCAATATTTGGGTGATAGATCTTTGTTTTAAATGTGATCTTCGGTGGTTTGAATGGGTACTCTGATGGGAAGTTGATTTTTGATTCTGAAGGCCCCCTTGTCGTATGGACGGTTGTCAAGAACAATAAGCCCTTACCAAGTCAATAAATTAGCTTCATCAACCTGGATGTTATGGAAATTTTTCATTCCACATTTGTGGATTTCTTTTAGTTCTTTCATCAGCCTCCTGCAGGTCGCCATCTTGGATCTCGTCAGCTCTACTCATTTTCTTAGTGTCAGATCCTATCATTGAAAATTTTTTTTAAGAAAGCAGCTTTTGAGTCAGGACTTTGTCTCACTTCCCTTTGTGAACCTCACACTGTTATGGACCTGATGCAAAATAACCAATCAACAGATGTTTTCTACACAATGAAGTAGGAGAACAGCTTATGTTGAAAGAGAGATGCTAAAAGCAGCAAAAGATGCACATGTCTATGTTGTTATGTTAAACAACCAAAACACCCAGCAGGTAGTCTTGATATTGAAAAGAAAAACAGTCCAAGGATCCTTTCCTTCCTTCCTTCCTTCCTTCCTTCCTTCCTTCCTTCCTTCCTTCCTTCCTTCCTCCTCCTCCTCCTCCTCTTCTTCCTCCTCCTCTTCCTCCTCCTCCTTTTGTGCCAGAGGATGCATGAGCTCACTGGAAAGAGACAGAAAGAGGAAAGAAAGAAAACATATCTCACTGAGGACAGTCATGTTACAATTCCTTCTCTTCCATTTCTCTTTTGGATATTTTGACCATATATTTACTCATGTCTGGCATTTTTTCCAAGCCACTGGGTCTAGTACTCAAATTGCGTAGTCAGCCATGTGGGACCCATCAACCTCAACCACGGACTGACCCAAAGGATCCTTCTGTCTCAGCTCTACCACATATTGGCTGTGTGACACTGGGCACTGTACTTGATTCTTCTGAGCATCAGTTTCCTGTTCTGTAAAATAGGATTAAATAACACCTATCTTAGGCCAGCCCTGTAGCCTAATGGTTAAGAAAACTAGATCCTACATGGTCAAGTACATTGTTTGAATCCCAGCTCCAGTAGTTTGAAGAACACTCCAGGTGCTCATACATGTACGCCCAAAATCCTGACAGGATGGAGAAATGAAGGAGAAGGGATTGTGCTGTGACCATGCCCCGTTTGGGAGTGCTTTCCCCCCGACTCCATTTTTGTCTTTGTTGAGTGCTCACTCCCTCTGGCAAAACAAAAACCAACTAACATTTTAGTTATGTACAGTCAAGTATTGCTTAAGAATAAGGATGCATCCTGAGAAATGCATCAATAGGAGATTTTGTCATTTTGTAAACATCATAGAGTATACTTATACAGACCAAGATGGTATAGACTACCAAGCGCCTAGGCTATATGGTATACCCTAATTACAGTCTTATGGCACCACATCATATATGCAGTTAATTGCTGACCAAAATGTCATTATGCAGTGCATGACTGTAATTTGCCTGACAACTGTTAGTTTCCATTCATCTTCCCTGGTGAGCGTTGAGTGAACTGAGCATTGTATATGACAGTGGTCCCCAACCTTTTGGGTACTAGGGACTGGGTTCATAAAAGATGATTTTTCCACAGATGGGGTGGCAGGGATGGTTTATTAGAGCACATAACCTAAGTCCCTCACATGCACACTTCACAGTAGGGTTCACACTTCTGTGAGAATCTAATGCCCTCACTGATCTCACAGGAGGTGGAGCTCTGGCGGTAAAGTAAGCAATGGGGAGTGACTGTAAATACAGATGAAGTTTCACTGGCTCACCACTGCTCACCTCCTGTTGTATGGCCCGGTTCCTAATAGTCCATGGACTGGTACCGATCTGTGGCCCAGGGGTTGGGGACCTCTGGTTTATGATATCCTATAAAATAATGATAAATAGTTTAATACATATTAGTTATACTGCTATATTTGATATATTTATTAGTATATAATATATATAATGGAGATCCCTTCCTACTTTCCAAGAGTTCATATCTACAGATTGTCAAACAATTGTTACTTATTCTTTTTTTCCTATTGTTTTAATGTCAACAACTTGGAAGACAACTAGCACCCTGTGTATGACTGAGCATGTACCTAGCCAAAACAAAGCAGTGACATTTTTAGGCTTTTTAGGACCAGTGTGCTGTACTGTTTTTATTACTTTTGCCAAGGGTGTTTCTCCTTTAAATTAAAAGAGAACTCTGAGTTCAAAGGGCAAGATGCACAGTAAAGAATTAGCCCCTGCATTCTGAGGAACCTACCTTTGAGTAAATGAATATACCATGTGTGCAAAAATGAGAGATTTTAATACTCTAATTAGTATTTGTGTCTTAGACTAGCAAATGGAAATCCTCTCCTTGAGGCAAAAGAAGCTTGTGAGCCACACATGGTCATTTATGCCCCAAGGGAAGTCTCAATTCCCTGAGGACATGTCACAGATAATGTGGGGTGTGTGCACTGCCTCTGGTGGCCTAGAGGCATGTGTGATTCTACCAAATGCCACAAAGTGCCTTCTTATGAGAGCCTGTTGTCCATTTGGCTGGATGTTCAAATCAAGAAATCTTCATCCCTCAAGGCTGGATGTAAGGCTTGAACTAGCATCCCAGACAAAAAGGGTCAGCACTTTGATACACAGCTTCCACAAAATGGAATTTTAATGAGCAAAAGTAAAACCTGATCTTGCTCAGAAAGCAAGTATCTTTGTTCTTTTCATGTTTTAACATCTCACTAGCTCAACATCTCCCTTTTTATTCTGGTCCCTCGTCTCTAAGAACTGAAGAGAGGCCATCTGTGCCTCTCTGAATGTTTTTTCACCTAAGATGTTTAGATATACATGTTTTAGGAAACCCTTAGGAAAGGTGTTTAGAAGCATCATAGTTTGTTCTGTATTTCTTTTTAGTGGCAGAATAGTCAAATTTGACCTAACTAAGTCCATTTGATGTTGTGATTGGGGAACATGGAGTTTTTGGTTCATGATAATATGAACTTACCTTGTTCTTCATGTTACTGACTCATTTAGGAGATAAGGGAAGAGATAAAAAGCCCTGGGAGACTTTTAAGAGTTAAATAAAAGCCTGAAACTTTGATGTATGCTTTTATCCACTTTGAGAAAATAAACTTCACTTAGATTGCTATTTCAGAAAGTAAGGCGATTGTTTCTGCACAGTGCCGGATTGTTAAAAGTCAGATTGCCGAGACAAAATTCGGGAAGCTTTTCTTCCCTTCTAAACGGATACATGTGGGCACTTTTGGGTGCTGTCCAGGTTCTCCTTAAGGTTGCTGGGAGTCCACATGTGTGTGCCTGAGCAATGTACATCACCCCCTGAGTGCACTCAGAGGGCAATATGGCATTTTAATGAGCTCTATCAAAGTGTGCTTGTAGCCAAAGGCCAAAAAATTCCAGAAATATTTGTTTTTTTTCTAATTCCTTTTAACTGTTGCCAAAACTGAGTAGAAAGATAGGTATTGGAGACCCATCTGTACTGTCCAGGCCATGCTGCTTCTGTGGTTTGCAAGCAGACCCACTTATTCTGGATGCTCACCCATTGCTCTGGTGATAGAGTCAGCCTGTTCATGGAACCTCTCCTTATTAACCCCAGAGCCGTTTTAGCACTTCTTAAATATTCGTATCTAATGTCTGATAAGCAGAGTACTCAAGTTCATGCTGTGCTCCTGTCCTAACAGAATTATCTCATGCAGTGAAGAACTCTGGGTTCGGAGGGGAAGTTGAGAATGTCAGACACTACACTCCATCATGGATGGGTATTTACTCTGCAGTCTGAGCCTGCATTAAGAGAACATCACAGATGCATGGCACATTGGACAAGAGCACATGCATGCATTTAAATCATGTATATCTTCCTTTTTTACTGATGTAATTGTGAAATATGTTCTTTTTGCATTCATAATTAGGGGGTGGAACAGATGGTGAAGGCTTAGTTTAAAATAATCTGTCATTAAAATAACCTAGCCTACTGGTAATTCTTCTCTCTAACTGGAGTCAGGTCATAGGAAAAGAGTTTGGGGTAATTTTTCCCCCTTTTGTACTGAAATGTAGAAGAATCACTCATTTCAGAGTGGCTATATGCATGAGAATTGTCCCTCAAAGAGAACCATCGTAAGATTTCACCCTGCGATGATATTTGGCTGTAGTGGAATATGCATAAAAAGGAAAGCAGAGACAAAACTCCTTTGACAAATATAAATCCATTTAGCACAATGCATTAAACATTAGTATACCTTCAATCATGAAGCTAGAGTGAGTTTCATTCCCTGCAAGGAAATAACCTCATCATTTGACAAATACTGTTAGAGGCATTCAGCTTTTGGGGTTAAGAAACTGTGCCTTACACTTTATATGTTACACTGATGTCAGGGGATATAAATTATAATTACAGGCATTATTATTCAGAGATGCTATAGCTGCTGACTTTTGTATCCAAGCCTCACTCCTTGCATGTGTACCTCATAGACTTACTGGGATGTGACAAAGGAAATCTCCTATCAGCCCTGTCTGGATGCCTAAGAACTGTTCTCAGTAATAAGAAAACTGTCTTGATAAATCAGATACTTGCATGTCTTTAAAATGTCTGTTTTACTGTTTCTTCTAAGATTTTGTTCTTCATCTGCTTTGAGGAAAGCAGATAGATTTCAGCATGGCTTTATAATAAATCTTTGTGAGGAAGGACTAGCATTAACATTTGTGTAGGTTCTTTTTCATCTTAATCCAACCTTAGTTAATAATCAGAAAATTCTACATAGTGGGTAAGAAGATGTAATTAACCCTTTGACCCCAGAATCTTAATTGGCGCCTGTTGAAAACAGTGGGCAGTTAAAAAATAAAATTAAAAAGTAGCCTGCAGTGATTGAACAGCACAGTATATAATAGCTTTCTCTATTCAAAATTTTTTAAATTCCACAGAACTTTCAGATTAATCACACTTAGCTCCCCACATTAACTGATTGAATGTTTCCTTCCTCCTCCCACCTTTTTAAATTGAGACACCCAGATTAAACCAATATTGATGTTACTTTGCAAACTTCTCCAGGTGACAAAATACAACTAACCATAGGCAAAGGTAAACCTGAACCAGAAGGCCCTGGCTATGTGAAAAGTGACCTTGCCAATCACTTTGAGACCCAATTCATGTCCTGTTCTTTATTTGAAAGGCAATCCAATCTGAATTATGGACAGTCATCCTAGACTATAGATAAAACTGATCAAAATGAAAAATTTAAAAATGAAAAATATTATTAACCATTTTTTAAACCTCTGGGATGACTAACAACTAATCTGACTCGTTTTCTCCCTACCAAATTGGCTATTATTTTTAATTAAATTGACTGGATGTCTTTGTGTCATGTAGACATAGACTCATTTTAATCTCACTAGGAAATTGGAACATGTGTTGAAGCCTCTGTTTTGCCAAACAAAACCGGCCAGTTCTTAGATCGCCACTGCTTGATAGCATCAGATGTTTAGCCTCCAGATAACACTTTTCCCTGCTATGGTGCCCAAACCTCCTCTAATATTTTAGTGAGAACATGAGATCCAAACTTAATGTTAAAAATCACAGTCCCCTTTCATGAGGAAGTACAAGATATGTGTAGGTGGTAAAAGACTTGTCTATGCGGGGATAACACCCAAAGCTTTGGAGGACTATAAAAGAATCCACTCTAACTCTGATAATCCAAGTATCAGAAAATATCCCAGACCTCATTAAAATTATATGGCATCTAAATTTGCAAATAATCCAACAGCTACAAAACAGGACCTTTTGAGAAAGTAGTTTAATCACTCTTAGTCATGATAGCATGTGTGCATGCCATGATCTATATCAGGGTTTAGAGATAGAACTGATTTTATTAAGTCTTGACTAAGCAGTTTTTAGTTAGCCTGGCTAGATAAAGATAAATAAGATATCACCCCACTGTTGAGAAACTCAGTCTACGTGAGAGTTAAACAAGTCAACCAGGATCATACAATGGCATAAAAATGTAAGAGCAGAAATTTTGATCCTGGCTCTTCTACTAGTCACCCATCTCTCTCTGCTTCAGCTTTTTCACCTGTGAAAATATAGTTTAAGACTACAGGATAATATCACGAGCTCTAATGGTCCTTTCTTCTGCTCTCAACCACCTTCAAACTATCACCATCTCCATGTTCTCCTGTGATTTCTCTTTGTGTCTTCCCTTTAATTTGTCGGTAGCATATTAGGGTTTAAGAAGATGGCATTTGCACTTCTCTTTGTGCACCAGGCCATGGCTATCAGGCTGAATGGAAAACCTCTTAAGGGAAGGTCAGAAGAGGGAGGGCTCTAATCCTCATGAGTCATCCTCAGGAGAAATCTTGTTTGAAGTAGAGATGGATTGAGGTTACAGCCTTCTCAAACTAGTGGGAAGGAAACTTCTCTCCCTTTGTACTGGTTCAAAGTGAGATTCCACTATACCATACTCTATTTGAAAGGCTATGTCTGACAAGGCTCCAGAGGGTTTGACACTTTTTTCAAAGATGAGAAGCCCAGTTCTCTTAGTCAGTAGTTGTTGCCCATAGCTGGTTCCAGGGGGAAATAATTCACCTCTTGGGGAAGTGACTTAGGAACTCTTATCATTCCACTTCTCTTTTGTCTCCTACCACTGATAGGATTCTATCATTCGAACAAATTATTAAAAAAAAAAATGATAGTGTTCAAAAAGTTACAGAATGAACATTTTAACTTCCAAAATACTGTGAATATTTTTCTTTTAATTAATTCTGACATATCAATTGGAGAGTTTATTTTTAGTGGAAGGCAGCATAGTTACTTTTTGGAAGCTAACTATCAGAGTTCAAATTCAAACTCCACAATAGGGACAGGCTTATTGTCTAACTTTACTAAGCCTCAATTTCCTTGTATATAAAATAAAGATAATAATACAATTACTTCACATGGTGCTTGTGAACATTAAAAGAAACAATACATGCAAACTGCCGAGCACATATCGCTTAACAAATGTAAACTATTATTATTATGCTATCTTAACTAAAAGCTTGTCTATCCTATAATTTGCTCTTTTGTGGAGAAATATGATGCGACTTAATTGTTTGTAGAACCCACTAAATCAGAGGAGTTGGGTGCCACTCACAGTCTCTGGTCAGTAAAGCAGTGTGAGTGGGTTCAGAAAGCATAGAAAGTCAAATTTCATAATATGTATAAATATATATATATATGCACACACACATATACATATGCCCATATACAAACATATATATGTATATGTAAATATGTCTAATTTGTGTGTGTGTGTGTGTATATATTTGATATTTTAGTAGACTGAAATTATTGATGGGACTTGAAGGGGTACATATTGTTACCTGAATCTTAGGCATTTCTTCTACCTATCTATATTTTTAAAATTATGTCATTAATTTAGTGTGTCCACATACCTTATTCCCAGTGTGGGTTTCATGCATTTGCAGATTCGCAGCTTTTGTTAACACCACTAGACTTTGAAACTTTTATTCTCGTGCAAGCAGCACTTGCACAAATCTACTATGTTAAAGATAAATAACTAAAGCAAAACAAAAGGATGAAAGGGGTATAATGCAGTTGGGTTGCAAGAATTTGCCACATATTTATTATCAATTGGAGTAGGATATTACAACTGGAGTCCATGATGGTTTATTGCATTCATCATACCGGAAATGCAGCCCTCCATTTGGAAGGTGGGCTAAGGTTTCAAGAGTTACTGATAATGTGTAGCATCATTTTTTTTCATCTTTGGTTTTCATTTCAGGAGTTGTGATAGAAACTAAATCTGTCAATATACAACTTTAATATAAGGTTTTCCCAAACCAGGATTACATTCGTAAGATTTTATCCCCTAAACATTCATCCATAATATATTGACTTTTCCTGTTTGTTCTAATACAGTAGGCACTGGGAGTGAGGAGGACATAATCCTTTATTAATTAGCAAATTATTGATGTCCATCGTAGTTCAAGTGGTGATTTTACTTGCTCTTCCTATAGGAACTCTTTTTTTCTTTCATTTCATTACAATTTCCATTCCTGTTCAGCTTCTTAATGGAGAGTCTTGCTGATTTAATCTCAGAAACCACTGAATCCAAAAAATAAAGGCGACATCTCATAAAATCAGCATGACCTGCTTTTATACATGAATGTAATGTATCTTGATCAAAATGACAGGGACATAAGGAAGTTCTTGAAATAAAGGAAAGCTTGTAGTCTTAATCAAGCCTTTAATTTATGCATGTATAGTGCAATACTCAGAGATCTTGGGATTTTGTTATACATGAAGAAGAAAAAAAGGCTCTCAAATTCCATGTGCTACATTGTATAAGTTGCCTTATTAAAATCTCCATCATATATGTTTATTAACCTTTTTGTATGTTTATTTTTCCTGCAGTCCCTGGATGGCTTTGTATTTGCACTAAATCAAGAAGGAAAATTTTTGTACATTTCCGAAACAGTCTCCATCTACCTAGGCCTCTCGCAAGTAAGTAAAACAATTTAGATTCTTGGTGGCGATTGTGAAGGCTCTTTCAGCTTTATGCTTTCCTTCTTCAAGGGACATTCCATTTAGCATAAATTATCAAATTTATTATTTAATGGCTCTACCTGAGTCCTCTCTCAAAGTCAGTGAGAAACCTGTATCAGTGTTGAACATTCGTGATAAACTTGTCCTCAAAAACTTTAGTCCTCCTCCCTACCCGCCAAGGATCATTACTAATTTATTGAGAACAAATGAAGTTTCTTCCCTCGGTTATTTTGAACTTTGAAACCTCTGTGCCCAGTAGGAGAGGGACACACTAATAGTGCTTCCCTTGTGTCCTATTACTGAATGTTTATGGAGTACCCTGCATTATCCTGGGAGCTGACACAATGGCAGGAGTCATTTGGAGTCAAAGAATACCGAAAGAGACCATTAAAATGTGTGGCAGGTGAGGGTTTCGGCAAGGATATATTTTGCTGCCTTTGCAAACGCTCCCTAATGCCAAAAGATGATTTCATAAAATAGGATAGCCTTTTGTTATTTGCCTCTTAATGACTCACACGTGTTTATGAGAGACTAAAAGAAAAGAGGATGGAGACTGACAGGGTGAGGGACAAAATCCTTGATGTTAGTTCTTGATATTTCCCTGGAACACAAAAAATTTCATTCCACTGGATTCCAAGACACAGGCTGCATCTACTGAATGCCAAAATATCCTGAAGAAAAGTTTGCAATTCAGCGTTCTCTCCAGATGTTTTCTTCATAAAACTGCTAAACATCTGGATATTTGTGCCCATACAGGTGATTGGCTGAGTTTGACCCTTTTCATCTGGTGGTTTGGCATGGAGAAAACACAGCCTCTGTGGGAGGGATTTTGTATGTGTGTGATGATTTGCCAAGTTGGATAATCTACCTCTCATTCAGTTGGCCTGAGGAGCTAAAGATGGCGATAAGATTTGTCTTTCTCCTCTTAAGCAGGACCTATCCCAGACTCATTGCTTCTGAAAGTTGGCACAGATCTAATGATGCATCCAGCACTGTTGGAACCTTTTGGCTGTTAGTGAGTTCACTGGGTAATAGCTAAATCAAGAAAGACATTGGGAAATAATAAAGAGAGATAGCTGGCATTCGAGGAGAGTTGGGGGAGGAGGCAAAACACTGCCAAATTTGATTATTTACTGTTGACAATCCAAACAAGGGTTTGGTTCGTTAACGCCTCCTTGAAGGACACGCAAGCTCTTGGCTCTAGTGTATAGAGTAATTCTATTTTATGTGGACTTTAACAAACCACATGATGAAGACTGAGCTATTGTTAGCTCAGTATTAGTATTCTTGTATCTCATTGAAATCCCTGGTTTTGTAATAGCCCCTAATAGACTTTAAGCCTTGTCTTAATCGGTTTGGGACCTAGTATTGAGAATCTCCAATTTTGAAATTGGTGTGCCACTATGTCATTAATACTGTATAGAACTGGAAACGCCACTGTTTGTTGTTCTGCGGTGCACATACTCATCTGTTTTATGCAGAGGATCCAACAAAGTTTAATAAGCCAGTAAAGAAGAAAGATGAATAATTAGTTTAAGCAGGTAAATGCTAATTAGGGAACTCCTGAAAAGCATCCATTATATAGTAGCTCAAAACACATTTTACAGCCCTGGTTAGTGGTGTAATCCAAATTCTGTCAAGGCAACTGCATTTTCTGTAATTGAGATGTGTATGTTTGCTTTGCATAACAGATGGCTCTGTATGCTTAGACTGATAGCTAGGAAAATAATAATTGCATTATTCTGGCCAAAAGAATATTAGCTCTTGGGTTTTGGCCATTTCAGTCAGTCCTCCTGCCAGCACAGCATATGCACATATATGGATTGGATTTTCAAGGAAATTGATGCATCTGGAATAGTGTGGCCATCTGAAATATCATCTGTTCAAGAAAAATTTGGCTTTAACCCTGTGCTGGTTTCTCCTTTAAAGCTGTTTATTTCATTGCTTCTCTATTGTAGCACTAAGTCAATCTTTTTCTAAAATCTGAAACAAATAATTGAGGATTTTGCAAAATAGTGCAGCTATGTAGACAGGGTATAGTATCTGGCAACTTCTGTGCAGTCAGCCCCTGCTTTATATGTGGTGGGTTTTAAAGTGTGTACCAAGAGTATCTTGACTTACCCACAACCTGACCCTGGTTGCACTTCCTGTTGTTTCTCCTGTGGCAGATATGTTCAGTGTTGCCAAAATTTGTCAAATATGAAGGGACTTCAAAAACTTTGTAGAAAAATAGAATTTAAATGAGTTTATTCTTATATAAGCAAAATTTGAAATCCGTGAGTAGTTGTTTTTATGATACACTTTTCTGTGAAAATTTTGAAGTCCTCCCCCTAATAAAACATAGATTATGAGATATGTAACAGAGGTCCTTCATTTGGCAGTATTATAGAACCAAAATGATGAACGATAAATCAGTAGAAAGTGATTTTTTTGCAAATACCAATATTAGAGTTTAAAAATAAAGTTTGAGAATAATTTTGTTTTACCATGAAAGTAATCTGAAAAGAGCATGGTATATTTTAAATGCCCAATACTAAGGCGTAAAAGACTGCTAAAACTTTGGAAGAAAGCTTCCAACTCATTAAGAGTGTAAATTCTAATAGGCAAAACTGAGATTTAACCCTTTTCCAAGTTTCTTCAATGCCGGTTTTCAGTTGTGGGGTTTCAAGAGTGATGCTCAAGAGTGACATACAAAATAAACATACTCTAAGTTCTTCAACTAAGCATTTGCAAATACTCAAATATGCACTCATGTACGTACTCTTAATAAAGAGCAAACCAGATGCTGTGCTTGTGCTCTGCAACTTTGGCGAAGTGGTTATTTCATCAAATTCTAGACAGTGATAAGTCTATAAAAGTTAAGGTCTCTTCTTTCCTTGTTTAATAGTTTCATAAAATAAAGACATGTGACTCTGTCATCAAAAACTTACCTAGTGAAATTGTTGCAGAATATTGTGAGCATGTCAGTTTGTTAGAGCAGAGCTGTGCCTATTTTTTTTTAACATTTATTTACATTTTTGTTGTGATTCGGAGGCTGCCAGGTCCAGAACTTGACCTGTAGTCGGCCATGAGAGAGTCTAGCATCTCAACCATGACACCACCTGCCAGTCCCTGTGTCTACGTTTTTAACTCTTAAGATATTCCTTGGTCTTCTTTTCTTTCAAAATGTAAATAAATATGATAGCTTTATAACGGTGCTTGCTCAGGAAAGAATTAGAATTCTTTTTTGGCTCAGGAGGAAATTAAGTAGGGAAACTTCTACTGAGCTCTGGAGTAGAATGTATTTAGAGAGGGCCAAAGTGGATTTTCTCTTTTATACCATATATATATATTTTTTTTTTTTGAGAGATTCTCACTGTAGGGCGCGTGCGCTCGCCAGACAGACAGAGAGAGACATAGAGACAGAAAGCGAGAAATCACCCCCCAGGGGGGATGGTCACGCCGCAATCCCTTCTCCTCCATTCTCCTCTCGGGATCTTGGGCACGCACGCACACGCGCCCGGCGTGAGTTTTAAGCCACCGGGTCCGGGACACGAACCGCGGTCGACTACGTGGGAATCCAGCGACATAGCCATTACGCTAACTGCTTTTTACTATACAGCATGTGTACTTGCCCAAGAGACAGAGAGACAAAAAGTGAGAAATCACCCCGCAGGAGGGATGCCCATGCCTCAATCCCTGCTCCTTCATTCTTCTCTCAGGATTTTTGGCATGCATGTACACACACCTGGCGTGAGTTTTAAGCCACAGAGTCCAAGACTCAAACTGTGGTTGAGTACATGGGAGTCCAGCAAAGTAGCCATTATGCTATCTGCTGGTCCCAGTGTTCTTATATTGTTATGATCATGGGAATGAAGTAAACAATAGTGACATCTGAACCTATTCAGCAGCCCTTAAAACTTTTCCAGGTTTATAGAGATCTATACATATGTATTTAACTTAACATCCAAGAGATGGCTTCAGATCATAAATGTCTACACTGCTGACTTGCTTTTCTGGGTAAAAATGATTCCTAGTTACTCATCAGGAGGCCTTATCTTGAAGATCTTCAATATCTATGCTGAGTTTGGTTTGCATAGAGATTAACTGAATTCTAATACTTGGTGATGTCATTCAGAGCTGTTAAAGACAATTCTTCTCTCATTATAATGGAACAGGCAGAAGTGAAAATGAAGCAAAATAGAACAGGATCCTCAATAATGAAATTGTAGCAATGATATTTAGCTAGCTTTTATGAAATGTCTTCTAAAATGTAAGGGGCTTAATCACCAGAGAATCCAAGAGAGACTTTACATGATAAATAGCATTTCTGGTTGATACAGGATGTAAGGCTTAGAGAAATATTTGTTACCTTATACCCTCCTCTTCCCACAAAGGATTTGAAATAGATTACATAAACATATATACTAAAAGCAATGTCAAAATAAGTCTATTACCACATACCAGGGAGAACACAGAAGAGGCTAATAAGTATAAATGAAGCATCGCGTTCAGTTATGAGCTTTCT
>NW_006159844.1:7084961-7127461 GCF_000334495.1 Tupaia belangeri chinensis | reverse complement strand
GAATAAGAGAATGTATGCAAAAGGAAAGAAGGGGAAAAAATGCTTTGAAGTTGGACATTTTCTGAACAATTTGAGAACCTTGGCATAAGTAACAGAAAAACCCTGTCAGCCAAGGGTGGCATTTGGTAACTCGCAAAGTATGTCACTAATACAGTATTTGGTTTATTTGGCTCTCAGGTAAAGAATCATAGATGTCACTTAATTTTTTGTCTAGGTTTTGGAGATGCAAGCTTTATATTCAGTACCTGCCTCTCTTTTGGCCTTCTCCTACCAGGGAGAGCATTGTTTTAGGACCATAGGCAATCTCTTTTAGCACTGCTTTGCCATGGGAACAATAGAAAATTATCTGTCAATTAGTAAAGAGCTAAGGCTTTCAGGAACATATATACATAGAAGGTTCACCAAACCTCTGAGTTTTATTATTCTGCAGTCTTAATTTTTTGTTTGTTTCTACTGTATTTTATTAGATGCTTATATCTCATTAAATGAAGTCCTTAGTTGTTAAACTTAATATTCATTAGAAGCTTAAAAAGCATTTGTCCAAAATATGCTTGGCTACATACAGGAGAGATACAGATATTTAAAACAAAAACAAAAACAAACCAGGAATGCTTTGCTTTAAGAAATGTTAAAGCTAACAAAATTGCATAATGACTAAACTAATGTTTATTTTTTCTACAAAGCATTCCTTTAAGTGGTTAAGTTCCATTCTTGCCTTTAAATGTCTGTGCAGAGAATCATTACCTAATTGATGGAATTAGAAGAAGTGTAGGAAAGGGAAAAAGACACAAAAAATTAGTGTTCAGAGGCATTTCATTTTAAGATTGATCTTAAAAGGCTGTGGAAAATGAGATTGTGTTGGTAGACAACTTTTGAAGAGCCAGCAAGGCTCACCCCTCTGAGCAAGTACAGAGCTTGCCTTAGCCTTGGTTGCCATGTGTAATGGGAATGTTGTTGGCAACCTGGTCATCTGGAAGAGGGTACTATGACCAGACTGTTCACTCTAGTTGTCTAGGATCACTTCAAAGTGCTGTGGAATGTAGGCTTTGCATGCTTGTAATGTCCATGTAGATTAGAAAAGTCTGCACATCCCTGAGGATAGAAGATGTAAATTTGAGGAAAATAAGAGGTGAGACTAGGATCCAGTTCCCTGAAATAATAATAATAAAATACAGAATTTTTCCAGTTCATTAATTAAAATTGACGTTGCAGGGTTTGCAAAGACCAAGAAAGGACCGTGCCATTCCACTGCATTTCAAAACCTTTTCACTTGAGCAGACAAGTAAATCATGCAATTACTGGGACTCATTCAGCTCTTTAGTAAAAACACAGGCTTGCAACCTTGGGTGTAGCATGCATTAAAATTAGAAGACTTGAACTGGAGATATTTCTAAAATGTCACAACTACTCTGTGACACTGGATGATATGTTTATCCATTCATTATCACCAAGAACACCTGGGGTGGTGCTCAGGAAATCAGATAGTGCCTTTTAAAATAATTATAAAAGAAGCATGGATTAGCAAGCTGAGGGGAAAATAGGCAATCCTGAATCACGATGTTACTAATTTTGAACTGTTTGGGGGCATCAGCTTCCAAGTCACAACAGTGTAATAACTGACTGCAACTGTCAGCAGTACTGAAGAGAGTGCCAAGTATGACTGTTTCTAAAAAGCAAATGCTTCCTGGAGATGAATTCCAAGCACTCATTTTCTGTTTATAAAATAAAGACCCTCCATCGGTGGTATTCTCTTGTCAGTTTATGGCTGGATCCTTTTGTCTTTGGAAAAGCGGGAGAAAAGCTCTAATCTGGGGTCTAGACGACTCCTCTGGTCTTACCTCTGCTACTAATCAGGCAAGTGACCTTGCAGCACCCTGAATCTTAATTTTTCTGAAGTGTGAAATGAAGAGGTGATTTCTCAGGCTCCTTCTTTAAAATGTGTGCTCTCTGTAATTCCACTAACACTGGACATTTTTTCGTAAGCACTGGGGTAGAGATGGGGGAAGGGAGCTCGGAAGAAGTAGGCTATTTTATTTTTAACCTTCAAAGGAATTTAGTTGAGCAGATGCTACCCTGAACTAGTCAGAGTAGAAAAGAAATGATATGGCTTTTAAAGGGCACATCTAGCATATCTACTGGGGTAAAGTAATTCTGGCAATGCTTCAAAGGATATAACTTTTGATGGTAAAGTAGGTAGGCTATGGAATGAAATCACATATGGCAGGCTGTCAAAGTCTCCTACACTTTCAGTACATTTATATAAGTGCAAATGGAGGCTGCTTAGATGGAGTCTCTAGCAATTTCCTGCTAAGACTGCTTTCAGATTATCTGATATTATTTGACTAAATTATCTCTGTAGAAGCTGAGGACAACTTTTATGATCAAATATTTTGAAATTAGTTTTCCTCGTTGGCAGATTATCTGAAATATGAATTGCTCTCATTTGAACACTCGAAATTGAAAGGCTTTTGGTAATAGCAATTATATAAAAACAAGGGTCCTGAAGTGCTGTATATCACGCAGAAAGGGATATGTTTATAGGTCAGTGATGTCAATAACTGTAGTTCTCGCAAATATCTTGTCGTTACCCTTTTATTCTGGGCTAATGCAAAGGACAGACTGACTTTCTTTTTAACGAGGGTATTTCATTTTCGAGAATAAATACTGATTTTATTGACTCTAGACATTTGAATGTGGTCGATTCATATTTATTACATTTCCCAACCCTTTCATAAGGTATCTGAGGATCTAAAAAGTGCAAAAAACACATGGAACATGTATGAAATTCTGAACAATACTGAGGTTTTATCTTCAATACTAACGTATCGTTAGTATTCTGATGTTTGACTAAGGTATTCAAATGCCCTCTCTGTGAAGTCTATCATTCTATGGACAGTGATTATAACTTAAGATATATAAAGTCCTTACTGTGTTACAGGCACTTTCCTGAGTACTTTGCTTCAATTATAGTTTATAATTCTATCCTAGCTATTGTTAGGTGAATTACTATCCTCATCTTATTAATAAGAAATCTGAAGTGGAAGAGGTTAAATAGCTTGCCTGAAGTCAGACAATTAGAAAGTGGCAGAACTAACATTTAAAACCATCCCATTTAGAACCAGCAGATGGCATAATGGTTACGTTGCTGGACTCCCACACGGCCGACTACAGCTTGAGTCCCAGACCCAGAGACATAAAACTCATGCCAGGCATGTATGCATGCATGCCCCAAAACTGAGAAGAGATACGCCAGGCATGTATGAATGCATGCCTAAAAACTGAGAAGAGATTAGAAGAGAAGAGATTGTGGTGTGGCCATCCTCCCTGGGGATGATTTCTCGCTTTCTGTCTCTCTGTCTGCCCTATGAGCCCTTGCATCCTGTAGCAAAAAATCTCTTTTAAAAAAACATAAATAAAACCATCCCACTGAGTGCAAAGTACTCACTGCTAACCACTATTGTTAACTGACTCTAGACAGTTCTAAGTAATTGACATGGAGCTACTCAAGTTTCATGGGTTAAGAAGAATTGAGACTTGGAACAATTAAGCATCCTGATCAGAACCATCAAAGAGTTATTTTCACAATGCCAGTGAATGTGGGCTTCCGAAAATATTATTAAAGTTATATAGATCTATCAGAAAATTCCAATATTCAACAGTATTATAGTCCAAGATTCAATATCAGGGCCTGTAATAAATAATACAGTCTAATAAACCCATGATATTCTCTACTACACATTTAGTATGGATTCATGCAAGCCTTCATTCAGCCAGTACTTACTGAGTGCCCTATATGTGTCAAAAACCATGCTAGAAACTGAGACTATTGATCACCAAGGCATAGTTCTTATCATCAAGGACCTAGTATCTCTAAGATCTAGGACATAACAACTAAGTTATAATGACCCTACACATGGTAGGTATCAAATGTTTTAAGGAATATTGAATGCCATATGTTAAACAATAGAGATATGCACTAAAAATTATAGAAGCAGGAAATGTGGTATGACTAACCTTTCCTGGAGAAGTTTGCAAAGGATTTACTTAAAAAGTGACATTTTAGATCAGACCTTGATGGGCATTTTCCATGTGGGAAGGGGGAAGGTGGTATTCCAGGCAAAGGGAAGCATATATGCCAAGTAATTTCTTATGGCAAAGACGAGTATGGAAAGTAAGGACCTGGCCAACTTGGAAAGGATGTCAGAGTAAACTAAGGAAACTGAACTTTGTCCTTTAAATCTTTGGGAGTCATAAACATTCTAAAGAAAAAAGTGCAATATTAGATCTGTGCTTCAAAAGGAAAAATAATTTGGGCCAAAACAAGGGAAAGAAACATAGAAGGTAGAAGGCATCCTTTAATTAAAGCACTGATAAATAGTCCAGGGATGAGATGAAAAAAGATGGCACTAGGCACATTGGTGGAAATAAAGAAAAGGGGATGCATTTGAAAGAGCTTTTTCAAGTAATATCAATACTTTGGTGACTGATCAAATGTGGGGAGCAAGAAAAAAGTGCTGTTTTATAACTTAGTTTGGATTTGGACAAGTGGCATTTGAGAAGATTGTGGGACATCTGTTCAATAAACAGGCTTTAGAGCTCAAGAGAGAGGCTGGGTTTAAAGTTCCAGGTTGGGAAGTGGTTAGCATATAAATTGTACCTTGACCCAAAGGAATTAGATGAGATACCAAGAAGAATTTGCAGTTCAGGAAGGAAGAAGTAGAGGTTGCAGGGAAGGCAACCTTGAAAAAAAAAATCCCAATTTACTGATAGGCAGAGGAAAAGAAACACTGAAGATTAAGTAAAAATTATCAGAGAGGAACCTAGACAGTATCCTCCTCCAGAAGAACTATGAGATGCTATCATTAGGAAAGTCAAAGGAAATGAGATTTTTCAGAAGGATATAATCAAGTGTCCAAAGGCTAGAAAATTATGAGGATAGAAAAAAAGCCAGTGTATCCCTCATTACTAGAGATTAATAGGGGTTTGAATATTGTCAGCATTCATGAAGGTCAATGCTCAAATGTGGTAGGGTGTTCAAGAGCTAGCAATGTATTTAGCAAGTGCTGAGTTTCTTCTAAGCAGTTTGGTGATTAAAAGAGGGTGAAGAAACTACAGTGGAAGCAGAAGAAGAGTAAAATGCAGTTTGAGGAACAAAAATAGCTTATGGACTCATTTTGAGCTAAGGCAACTTTAATATTCATTTGAAAAGTTGGGGCATAAAGAGACAGATATATTAAATATTTGAAAGAGGGGGACCAGCAGTTAGCTTAATGGCTATGTCGCTGGACTCCCATGTAGTCGACCACGGTTCGAGTCCCAGACCCAGTAACTTAAACTCACACCGGGCATGTGTGTGTGCGTGCCTAAGATCTCGAGAGGAGAAGGGATTGCAGCGTGGCCATCACCCCTGGGGGGTGGTGGTTTCTCGCTTTCTGTCTTTGTCTTTCTGGCGAGCGCATGTGCCCCATAGCAAAAACCTCTCCAAAAAAAATAAAAAATAAAAAGATTTGAGAGAAGAATGATCACAGGCTCAAAAAGGATAAACTCGATAGTGTGAAGGACATGAACATGGGAAATACGGTGGAATGTCTCCTCTTCTGCTGGCGAGAAGTTGGGGAATAGAGTTTGGAGGTAGGAGTGGGAAGTAGGCTTTAAAGGAACTCGTGGTGTGTGTCACTTGGTACAAGTACACTTTGCTAAGGTTGGGCAACGTTGACCCATCTGCATGGTGGTATAGCAGACAGAGATACTGAAGTACCAGTGATGCCACTCACACAAAGAAAGATCGAAGCAGAAAAGACAGGCATTCTAGGGTGCAATGATTCCATTGTGGACGAGCACCTCATGCGAGTAACTAGTTTTTTGGTTTTGTTTTTTTAACGTAGCTTGTTAGCCACCAGAATGCAGTTCGTCACCTCTTACCTTTCCACAGTTAACTGCTAGTCAAGTTTGCAAGATTGTCCAGCAGATTGTCAGAATCCAAGATTGTCCAAATCCAAGATTCAAAGATTATACTCATCACTCCTCCTATTAACATCTCATAATCTGTGTAGAAAAGAAAAAAATGGAGAAAGTATTTTTTGTAATATTTTTAACCATTGAATCCTATCCCTGCAGCCTTCTCTGTACCCTTTACATCACATTTAAGCAGCTGATAGGAGGGGTACTTCTGCAGGTCTCTCTGAATGTGAAGGCTTTTCAGATGTCCTTAATGTTTCTCTAAAAGCCAAGGTGCTCATCTTCCTTTTCTGTCTCACGTGTCTCTCCATATAATTATGGCATAATTGGTAAGAAAGAAGATTCTTGTGAAGATAAAATGTCTGAGAACAATAAAGTCCTTCAGCAAGCTCTTGGTAAGGGAAGTGATTTATTGTCTTCTTGTTTGGAGTTTATTTTATGATGAAAATATTTTAAATGCTTTTGGGCTTTTAAAATCCATTTCCAATTATTCTTTTTAACTGTCAGTGACTATAAGATAGAAAACTGTTTAATAATTGTAACTAGATATATCTACTGTGGTGATGACTTGGTTCATGTCAAAGTAGATGATTCAGAACATAAATTTAAGATGTTGAGAATGCGTTTCAGTACTGCTTTTTGTTTCTTGAGAGAGAAAATAGAAGGAATAAGGAGAGAGAGCAAATGGAAGAAAAGCTAAACGAGAATGAATATGTTCTTTGTAGCACCCTCCGCCCCCCAGCGTAGAGCTCACCCCAACCCCTGGGTTACTGAGTATAAACCTGTGGCAAACTGGCATTTTACAAATATTTAAATGGAATGTGTAAAGTAAGCCATGATCTATGCCTGCTTGCAAAAGTGGGCCTATTAAATGAAACAAATGCCATCCGTGTCTGTTTCCAGCTGAGGTTATAATGTGTGGGATGGTGCAGTGCCAGATTCCCTTCCCATTCAGCATCATAAACCACACAGTTTATAGTACCATATGAATTTGTAGAGCTGATTGTTTTATTATATTTGAGTGTAAATTTTTCATCCCTTTCAGTTCCACCACCATTCTCAGAGAATACAGGTTTTGTGCTGATACGATGTTTCCTAGCTCTAGGCATGGCCTACCCCACTACTGACTGTAATTTACTTTTTGGTGTCTGTCGCCTTGAGCTTGCCTTCTGACTAGCTTGTTGAATGATGTGCTAATCCATTATATTTTTCAGACAAGTGTATCGACCAGTATAAACAGACTGGAGGGCACAAACCTAAATGAAAGCTATACTTCCCTGAATCATTTAAAAAGCTACTGCTTGGTGGCAGCGCAAAATAACTTGGCTCTGTACATTAAGTAAAGGAGAGGGAGATCTCAATAAATAAAACCAAAAAATGGAAGTGTGCCTGCCTGCAGGAGTTGAGTCCAGGTTTCAAATGTTCACCTTCATTCGCCTCTATTGTTTTAACATCATGATCAGAAAGGTCCACTTTAAAAAGGCCTTCTTTTGATACAAAGCTAGAATGAAACAGGCATTTAGGATCTCCTGCCATTTATGAGGCAGTCTTGCCCAACCCCAGGTGTTTTTCACTGGAAGTCAGAGACATTATTGGACCATGTTTATACAAATAAATAGCAGAAAGTAGGTACTCAGAAGAATTTCAGCAGAAAAAGCAAGTCTTAGATTGGCCCCCTTGGAGTCTTTCAGAGAGATGTGGGAATACATGGCCAAATGGGTTTGGGAAAAATAAGTTTCAAATTAATCTTTCTCTTTTATGTAAGTATGTATGTATTTATTTATTTTAGATTTTTGTCATAGGGTGCAAGTGCTTCCCAGAGAGGAGAGAGACAGATACAGAGAGAGAGCAGTAGGAAGTCACCCCCAGGGGAAATGACCATAGTGTAATCCCTACTCCTTTATTCTCCTCTCGGGATTTGTGACATGCACATACATGTGCCCTGTGTGATTTTCAAGGTCCTGGGTCCAGGACTCGAACTGCGGTCCACATGTGAGAATCCAGCACTGTAACCACCATGCTACCTGCTGGCCCTGCAAATTAATGTTTCTTTAAAGAAAAAAAAAAAAAGGTGTCAGCCAAACCTAGGCTCTTTAGTTTGCAAGACTAAAGCCGTAAGATGAAGATTTGCTTGTCTCGATGTGAGAGACTGTATCTGCTGGAACTTCGGTTGGGACCTTCAAAGCTAACCTGGCACCAAGTAACATTATAGAAACGTAATATTCTGCAACTAAAATTACAACTGCACCAAAGTGAAGTAATTCCCTGCAGATAAACAGGGACTCAGTTTTTCCTTGAGTACCTTTGATGGGTGTTATTTTTAAAGAGTTAACTGGGAATGACTCACATCTCTCCAAGTTAGCAATATAAAAAAAAAAAAAAATTCTTCCCAATCTCTTGCTGTTTCTTATGATTCAAAAGACTTAGTTTCTGCATTTGTTTTCCTTGGAGGCCAGGTATAAGCTAAAATAGCCCCTTCATTGGGGAGCTTTCAGAGCACATTCTCGTACCTCTCGTTGGATGGTCACAATAATCTTATAAAACTAATTGGGAGGATTTTATGCCTATTTGACAAATGTAGAAGCGGAAAGTACAAACTGTGAATGGTAAGCAGTAGGCCAGGACATTTCCTCTGGGCTCCATCTCTCGCATCCCACTTCTTTTCTTGTCCCTACTCCTCAACCAGTGCTGAGACTGCTGTTCTCCAGCTGAGGAAGACCTGAAATTGACATGATGTTCTCTCTCTCTCCTATACTACCCTGATCAGTGAATACTGCCTTTCTACCATTGCTCCCTATAGCTTTACTCTTTTAGGGGCAGAGGAAATTAAAATATGGTTGAACAAAAATGCCTATGGAGATCCTGAGCTTAGTCCTTATAACAGCTTAAAATTTTGAACCTGCAGATTCAATGATCTGTGTGAGGGGAACTGGTTAATAATCTTCCCCCAAATGCAAAGGCAAATAAGGGCACCCTTTGAGGCCATGCACCATTGGCATGGCTCTCTGGCTCAGTGTCTCAGATGTGTGCCGATTCTAAACATTACCACCTAGAGCTTAGAATTCACTTCTGAGCCTTAGATAATCTGTTGGGTCAGCATGTACTTTCTAGTTATTTCTAAAAAAAGATTGCCCACTGTTCTTCCTGCTTTGAGAGTTCTAAATTCACCCTGCCTTTGCCCAAATGAACTAATGATACCATCTCTTGTTCACTCAGAGACTTGGCCAATGGGACTAATAATCTGTCCTACATTTTTAAAAAGAGTTACCAAAGGCCTGGCTTATCCTAGACACTAAATACACATTTGTTGATTGACCAAACATCCTCCTACTTCTATAGAGTTTTTTGCTCATGTGAATAATCCTGTAATCAGGTTTTCTAATGGCTCAATTCTCTGCATTTTGTTTCAATCTTCCATTCTATTTAGCTAAGAGGCGGCATGACTAGGATCAGTTGTACCTTACAAAGACTGGTTTCGCTTGTCCAATTTACTCATCATCTAATGAAGCTAGAGAAAAAAGAAACAGGGTTACTTTTTTTTGCAGGACAACATATTAAAATAATTAAAGGGGATTCGAACATTATCAACATCGCCATAGCAGAAAGCAGTAATTAAGTTATATTTATTGAGAATAGACCTTGCCAATCTCAATGTTAGCAGCATGAGCATGAATACCAAGAACAAGTTATATCTGTCTGAGCAACCTCTGTGTGCCAGAAGCTACACTAAACTGTCATGCACGATTTCTGTTACTACCGCAACAATCTTAATGAGGTAGATTCTTGCAACAATAATTTCATGACGTAGAGCTGCTGTCATCCTTATTTCATCCAGAGCAACTAGGGAAAGTGAAGCTCTTTGGGCAGGCTTTGTGGGGTAAATGAATTCTAGGGTATGTCTCAAATTCATATGTCTCAGGAATTCAGACCCCATAGCAAATACATACATATATACATAAATGCAGAAATAAATCTCTCTTGGGTTCAACAATAAACCTTTACAACTGGAGAATCATCATATTTTATTGGCTGATTTGAGATGGGCAGTTGAATGATCTACAGGATCTCAGTATGTGACTTGACAGATTTCATATTTCAGTTCCTTGGTATTTTCACCTGTAAAACAAGAGTAATTATTCAGACTCTCTATATATTATAATGAGAAATGATAAAGATTGATGAAATATGGATGCATAGAATGAAGGATTCAGAATAAATGTACTCCTGAGCTCATAGATACGCTATTATTAATAATAGAATTGTCCTACTCAGAAATAGTTACCCCATTCAGTTGTGCATTTAATTATGAGTCATCTTTTCCTCCTTTGTTTGACTAATACATATAAGTAATCTCAGTAATGTTACTGGAAATAAAATGATAAGAAAGTAGGCCTTAAACTAGAAGTATCAATAATAAACTATGTCATAAAATATTTTCCTAGATTTTTTTTTTAAATCTGCCAAAGTTGGAAGTAAAAATCTTGTATCTATGTGAAACCAGATATCAAGGAAAAATGGAAAAGTTCAAGCAGTAATACAGATGTTTCAGAACATCTGGATGTTTGTTATCCTGTAGTTTTACCGTATGGATCTCCAGCAAAGTTCTTGCATTTGATTTCAAATTAATTCAAAGTTATATTTTTGTGCCTTATAGACCAACCTTTGTAAGTCATAAAATACTAAATCTTTCTACTTAGTAATATTGAAAACCCATATGTTGTGACTGGCTAACAGGTTTTTTTTTTTTATATATATTTGAAATATTCTGGGATCTAAGATTTGGCCATTGGACAAACCAGGTAAAGACCGAAAGGACTGAACACACCAGGCAACTGGGGGTCAGAGAACCCAGCTTCCCAGATGGGGATTTCAGAACAACCAACATCTTCACTATTAATTGGACAAAAGGGAGAAGCTGCCAAAATTGTGATGTAAAAGCTAGTATTTCAGATTTGTTAGATTAAAAAAAAAATCATTGTTTGCTGTGAATCTAATCCTGTGCTTAATAATTCCCTTCTAAGATGACTCCAGGGCAGAAAGAGGAAAGAAAAATAATTATAGGGGAACTGTGTGAGGCCAGATGGCAGGTGCATTTGAAAGGCCTAACAGTGACCTATGGGCTTTCAACGCTGGTGAGTCTCTTGCAATCCGTTCACCCCAGCCTGCAGACTTCCAGCCATGGGGGCTACCTTCAGGCCCCCAGAGCAGTACAGAAACAGGTGTGGCTACCTGCTGCCTCATTCCGTTACAACCTAGGAAATCATCTTTATGACTATAAAACAAAAATCACTCAACTCCCTCATAATTGTCTTACTCAGAAAAATCTCATTTTGATTCCTTTCTATGGGGAGCTGCAATTCTCACCTGAAACTGCCATGTTGGTTTCCCTTTGTTGGTCCTCCCACCCTAAGGTGGCCCACCTGTCTTTAATACTTTCCATCAAAACTGGGAAAAACTGGTTTTAAGAAAATCCCTCCCCCTCACCAAACATGTTAATCCATTTATGCTTCTAAACCCAAGTATCCATCCCACACATCAAAATATGTGAACCTTAGCAAGATAAAAGCTGTCCAAACCTGATTTTGTTTCTACACAGATGGCTATAAACATGACACTGGGATATTAGTCTTGGCTTTTCTTGACAGACCTGAAAATTGGCCATGCAGAACTGTTTAAAATTGGTAGGAAAAACTTACACTGAAGTTTACTGCTGATGAACACAAGAGAAAACACATAATTAATGGAAATGCATGTCAGAATAAAGAAAAATGTGTTATTCCCTTCATTTCTGAGTCCTAGCCAAAGGTGTTGAATAAATCTGATATTTCAGAGGTGAAAAGGGGACTTGTGCTCATTTTAGTTAAGTAAAAATTTGTGTTATAGCTTACATGTGTGGTGATTAATTTATACCCTGACAAGTGTGTTAATTAAAAATTTATTTTAATTATAAGAGAATCATAGAACAAAAATCCAAATTGTGTATAGTCTAACAAAAAGATAAATCATGACGCAACAATTAAGAAAAATCTATTATGAACATTTTGATGTGTATCTTCTCAGATACTTCTCTATGGGTTTTATGTATTAATTTTTTATATTTGTTACTGCTTTGTAATTTTTTTAAATTTAAAATATTTTGAACTTATTTTAGTCTTAGTAGATACAAGGAATTGTTAATGGCTACATTGCATTTCTTTCCATAGATGTGCCATAATTTATTTAGTCATAATTGAACATGTGGGCCATTTAAAATTCTTACAGTTTGGGGACCAGGAAGTGGCATGGTGGGTAAGGCACTGGACTCCCACAGGGTCAAGCATGATTTAAGCCCTTGATCTGGCAGCTTGAAAAATCACATCTGGACACCTAGCACGTGTCTATGTGTGCCCAAAATACTGAGAGGCGAATGGAAGAGAAGGGATTGCAATGTGGCCCTCCTCAGCACTGGAGGCGATCTCTCACTTTCCTTCTCCTTGTTTCTCTCTGTCTCTCTCCAGTGAGTGCACATACCCTATGGCAAAAAAACAACAATTTTTTACAACTGCAAAGTATATTTTGTTACATATCTTTGTAGCAAAGTGTGAGTGTGTATATATATGTGTGTATATATATATATATATATATGTGAGTGTGTGTGAGAAATATATATCTATACATAGATTTCTATACATTTCTATGTATGTGTGTGTGTACATGTGTATGTGTATATATATATATATATAATTCTCATGACAAGTTTCCAGGATTGAGTCAAAAAGACAGTATTTTTTAAGAGGTTGTCATACATTTGACCAAATTGATTTTGAGAAAAATGGTACTTGACTTTCTTATAACACTGTATTAAATTTTGCACTAAATTTTACCTTAAAAGATTTTTATAAGTTAAAGGAAAAAAGGGGATTCTTTTGTTATACAAATATTTTTCATAACTTCTGCTCTAAAGTTAAACTAAATCTGCAACACTTACTGAAGATCACATGCCTGGGACACTGGTTTGGAGGGAAGCAATGTTGTTTTATGTTGCTATAGCATTTGCACAGGAATTTGCCATGCTCCCAAAGTCCATGCAGCATTAATATTTGCTATGCCATGTTTATCATTTTAAGTCTGTAATATTCCATGTCTGAGCCTCTAGCTTGGTTTTCTGTTAATTCTAGAAATAACAGAGCCACAATACATACTGTTTAATGACTTGTTTTACTGTAACTGTTGTTCTCTGAAATTGTTTTTTTTTTAATTTTTTATGTATTTATCTATTTTTGTATAGCACTTTTCAGATATTCAAGATTCTATACAGAAGGAAATGCAAAATGCACAGTGAATAGTGATAATGTTTCACTTGAAAGAAAAACAAAATAGTTTTTGTTTTGTTTTGTTTTGTTTTGTTTTTTTATTTTTTTAAATTTATTATTTTGTTTTGTTTTGTTTTGTTTTTAATTGTAGCTATGAAAGGCAGAGGGTAGTATGGTGGTTAAGGCGACAGGATCCCACATGGTCAATTGCATACATGGGCCCCGGACCCAGCAGCCAGAAAAACATGCCAAGCACGCGTGCATGTATGCCCAAAATCCTGAGAAGAGAATGAAGGAGAAGGGATTTCAGCGTGTCTATTTTCCCCTAGGGAATGATTTCTCACTTGCTCTGTCTCTGCCTTTCTCTGGCAAGGCAGGCACCCCTACAACAATAAATAAGTACAGATACAGATCTCCTAAAACTAATGGAGAAATCCCTGTCTTAAATCAGGACTTCAAAAATAGTTCTTTGAAAAAGTATATAAACAGGATAAAACATTCGAAGTAGTAAAGATATTTAAACAGACTAGCTGATTTTAGTTCAAAAATAAATGGATTTCTTCACCTCACAGGTTCTTTGGTGCTAGAAATTTAGAGAGGAGTTTTAGTACTAGGGTATTTCTTGTACTGAATGCCTAACAGGTAGTAAGCACCATCGCAAGCCCTAGCCTTCTGACACCTCACTTATGTGAGTGGATAGGATAGAAGTGAATAATGGCTCTCTAGCTTTAGGCTGCTACTGGGGGTTTGAGAGTTCTAGGTTCTAACACTGTGTAATTGAAAAAGGCTATTTGTAGTTTTGTTTAAAGATAGTAAGAATGATGGGACCAGCAGGTGGTGTAGCAGGTACATTGCTGGACTCCCACATGGTCAACTGTGGTTCAAATACTGGACCTGGTGGCTTGAAGATCACGCCAGGTGCATGTGCACCCAAGATGCTGGGAGGGCAGTGAAGGAGACGGGATTACAACATGCCCATTCTCTCTGGGGTGTAATTTCTCACTTTCCCTCTCTCTGTCTCTTTCTCTGGCAAGTCTCCTAAGGCAAAAATTCCTCCAAAAAAATAAGACATTAAGAATGAGTTAAGCAAAAATGCAGGACAATGCTATAGTCCAACAGTTGAGAATTAAGGGCTCATATCCTGTCCCCACCACAGACTTCTCTATTGTAAGAGAGTTTGTGTCACATTTTCTGTGCTTCGTTTTTCCATCTGTCACGTGAGGCAAATATGTGAAACTAGGAAGCATCTCAAGCATTTAATCCTTTAGATTGAGACAGCCTTTTCATCTTTTATATATTCTGTGTTTTTTTCAGTAGGCTGAAAACAAAAACAAACTAAGTCAGAGATCTACTACTCTTAAAAAAAATTTTAAGCCGCGCAGTGCCAACCCATTATCAGAACTAATGTTATTGTTCCACAGAGTTTACCTATTCATAATTTCTTTTACTTTTCCACTGAGAATCATGTAGATACTTAATGCATTTTAGATATAGCATGACAGTCTTAAAATGTGGGTTTTAAGACTGACGCAAAATATTTAGTGGGCTACTGAAGAACATTACATTCAGTGGCATAAAAATCTGATGGTCTCTTTTCAGGCTCTGGAATTCTATTTTTTAATCTCGTTATTTTATTTTTTATTATATTTTCAGTTAAATAAACAGGGAAGGGCTGCATCCTGTGATCTTCAAAAATATTAAATGCTGATAAATTTTCCCACTGTTTTAGAGTCACAGGACAAATGGTTATAAGGCACCTAACAAGGAACAAAGGGATATGTTAAGGAACAGTCACAAAACACCTCAGAAGTAAGTTTTCAGCTGTTCATGAGACAGCAGCCTTCTCTTTCTTTCTCTCTCTCTTTTTAGTTTTTCCTATAGGGTGCATGTGCTTGCCAGAAGGAGAGAGAGAAGGAAAGTGAGAAATCACTCCCCAGGGGGATGGCTACACTGCAGTCCCTTTTCCACTCTCCTCTTGGGCTTTTGGGCACACTCACACATGCACTTGGCATGACTTTTAAGCCTCTAGGTCCAGGATTCGAGCTACAAAGACAGCCATGTGGTATCCAGTGCTCTAACCTCCATGCCACCTGCTGGATCTCTCTGTCCCTTTTTATTTTATTATTTTTATTTATTTATTTTTTTTTTTTGAGAGATTTTCACTGTAGGGCGCGTGTGCTCGCCAGACAGACAGAGAGAGACATAGAGACAGAAAGCGAGAAATCACCCCCCAGGGGGGATGGTCACGCCGCAATCCCTTCTCCTCCATTCTCCTCTCGGGATCTTGGGCACGCACGCACACGCACCCGGCGTGAGTTTTAAGCCACCGGGTCCGGGACACGAACCGCAGTCGACTACGTGGGAGTCCAGCGACATAGCCATTACGCTAACTGCTGGTTCCCTCTGTCCCTTTTTATTAAGTGTATTTATTTCTTCTTTCCATGAGAGAGAAAGAGTCACCCCTACAGGGTCCTCATGTTCCAATCAACTCTCAGTGTCATCTGGCCTGGGTCATCAGTGAACAGTGTATTCAGGAAGATCCAGTTATGCAAGCTGAGGATATTTTCTGGGTGGGTCTAGGTATTATCCCTGCATTACCATCTGGCCCTATTTTGTCTTCGTTAGGGACAGGAAAATGAAGCATCTTATTTTATTCTCTTAACTATATGTTTTATGGGGACCAGCAGATGGCATAATGGCTATGTCACTGGACTCCCATGTAGTCGACTGTGGTTCGAGTCCTGGACCTGGTGGCTTAAACCCACGCCAGGTGCATGTGCGTGCATGTCCAAGATTCTGAAAGGAGAGTGGAGGAGAAGGGATTGCAGCATGGTCTTCCCTCCTAGGGCATGATTTCTCACTTTCTGTCTCTCTGTCTCTCTCTGTCTTTCTGGTGAGAGCATGTGCCCTATGACAAAAACTTCTCAAAAAAAAAAAAATACGTATGTTTTATTATGGGCCAGCCTCTCCCCCTGCCCTCTGCCAATTAAATATATATGTATATGTGTGAATGTTTCATTTTATGAAAGCCATGTAACAAATCCTCACTTTCACAGCTGTCAGATGAGTTTTACTGACTGGGCAGAGCATAAAAGTTCACTCCAAAAGAAATCATTGCTGTTTCTCCCTCTTAAGAGTAAATTCTATACTACTTTTAAAGAATGAATTGGTTTACTCCAATTTATTTGCAAAATAAATGTCTATAACATCCTTTTTGCATAAATAACTTTGTATGTAAAAGGCAGTCAAGAGGAAAAAAACTAGAATATAGTAGCTGAAAGATACTGTTGAGTAAAGGTAGCAAAAACAACATTTTTAGGAAATAGTAGCATACTCATACTCATATATATAATATACTCTTACTATTGGTTACATATAAATTCAGTTTTAATTATATCATCTTTTAAATTCATTTGGAGACTTATCCTTCAGTGGAACATAAAATGAATGCTTTTGGAAAATCAAGAATTATTTTTAATACCAGAATATTTTCTAATATTCCTGTTTTTTAGTTTAGAAGTCAAAATATGTTCTGTAAGCAATATTTTCCAGTGAGTAGAATTAACAAATCAGGTAACAAATGCACATATTTGGACTCACTGGACCATTGGCTTTTTTGGGAAAGAGAGATGGTGTATACCACACCGTGTAGTTTATGAACCGATACACAAATAGATATCCTGTAATTCAAGAGAAATATTACAGAAGCTCCAATAGATTCATGAGTTCTTCAAAAAGTTCATGTAAAAATATGTATTTTTAAAGCATGGATTTCAATTTTTTTTGGTTCCACTATAAACTCATACGTTAATTTCACTTTTTCATGAATTGTTTGAAGTCCCCTTATGTTCTAGAGAATATAGACTTTGGGGAAGTACTGAGATGCACTGTAAGAGGAGGCTATTCAGTTTAAAGTTCAGTGAGAATTCCAGAACTCATACCTGCAAACCAGGAGCCTTTATTTCTAGATGAGTGCCTGGTTCTGTTCTCTTACACACTCTTAGTTTCATCCTCCTTTTACCTTATTTTCCCTGTCTGTGTTTCCCTTAGATGTATTAATTCACGTGGTTTCATTTTTGTGCCATTAATTTGCCTCACAAATAACTTTTGTTTGTTGCCAGTTGACAAAGATTGCTGTGCATCCATATTTAGTCTTCTTCACAAATGTGATTCCTGTATAATCTAGTTTTATGCCAGTCATTGCGAAGGATACATTCCTTTAACATCATGCTCTATCCAGGGCAAGCAAAGAAGCACTTATGATCTGTGCAGAAATTTCTTAAGATGGCAGTCTACTGTCCCAATTAGGACTGTAGATGCAGAACACCTGTCTTGTCAAGGGCCCAGATCTCAAATGTAATGACTCAGTGACCTCAGGATATTACGTACTCTGTGGGTTTCAGTTTCCTCGTCTGTAAAAAGGGAATGATGGGGGAATCTGCTTCATAGTAGTGCTGTGCTGACATTCTGAGAAAACTCATGACACATTTAGCAGTGTCCAACACTTCTCCTTCCTCTTCCACTTCTTAGCCCATTAGAGAAACTCCTTGGTCTGTTGAGAACCTATCACTATGTATATTCTTAAAATTTGGATTTCATCATGTACCTGTGACATATCTCTCTCTTGAAAAAAAAAAATGCAGAACCTAAATTTATGACTCCTATCTTGGTTTCATTTCTTTGTGGTGTATGTGTGTGTGTTGGAGAGGTTTTTGCTATAGGGCATGTGCGCTCACCAGAAAGACAGAGAGACAGAAAGCAAGAAATCACTCCCCAGGGGGGGATGGCCATGCCACAATCCCTTCTTTTCCATTCTCCTCTCAGGATCTTGGGCACACACGCACATGCGCCTGGTGTGAGTTTAAGCCACCAAGTCTGGGATTCAAACCGCAGTCAACTACTTGAGAGTCCAGCGACTTAGCCATTATGCCAACTGCTGGTCTCTTGGTTGCATTTCTTTAATCCTGATCAATTATAAGAGTTCTCCAAATGATAAATAACTAAAATAGAATCGTAGGTCTCACAGCTTCAATAGCTAAAGCTGCACTGGTTAATTTAAGGAACCCTGTCTGTAGAACCTAAATAAATCCAGTGTAAAGAAGAATTCAACCTCTTGGGCACCAATGTTTGATAAATGTAGTTTACCACACCACAGGAATTCCTCGTTTCCTGAAAAATTGTGTTACTCTGCTTACAAATTATTTGTCTTAGTTGAGCATATTCCCCCAAATTAAAGGTTTTCCCCTATCATGTAATTACTGGTTTAAAAATAAGGCCAGATTTTTTTTTATGGTTTGGGGAGTACAAAAATATAAGGCATGTTTTTCTAATTATGAAGCTGCTGTCAAACGGGTCTATAAAGCAGATGCATTTTGCAAATTAGAGGTTGAATCCAAGGTTCCTATGGCTCTAAAATGACTCCTTTGGCCACTGCTGTAGCCTGTGGCACTGAAAGCAGGTGTGATGTGAACATATTGTCTCTAAGACCAAGTTCCCTCTGTAATCTTCCCAGATGTGGGGCAGATCCAAATGCCCTTCAGCAGTTAGATTCCGTGTTGGTACCACTTGCTAGCAAATAATTTGCCAGAAATGGAATTAGATGTTTGCTCTTTCAAGGTTCCCATAGATCCAAGTCCCCATGACATGAGGGCTCACTTTAATTTCTTAACTCGTTAGTTGGTTCATCTTAGGAACTCTTCTTGTTTCCTTTTTTTTGCAAGAAACAAGGCAGTTTCCTAAAATTCACACTATCTTCTTAATAAGAACCACTGTTAGATCATCTCTTCCAAGTCTCTAGTCTATTGTATAGAAATATACTCTGTTTTTGACTGTACTCCCTCCAAAAAAAAAAGTGTACCTAAAAGCAAATACATTGATATGTCTTTTAGTTTCTTTTTTAAAATTCAGTGTCAAAATTTTTATCCTGTTCTGTTTTCTTTATACATTGGGTCATTGGAAAAGTCATCATGTATTTTTTCCTATGCAAACAAGCGTCATCGTCATGACCTTTCTGATGACCCAGTAGAAGCAATGGAACAACTTTTTTTTCTGGTCTGAGAATAATGTCCATCTCTTATTAAGTAGAGCTACTTGGAAGAGGACCATCTTCCTGACCATGAAAGATGAAGGCAAAATTAAATTCTATTTGTAGCTGAATACCACTTATTAAAATGAAGGACAATCAATATAAGGAGTTAGTGCAGCCAGAAAATGGTAAAAAGCACCTTCTTTCAGACAGCAACCTTCAAATATTTCATCCACACCACTGATTTCAATGCCGGTCAAGCAAGATGAGGTTCTGTGGTTACGTCAGCATACACCCGGGAAACTTGCCTAAAATTACTCATGGTTCAGTGAGTGGCCTTGATGATGGTTTAAGTGTTCTCAGCTCAGGATAGTGACCTTGAGTCAGAGCAATGCTTCATATGAGTTTGTAGTTCCGATTCCATTTCCATCACTCCAACCACCATTTACTGTATGGTTTTGTGGTTTTATTTATTTATTCTTAGTGCACCCCACGATGTATACAATATGTATATATTTTTCAACACAGATTTTACCTTTTTATAGTCTGTTAAATGTTTCTTCACTTTGTTCTTCAAACTGACCTCTGAAAAAGTTTTATGTTTTTAAAATCACACTTAAATAATAATAATATAAAGTCTGTCTCAGATAAACTTAGAGGACCTTTACCTCTTGGCTGTGGTATAGTTGCTAATATTAAAAGCAAATAGAAGCTAATACTCAATGTGAGTAGAAAGTATGAGTTACCAAAGATGGAAGATGCATCCTCTTTTAATTAGAAGATTTACTTTGAAGTCAGAGCTTTAATTCTATTAAGAAAGTTTTGCCATGAAATATTTCATTAGCGTGAAGATGAAAATCTCTCAATGTGGAGAAGAAAAAGATATTTTCCACTCAAGAAAAAAGAATTTCCTTGGGAATGGAGATGGTCCAGTACGGTACCAGCAGGATGAGAAGGCCATAAATGTAGCAATAAAAACCAAGTGTGCCAAGATTTAGAACAGACGCCTAGAGGTGATAGGAATTTCCTCAAGTTATTCCATGTTCACTTTTGAGGTATTGCTGGAAAAATATTTGATTATTTGTGTAAGTCTAAAGGCTTACAAGAAAATAATGAACAGAAAATTCCTAAACAGTATGTTATTTGCTCTGTTAAAAAAAAAAATGGTAGAAAGAGGGGACCATAAAACGAAGTTTTAGAGAAGTGGGGACCACAGGAAGTTTTCCAGTCCTAATGTCTAGCAGTAATAAAAATCCACTGATTTTTTTTTAAGAGGAATTTTTGCTATAGGGCATGTGTACTTGCCAGAGAGACAGATACAGAAAGCAAGAAATCACACCCCCGCCCCCGAAGGAGAGATGGACACACCACAATCTCTTCTCCTCTGTTCTCCTCTCAGGATTTTGGGCACGCATGCACACATGCCCAGCGTGAGTTTTAAGCTGCTGGGTTCAGGACTTGAGCTGCAGTAAAATATTTGAAAGTCCAGCAACATAATGATTATGCCATCTACTGGTCCCCATTCACTGATTTTTTAAAAATATTTATTTAATTTTATTATTATTATTATTATTTTCACCAGAGAAAGAGAGAAACAGAAATTGAGAAAACAAGCTGCCAGGTCCAGGACTCAAACTATGGTCAACCATGTGGGAGTCCAGCACCCCAACTACCATGCCACCTGCCAGCCCCCAATCCACTGATTTTTAATCACTGATAGCAGAGCTATACATTTTGCTTTGTCTTGAGTGGCCCTCAACATTCAGACATATCTACATAACACCTAATGTTAGACATTCCAGATGCTGTGGATTTTTGACACGTGAACCACTTGCTATTGATCTCCTACCTTTCAAGATTAATGAAATACACAGAAGTGAAGGATGACTGGTCGAAGCTTTCAGAGAAAGATATTAAAGGAGGCTCTACCAGACCCACATGTAGTCATCTAAGAGGGCAACTTTTATATTCTGAATACCCAGGGATCAACTAGTTGCAATAATCGAATAATAATGAGTTTATTCTAAGATTATGCACATAATATTCCAGTCACACCAGACCTGAGAAGCAAAACATCCACATCTCATCAACTCCCCATCTGATGATGTAAGCCAAATGAAGAAAGAGTCACAGGAATGTATGTATCTATGCCTTTGACATTCACAGCCATCTTCCCTGACTTTCTCTACATCGAAGTGGCTCAGGATGGGCTCAAAATATCCTCCATCCATTTATTACTTTTACTTATTCATTTTTATTTATTCCAAAATATTTATTAATCACCTGCCATTGGCTGAGTACCATACTAGCCATGGAGGTACAGTGACTGGCCTCTGACTGCTTGGTCCAGAGTTCTTTGGTGAATTAGTATCTCTCTCAGGAAGGAAAACTTCCTACCTGAGCAGCTCTCTGCCCTCCTAACCACACCTTATGGAAGGAAGTGCTAGTGGAATCATGATGGCTTAGCTTTTTCTATGACTGTTTCTTAAGCTCCATCGCTTTCAAGAGTCTTTCCTTTACCTCTCCTTTTATGTTAGAAGGAACTCATCAGCCCTTGTCAGCTATCTTTATCTGTGTGGGACTGCAGGACCAGTTTAACCTATTACTGCCTCACTATTAACCCACTGTACTCTACTTTGTGCTATTAGGTGACTTGGTTTAAAAAAAAAAATGGGAGGAGGGGGCATGCTCATCATGATTCCTTGACATGCAGGTCCAGGCTACAGAAGCCCTATTCACCATGCCACCTGCTGGTCTCCAAGAAGCCTCATACAAACATTTATAAACAAGCATTAATACATCTCCTATTAGTTGTAATAGATAGTAGAAAGGCTGAATTTTCAGTTAATAAGACACTGATTTGGGAAGCACAAGATTCTGGCAGTATGTGGGTGGTAAAAGCTCTCTATTTGACTATGAAGGCACTTGGCTACAGACCAACCCTTACAGTAAGCAAAAGAAAAGCAGAATTCCTGAAAGGTGCCTTAGGCTGTAGTATTCCAGGCCTTTCTATGTCTTATAGCCTAATCTTATTTGAGTCTTACAGCTTAATTACACTGGTAGAAACTACATGTAGAAAATTGTCTATCTACTATGTCTAATTAAGTATGTTCCCCAAAACTTGAACTTTGTGTCACTGTAGTTTACCTAAGCAGAGCCAAAGCTCACAGTATCAGCTCGTTATCCTCATCATTTCTTCTCAAGAGGAAGCATGTAGCATACCCTTTAACCTGGAAATATGTGACTGTTCAGAGGCAGAAAATTCCCAAGTAGAAAAAGAACTATCTCTGGACTGGCCCCCTTGGTGAGACATATGTGTGCATTATGAGGACACCATATCTGTCTTGAGAATTTTTTCCTTCCCGGACACTTTTACCTGAGCATGCTGTCTCTCATTTTATCTTCAACACGTTGCTATAAGGTAGATGGAGCAGACATCACACTCGTTTTCACATAACGAGGAAATGACAGACTTGCTGACTGACCTCTGGGAGATCAGAAATATGTGCAGCTAACTGACATTAACATACTGAATTCACCCCATGTCTCATATGGAGTACATCAGTGGCACACGCTTGAAGCAAGTGGCCTAGACCATTGACCCTAGAAAAGAGTATTTTCTGTATTTTCTGTGAGTTTTTTCTTTAAAAAATCTAAGGGAAACCACGTTAGCACATTAACAATCAGGTATTGTCTTCAATAAAATAGGTATTTCTTACACCCTCGAAAGTTTCAGAAAGAAATATAAAGAAATTGAAGATGTGAGGTCCTTGAGAACCTTAAAACTTAAGTGGAGAAACAAGACAGCCACATTAAAATTTAGAGGTGACGTAGAGCCATATGTGATTTACTGCTGGATGACTCAGTTGAAGATAAGGAAACAAAGCAGAGGGCTTACCAGAGGAGAATAGGTGGGATTTCACCAGATTATAACGAATGAGTAAAATTAGGATCTATAGGCAAAAGAGCACACAGGTAAGGGCAACTAGGGGAGCAAGTTCTTGAAACGGAAATAGATGCAGTGTTTTGAGGGACAGCAAATCAGTGAAATAAGTAAGAATTTGCAAACAGGTAGACTGGGGAATCTTAAATGCACAGCTAAGAGACCTGATGGGACTGTAATAATCCTTTAAAGGAGTTATGGGTAAGAGAACAAGACAGAGATGCTACTTTGAGACAAATTGGCCATGCTTTCTGAAACTTCCATGCTTGGCAAATATTAGAATCCATCACAAAGAGGTAAACATTTTCTCATTTTTTCCAGTCAATAGCTATGTAGTCTTTAATAACTAGCACAGTCTTGTGAAAATTTGACAGACTTACCCAGGGAAAAGTTGTTCCTCAGCCTTCCGAGTTCCTACAATACTTGATGCACAGCTTCTGGAAGATAAAGTTTATGGTGACTTCTTCTTTACATGCCCCATTTATAGCAGTGGGCTTGGCACATGAAGGGGTTACATCTCCAGACTGTCTGCTCTGTTGAGAGCACATTAAATAGCACCACCCATTGTTTCTTGAGTGTTTGCTTAGTATCAGGTGAGATACTAGATATCTTACAAGTATTAACATATTTCTCATCCTCCCAGCCACTCATCAGGTAGATGTTAATACCATGTTGGAGCTCAGGAAATTAAAGTTTACCTCATAGCTATTCAGTAATGCTGGTCTCCAAGGCCCATTCTCTTTGTTTCTACTCGTTACTCTTCTATCTTTTAAAGGCCTGGAGCACTTATAGTTCATGATACATGGGAACATTTGAGTACATGTTTTGATTTATTTATGTTTACTTATTTCTTCCATAAGCCAAGGAGACAACACGCTCAACAGAGCCCCAAACACCATGATCACCCCCAGCTTTAGCCAGGCATGGAATGTGAGCACAGACAAACCCAGCATACCTAGGGAGGTTTCAGATATGAACCTGGAACCTCCCCACGTGGGCCAGCCTCACAGAGTGTTGTGTTTTATCACTGCACTACATCTGGCCCCTCAAGAGCACATGTTTTTATATGAGAAAAAGAAAACACACTAGGGAATACTATCAATGAATAAAAAACATGAGGCCCAGTGAGTTTTGATGTGCAGAGCTTCTGCAATGACAAGTAAGCATTGGGAAGAGCCCACAGATGGCAGGCAGCTCTAAATCCATTTGTTAAAGGCCAGAGTCAACCGAAGTCCTTGCCAACCTCACACCCTCCTCAGCCCTCTATTCAATACAATTAGGGCATTGTCCTAAATGATTCCTAAGGTTTCTTTTAACTTTTATATTCTAAGATCTGAGAAAGTAGCATGTGTAAATCCACATGAAAAGACACTTTTCCTGGGAATTTCTGCAATTTAAAAGATACACTTGTCTCTTAATTGGTAGAACACATGGCAATGTGGAACCATTTGTGTGTGGAGATGTTTGCTCAGAAGGTTGGTGCTACTTCATGAGTCTCCTAAAGCTGATTTCAGTGTTCTAACCATCAAATACTTGCCTCCCTTAGCACACAACATGTCATAATAATTATTTCTTTTCATGTATGTTTTGCCCATTATACTGGGGTATCTTCAAGGGCAAGAATCTGTCTTTTGTCTCTGAATGCCTCTTCTGACTCACTTAGAGCTAAAATTAAAAAAAAAAAATCCCTTCCATTGAATGAAAGGATCAGTTTATATACTATCACATCTCAAAAGAGGATCTTAGAATTAGCTTCTTCCACACATTAATTACTGTAATATTTTCCCAATTATAAGGTAGGGATCTTCTGAACAACTCTCTGCAGCTGTCCTCTGGCCTCACAGCCTGCTTTTTTTCTCCAAGTATCTTAAGGACCCCAGATATAGACCTCTGCTTTCCCAGCCGCCTGCCCATCCAGAAGGAGCCTACTCTAGGGTTCCACCCTAGAAAGTTGCATTGAAGACAGAGCTTACCCTCACAGGACAACTAGCTGCCTCTGGGCAGTTTGGAGAAAGATGGAGGATTTTCAGCCTGGTTGTAACTTCTTCCTCAGCGACTCATGTTATATAAAATATTTTAATCAGATTCTTCATCTCATTAGCTGTTAAAAGCCATTTCAAGTTTTCTGAAGACCTTCTCTGTTCCCCATATGAATGGTAGCTGGTGTTTCTAGGTGAGAGGGAATGGAAGAGTGTTAGAGTAAGGGAAGAGAAGACAGAGACATCCTTAAAGACATAAGAGAAAGAACTTAGATTCCAGAGGTGAAAGTCAAACGAAGAAAGCCATTTTATTTACCTAAGAGTCTATCCGAAAGACAAAACAAAATCTTGTTATTCCATGTGACCCCTTAGAACTTAAAATACACATTTGCCTTCAATAAGCTAAAGCTGGTTTTCGCTGGGCCTGGCCTGGGCCTGATTGTGACAGTGTCAGGTAGTGCCAGTTGAGAACTTCACTCTGATCGTGGTACAGTCATTTTGCTTCCATTCTGTTTTGAATCTTTTATTGTAAAATATGTCTTATGCCTCATTTGCTGTAAAATATATTTTATTGTGTCATTTAATTAATGATTGCTTTGACCATTTGTGGCAAGTTGCCAAAAATTTATCATCTTTGCTGCTGTTTTTTTGTTGTTGTTTTAAACTGCCAGTGTTTGAGAAAAGCAGATTAGGTAAAAACCTATCATCTGCCATATCCATTAATAAACTGAAAAAATCAGCTGTGATTTCTTCTTAAATTATATATTAAGGGCTTCTAAAAAATAGCATTTGTTTTGAATACTGACATAACATGCTGTGAAATTCAAAGTTAAAGTATATTTTATGTTTATGATTTAGGTTAGAACATATGCACATAAAATTTTGAAGTTATTGTATGATTTGATAGTGATTAGAAAGAGAGGAAACAGGAAAGAAGGAAGGAAGTTAGGAAATAAAAATAATTTTAAAATGTTGATACCTAAAGTTTCTAATCCATTGAACTTCTAAATGGAAAAAAAATCCTTTCATTGCATAAATGGGTCAATAAATATGCTATCAAACAAATCTCAAAAAAGCATCAGCTTCTTCCAATGTCTAAGGAAATTAGACATTATAGTCTATATAGAGATTGCAAGAAATGTTTAGGTCAAATGTAAAAGATCATTAATACCTTACGTCGGCACCTTCATAGAAGTCTCCCATTTCTTTCTTTCCCAAAATGCCTGCTTTTGGTGAAAAGGAAGCAGCACCTTTTCATGACTTCACTTCTGCTTGAGACCAAAGGCCTGCTGCTTGTGGTATCAGACTTTGGTTTGCAGCCCGTAAATATGGAAAGTGCAGTTTTTCACTTGTATTTGTTTTATGTGTACAAATTAGGAGACACATTTACTGTAAATATAGTTTGCATCCAGAGGTTTCAAAGCTAAGAATATGCACGTTCCAAATGTCTTTGCCTTATTTATGCCGAGGCTACCACATTTGTATAAACAGAAAATTACTCCATTCATGCTTTATTACTTCTTCTTTTGTACCACAGCCTTGACCCCAGTCATCATAAATTGAGAAATAGTGGGGAACTAATGGAGACAGATGGGAATATGGCTTGCCATTTACTCAAATTGGTAAAGTAATTAACCTCAAGGTGCTGGTTTGCAAGAAAAATTGTTGGAATATCTCAGGACGTCGGTAAACAGACTCCTGCTTTAACCAGTTCTGACAACTGCATCATAAACTAGACTTATTCTGTTCAATTGACCTGTCAACATCTTGAGTCCAAATAAAGATTTGTATTACAATGCACTTGCTGAGAAGTGGGAGAACACCACTGCTGTTTCTTTTCAAATGGGTTGCTGTTCTCTTCCTGCTAGATAGGAGCTGGACTGTCATATATTCATTCTTCAGCCATTATATTCCTTAGAAATCTTCCATTACTGATTGTGTGACAGCTTCGTGACAGCAGATGGTAGTCATTTGGCTCCAGAAAATGAAATGAAAAAACATGGGCCAGGCAGACTGGGCTCATTTAGAACAGCAGTGGACAGAGGCCAGATCTAGATTTTATTTATCCAGGGACATCCTATAATGAAGCCAGAGTTGTGCTGATAGTGTGTTGTTCCCCACAGATTGGAGGGTGGGACTGGATTTCTGAAGATTATTATATAAATCAAAGGTGGTCTTGTAAATAGGGCCATTTGACCAAGCCAAAGTGTATTTCTTTTGAAAGCTGACATACTTATTCCAAACAACTCTCCCCCCTCTTCTCTCCTTCCCCCTGACTTACACTATCCTAGGAGTAGTATTTAGATTTCTTCTTTGCACATTATCAGCTATGAGCTGTTTCATAGCAGTGAGTTCAATCTTCGGGGTACTGTAGTTTCCCCATATTCATTTGAGTAATTGGGAGGGGCTTGACTCATTTAAACCTACATAGCTGTTTATTTCATATGTTTCAGTGTGCAATTGAAGCAAACATTAAAAAAACAGGGAGATATCTTTGTGATATCACCATAAAACTTATCTGGAAGGCATATGTTATGGGAACATAAAGAATAATTTTTATCTAAAGTAAATATATCCTTTCATGAGAGAAGAAAATGAAAAATGTGTCGTGGCATCTCAACTTGAAGAAAACTTAGTTGATTTCGGAAACAGTAAGGAGCTTTACCTTATCATATCCTCATGCATATATTTGTAAAATGAGTAGACCTACCTTATTAACTCCACTCTAGGAGGGCAATAGTTGCTTGAGAATCTGGAAGCAGTGTCTAGGCACAGGGGTAGAAGCTTTTCAGCCGTGAGTTTCAGCTGTTGTGGTCAGCACTAGCCTTTCTACCTAATGGTAATCATCTGAAAAGATTCAAAAGCCTTTGTTTTTTCAAAGGCCAGATTTATAACTGCCTTAAATTAAAGGGTGTGTGAGTATGTGTGCATAGAGACCTATTGAGAAGGGAAGGTCTAAACAATTTCTTGTTGACTATCTTCACATTTTTTTTTTAAGCCTATATGACAATCCATAGAACTCTACATTAAAGTATGAGGGCAAGTGGCCCTGTGATTATGGCACTGGACTCGCATATGGCTGACCATAGTTTAAATCTTGGACATGGCAGTTTGAAAATCACCCCAGGCATGCACACATGCATGCCCAAAATCTCAGGAGGAGAATAGAAGAGAAGGGATTATGGTGTGGCCATGCTCCCTGGGTGGTGAGTTCTCACTTTCCTTCTCTGTCTCTCTCTGGCCAGTGCACATGCCCCATGGCAAAACCTTAGAAAGAAAGAAAGAAAGAAAGAAAGAGAGAGAGAGAGAGAGAGAGAGAGAGAGAGGGAGGGAGGGAAAGGGAGAAAAAGAGAAAAAAAAAAAAAAAAAGAGAGAGAGAGAAAAGAAAGGACATGTTTTCTACAAAGTTGCCTAGAAATTTGCCTATGTATTGAATCTTAATTTCTCTTAATTTTGTGCCATACTCTGGGAATTAAAAAAAAAATACTTTAAGTCAAATTAGAGGTTAGGGTCACTCAAATGCTGTGATTTACTGAATGGATCTGCAGATCTTTCTCCCAAAATGTGACTTATCACTATGCATCTTCTTGGGATATATGTTTTTCTCCCTCCTATGACTCTAACATATTCACTGGGTAGAATTTCCTTTTTCTGGTCCATTCCTAACCCTAATTGCTTTACCATAGAAGAACTAATGCTCTTACTATATTTTTGTCCCATTCTGCCCAGAGTTCTCTAATGTGCTTTTCAAAAATGGGAATCTTTAGCCTCCTAAATATGTCTTAATTTGGGGGAGTTTTTTTGTTGGTTAGTTGATTTTTTTTTAGTTTGTACCTAGTGTTTTTGGTTTCACATGATAATTTGTGTATATACATGAGTATAACCCCTTTTAACAGTCAACTTGCTACTTTCAACTGATCAAGTATCCACAATTTAGTACTTTACAATCAAGGTAAAATTTCTCCACACAAGCAATAGGCTTTGAAGATGATGCCCTGAATTCAAGGTGGCCATATCCAAATCGACCTCTACAGAGGGAATCTCAAAATTACTAAGTTTCAGATGTTAGGCTACTCATTTAAAAATCGGTTTATGCATTTTTTTTTTTCATGCTCAGACTTGGTTGTAAGTTAACTTCAAATTGAAGACTTCTAGGTTACAATTCATGGGAGTTTTCTGGTTTGTATTTGGTGGCTGACAACTACATTATCTTAATGCATGATGATTTCACAGATTACATCAAAGATGCTTTCAGAGTGTCTTCTGCCCCTGCCTATTTCCATCATTCAATTAACCATGAGTTAATGTGTGACTGTTAAAGAAAACACAAGGCAGCATTTTGCAGTGATAGCTAATGGATTAGAATGGCATTAAATATTTTCCTCCTGGCAGACATAACATTTTATAGTTTGGCTTTAAAATAAAGGGTAGTTTATATATACTGCAATTTCATTCAGTTATTTCTCAGACTTTGGCACCTCCATTGGCTTGTTCAAACTTTATATCATCACCAGAAGAGAGTGCATTTAACTTATTGCAGTCTCATATTAGGTGTGTATATTTAGCAGGCACTAGACACCATGGAATGTGAGAATAAACCCAGTTTAAGTCAGCACCTAGCTATAGTTTGGCTCATCTGTGTGTCTGTCTCTTATGTTTATGTGTCTGTATTTATTTGCTCCCCAACCTGTGAGAAGTTGAACAGTTTAAATCCATTTGTTACCTGAATTGTTTTCTCCTGTTTTAAAACATTTTAATTTATAATCAGACAAGAAGAACAGATGTAAGAGTTGTAATTTAATCATTTTATTGCTATCTTTGTATATTTTGAAGAATTAGGTATTGTACTCATGGGAAGTCGTATTTTATGCCTAGTTGGAAAAATGAATAATGTAATAATATGCAAAATGTAAAGTTTTAGAACTTCACTACTGAGTAAGGCATATAAACTAATGATCTGGTTAAGGTCCCCTGTGCACCATAATAAATATGGACTAAATTTGTCATTATAGCTTTAGACAGAGGTTTCAGGCAACAGATTTAATTAAATCCTTTTTTAATATTCATACTTCTAAACTGCATAATTCCCTTCTACTGTAAAACTGAGTGCTATATTAAAATAAACAAAAACGGCAGATTACTAAATGGATATTAGCGTGAAGTCAATAAGCATTTAATTCTGGAGAGAACTCTGTGAGGAGAGGAAGCTTCGTGGAGCCCGCTCAGGAGATCTTGACTCAGATCTGCGAAGCTCATTCACAGAGCCTGCCTTCTGTTTTCATGCTGACTTTTGTAGGGGAGGTTAATTAGTTATTTGTGGAACTCATAAAGGACACAGGAGCAACACAAAAAGGCCCTTTGTTAGCCACGGAAGAATGATGGTTATTGAAAATACAATTCAGATTCCATGAGGAATGGGTTGATGACATTGAGGTAGTCTAGACTATGCAGATAATGATAGCTTTTAGGAAGGTTAAATAATAATGTACATTACCCTGTAAGGTCTTGTTCTCCTATGACATCCAACCCGGGGACTAGAGATCCTCCAAAATTATAGTATCTCCTTCTAGATATTTGCACAGAACAGAGTGTGTGTATGTGTGCGAGATTGAAAGCTCAATTCTTCATGGGAACATCTCTTACATGGAGGGTCATCTTATATATAGAATAATTAAATATTAAATCTTTGAAAAAAATATTTGACTAGTACCATTAGCTGACTTCATGACCATCCTTGTTAAATAACCAAGTCAACCTCCGTTCTCCCAAGATAATTGCTTAGGCCAAATTGCCAATGGAATCTGTAAGTCTACTTAAAATTGAATTAAATAATCTCAGTGCATTTTGTCCACATACTGGATATTTGTAGATGCACATTTTTTTGTTCTTTAACTAGTTTTCTCCTGCTAAATTAAGAGTTTTCTGTCTTAGCCATTCTTTATATAGCGCTTATTGTCAGAGCTTGTCACAGATTTGGGATCTACAGATATGAACTGAATGAATAGAATTTTGCATAGAATAAATAACATTGTGAAATTTTGTACCATAAATTTTGCACAGCAGCTAACCTGACTTCCACATTGTGTAGATTAAAAAACTGGATGAAATACAGTTTCAATGACTTGCTCATGATTATATTAATAATTACTGACTAACAATGACAGAGGAGGTAGTGACTACCTTATCAGACAGAGCAAGAGATACAAAACAAAATAATTCTTACTTTCTGACCTCAAAAAGCTCACAAGTCCATTAATAAGACAATAAATACAAGCACAAAAGCAATTAGAGAACGATTCCAAACAGCATGAGATTAAACACTAAAATATACACTTTAGAGTTAAACCATCTGAACTTCTAAACAGAGTAAGGAAAGAGCAGTGGAGATTGACCTATCTGGAAAAGGCTCCATGGGCAGTAGTATGGTTTACCTAGACCTTGAAGAATAGGAAAGATGAGTCCACAGGCTCCATATTCTGGAGAAAGCTCTGACTTTTTCAGAAGGTTCTAACAGAGGAGCAGCAGGAGAACAGAGGTGTACCATGCTTCTACCCCACCCAGCACTTCTCCCGACCCCACTGGATGGCACCCAAAGGAGATGAATGCCTTCTTTCCTTACTGTGTAGATCTGGTCCGGAGAAACAGACTCTCCACTCTGAATTTATGTCGTGAAACAAGTTCACAGTTGATAATATGATCCTGAAGTCAGGAGAAATGGATTCATTTTCATTTTCTCGGGCTACCTTTGAAGTTGTTGAGGGAGCATAATTATTTTTCCTCTTCAAAGTATTTTCTCACATCATTTTCCTGGAAATGACAATCGGGCAGTGCCCCAGGTTGGCAAATCCAACCTTAGTTTGATGAATGCAATTCTGAACACAGTCCTTGATTTAGCGTTCGTTTCATGGCTCAGAATTCAGCTTTGCAATGTGAATTGTCATGTATTTTTGGCAAACCATTTCTTCCTTCTACTTTAAAACCAAAAGAGGACAGTAGTAGTTCCAGAATTATTTCAGTAGAAAGCCAGCATGGAGATGGAGATCACATTCAATATGATCTCCCAAATTTGAAAGAGAAAATAAAGACACTCAGGATATTTTTTAATTTAATTTTTATGAGAGATTTTTGCTTATAGGGCATGCATGTTTGCTAGGGATAGAGAAAGAAAGTGAGAAATTATGCACCATCCCCTGGGGTGGGGTGGGGCATTGGATGGCCACACCACAATCCCTTCTCCTCCATTCTCCTCTCAGGATTTTGAGCATGCATGCACACATGGTGATTTCAAGCCCCAGTTCCGGAACTTGAATCATGTTTCCAGCATCCTAACCACTACACAATCTCCTGGCCTTGACATTCAGAAATCTTAATGATACATTAATTAAGGTACCTTAAACAGATACTGGTATAATCTTACATACCAAACAAAAGGTATCTTCTCTAAGATTAGCTGAATATGTGTACTAAAATATAACTTTTCCTACAAAGTAATTTTGAATTAATCTTTTGTTTAAAAAATATTTACCATACTTTGGTCATCATGTATCAGAAGCCTTTTGTAAGCAATATGCCTTTAAAGGAAAGATCAATTCTATCACTTTTACAAAAAGTATGAGGACTTCTGCCTCTGACCAAGAGTAACAATGTCTGGATTTACCTTCTTACCTGAAAAATCAGAAGAGAGACAAAATATGTTTTAAAACTGATTTCAAAGTTAGTGATGTTTGGGACCAGCAGTTAGTGTAATGGCTACATTGCTGAACTCCCATGTAGTCAGCAGCGGTTCGAGTCTCAGACCTGGTAACTTAAACTCACACCGGGCGTGTGTACGTGCATGCCCAAGATCCTGAGAGGAGAATGGAGGGGAAGGGATTGCAGCATGGCCATCCCCCTGGGGGGTGATTTCTCGCTTTCTGTCTCTCTGTCTCTCTCTGTCTTTCTGGCGAGCACACACGCCCTATAGCAAAAACCTCTGAAAAAAAAAAAAGTTAGTAGTAGTGGGTGGATGACAGTGATCCCAAAGATAAAGGAAGTTAATGTATCCTGCAGTCTTCCCATCTTACATTAGTGAGTCCCTGGCAGTCTAGTCAGGTCTCCTGCATTAAGAAAAGAGGCATGAGGGTGTTGGGGAAACCTCAAAGTCTAGAATTCATGAATCAAAACCAGAGGGGAGCTGCAGAGAGAGAATTCTTGAAATCTGCAGAAGGTTGTCCTTAAGTAGTCACTGAGCAATAGTCAGTGTATATATGGGAACAAAGGAGACAAGGCTGGGGAAGCACCTAAAAGGATTGGAGGCATTAGTGCCTAACACTGAAATAGGGATGAAAACAGTGCCTGTTTCCACTAGCTAGACTGGAAACTATTAATGTTCACAGAGCACTTGGGAGAGTATGCAAAAGGATCTTGTTGAGGAAATGTTACCTGTTGCCTATTATCAGGAATAGGTATCCAAGCACTTTTTCCCATTGCATCTTGGTTTTAAGAATTGTCAAGGATTGGTACCAGCAGATGGCATAATGTTTATGTCAATGGACTCCCATGTAGTCACCCATGTTTTGAGTCCTGGATCCGGAGGCTTAAACTCAAGCCAGGCACATGTGTGAGCATTTCCAAGATCCCGAGAGAGGAATGGAAAAGAAGGGATTACAGCTTGGCCATCCCCCTTGAGGGGTGATTTCTCACTTTCTGTCTCTCTTTGTCTCTCTGGAGAGTGCATGTGCCCTATAGCAAAAATCTTTCTTTAAAAAAAGAATGGTCAAGGACAACACAGTACACTCAAGCTCTGAATGAACGAATATTTTACTCAGACCCCTATGACCAGCAGGTCCCTCCCAGCAGCTGAAGCAGGGCAGTTGTCTGCATGCACTCCTCTTAGGCTACCACAGGAAACAATACCAACCCACTTCTGAAACTGGTCTTCCCTTTTATCCCTTCTCTATGTGAGTAAAACACTGTTCTATGCAGTGCTTGATTGTATTATGTTGTTCTTAGGAACTCAGATACCAAGCTACAGAGAAAGAAGCTATTCGGACTTATTCAACAGGTCTTGATTCATTAACAGTAAATAATTAGCCTTACGCCAAACACCACTCCAGTCCTATCTAACAAATCTGAAAAGCAGGACCTAAAAGTACCAAACTGATTCCATGTAACTTATCTGCACCCCAGAGCAAATGTCAGTAATATTTATAGGAACACAAGAATGCCCATGACCCAACAATGAGGAATTTACAATGTCACATCAGATAAAAACCACCAGATAGGAAAAGAAGCAGGAAAATATGGCCTACAATGAAGACATTAGTTAATCAATCAAAATTTACCCAGAACTTACACAAATGTTAGAATTAAGAGATAAGGGCATCAAACTCATTATTATTCTTATGCATCCCATATGCTCAAAAAAGTAGAGACATGGTATATGTAAAGGAGATCCAAGTCTAACTTCTACAGATAATTCCACCCACATTGCAGTTTTTAATAGGGAATTAGACAATATAGAAAACAATAACCTGAAAATGTACCAGTAGAAACTATTCAAAATGAAATACAGAGAGAGAAGTGGATTTTACAAATGAACAGAGCAGGATTGAGCAGGCAGATAAGTCAGGTAGCCTAATATACATGTAAGTCCCTGAAGGAGAGCAGACAGAAGAAAATGGGGAAAATAGGAAATAATGACAGAAATATTTTCAACTCGGATGAAAACTATAAACCCATAGATCCAAGAAATTCAGTGAGCTCAAGCACAAAAACATAAGAAAAACTACACAAGGCATATTATAATTAAATTGCTTACAACCAGTGATCCAGAGGAAGAGTAGTCAGAGGGAAAAAGACACCTTACATACAAAAAAAAGAAGTAAGAATGAAAGTGGATTTCTCATTGGAAGCGACGAAACATCTTTTAAACAATGAAAAGAAAAGTTGTCAACCTAGAACTCTACACCAAATGAGATAATGCTAGATGTAACTATTCACAAAAAAATGAAGACTCCAGAAATGACAGCATGAGTAAATACATACATTTCTTTGTGAATATTTAAATCTCATTAAAATATAATAGGTTGAACAAAGATAATGGCAATATCGTGTTGGATTTACAGCATATGTAAAAGTAAAGTGCATGTTAAAATAAAATTTAGGAGGAGAGAAAAGAAATGTAAGATTGTAAGATTCTTTATGTGACTTAGTATACTACCACTTGAAGGCAAATGGTGATAAGTTAAAGATGTGTACTAGAAACCCCAAAAACAACTACAAAAATAACAAAGCAACAAATTACAGCTAATAAGCCAAGAAAGGAGATAAAACAGTATAATAAAAAATACTCAGTTAATCCAAAAGAAGACAGAAAAGAAAAGAAGCAAGTAACAGCTATGTCAAATAGAAAACAAATAGGGGTATGACAGATTTAAACCTAACTATGTAAATAGTCACATCGAATGTGAGGATTTGGGGGTTCTGCCCCATGACACAGCACTTAGGCATAGTGCATATCCCTGGAGTTCAAATCCCTGCCCCATTGGCCTCATGCTGGGCTCATGCATCTCTGTCCAGGATTATGAGGAGGAGAATTAGAGGAAAATGAATTGCCATGTGACCTGGCCTCATTAAAGGTCAGTTGGTCTCCTCTCTCCCCCTCTCCCCCTCTCCCCCTCTGCCTCTGTCCTTCCCCCTCTCTCCCTCCCGCTCTCTCTCTTCTTCCCTCCCTCCGCTCCTCCCTCCCTCTCTCTTCTTCTTTCTCTCCCTCTTCCTCCCCCTTTCTCTCCTCCTCCCCCTTCTCTCTCTCTTCCTCCCCCTTCTCTCTCTCTTCCTCTCCCTTTCTCTCTGTCTCTCATGCATGCACATATGCTGTCATGAATAAAAATAAACCTATGGCCAAAACTGAATGGCTAAAGGATATAGAAACATAGTAAATGGTTGTGAATACCAGATACCATGTGAGAAGAGAGTGGATGAAGGAGTAGAGTACGAGGAAGAACATTAAGGAGGAAAATAGAGAGGCAAGTCATTAATGGGACAAAGAAATGGGTTATCATATATCGAAGATAACTTTATAGTATTGTTAACTGGACTGGTGAGAAATGTACACATTTTGGAATATTCACTTTATAAACTAAGTAATATGTGATTGAATATTAAAAAAATTAAAGAAAAAAATTTTAAAAAATAAACCTAAGAAAAAATAGAAGGTTAAAATATCCAAATTAAAAAAGCAGAGATTGGGGGCCAGCAGATAACATAGCAGTTACATCACTGAACTTGCACATGACCAACCACAGTTAGAGTCCCAAACCCAGTGGCTTGGAACTCACATCAGGCGTGTGTGTGTGCGTGCATGCCCAAGATCTCAGAAGGAGAACGGAGGAGAAGGGATTGCAGCATGGCCATCCCCCTAGGGGGTGATTTCTTACTTTCCTTCTCACTGTCTCTGTTTTTCTCTCTCCAGTGAGTCCATGTGCCCTAAGGCAAAAACTTCTACAAGAAATAAATGTGAAAAAAGCTGAGATTGTCAGATTGGATTTAAAAAGCAAGACCCAACTGTATGTAGCCAATAGGACACATGCCTCAGATTTAAAGACAAAATAACTTTAAAGTAAAAATTTGGAAAAAAGGTATACTGTGTTAACACTAATGAAAGACATGGCCGCAGCAGCACATGCCAGTGAGAGGCTGCTGCTCTGCAAGTTGAGGCACGTGGGAGGACTGGGTTAATTCCTGACCCAGCTTAAAGGCTGGTACCCTGTCACATCCCTGAAGTCTCTACTACTTGCAAGGCTGAAGCAGATGGATTGTGACTGAGAGAAACCCCTTCTTAAAAAAAAAAAAAAAAAAAGAAGTAGAATGACTATGTTAATATGAAACAAAATAGATTTCAGAGCAAAGACTGTAAGTATGGGTAAAGAAGGTAATGAAAATTGGATCATTTGATAAGACACACAAATATTTACATACTTAATTATAGAGCTACAAAATATATGAAGCCATACTGCTAAAATGGCAAGGAAAAGTAGTCTGCAGACTTTGTTGGAGATTTTGATACCCCTTTTCTCATAGACTGAAAACTAGTAGAGAGAGATTTAAATAACAGTATCTACCAACTTGACCTAAGTGACATTTATTCAAAACAAAATAAATTTTACCCCACAGCAGCAGAATACATATTCTTTCAAGTGCACATAGAATATTACCAGTCAACCTAATGCACGGTAATAAAATGTATTGCAGTATGTTTTAAAAGACTTAAGTCTGCAAGGGAGTTAAATTACAAATAATAACCAAAAATCATTCTAGAAAAGCCATATAAATTTGGAAACTAAATGACGTAATTCAAAATTATTCATAGTTTAAGGAAGATACCGAAGGGAAGTTAGGCCAGCTGCAGTGGTGTAGCAGTAACACAATATTATGAAATATTAGGGACACATAGGAAGGTCCCAGTTCATGTCCTGAGGTATCCCTGTAGAGTCCAGGCACGCACCATGCCTGAGATCCTGGCTGGCTGAGAGTAGATGGTGATATGCCAGCCTTATTGGGGTGTTGGTTTTCTCTCTGTTGTTTTTCTCTCTTGTGCAGGTAATAAATGCACTTAAAAGAAAAATAAATGCTAGTAAAAGAGAAATTAAAATATGTTATGGAAGAGTGCCAGCAGTTGGTGTGGGGGTTAAGGTGGCTGGATCCACATCGCTGACTTTGCGGTTCAAGTTCCAGACCCTGTGGTTTGGCTAGGCATATGAACATGTGAGAATAGAGGAAAATGGATTGCTGCATGATGAACCCCCTGCAAGAGGTGCTTTCTCACTTTCTCTCTCTCTCTTGCTCTTGCTCTCTTTGTCTCTCTCCATGAGTAAAAGTATACATTTTTTCCTGAGTATTTAAATCTCATTAAAATGCAATAGACTGAACAAAGATAGTGGCAATATAGTGGTGAAAATAGATGGGGCAAACTATAGGCAAGAAGAAGAATTGGAAGAGTACTGCTATAACCTGGTAGGAGGGATATCTGACCTGGGGTAGTGGCAGTTGTGATAAAGAGTGAGCAGATTTGAAATAGAGTCAAAACTTTTTAGAGTTTTCAGAAGTGGATGGTAAAGAAGACTAAATAATAGATTCAAGTTGATCTATAGAGTCAATACAAGCCCAATCAAGATTGCAATTATTGTAATTTCTGGTTTATATATAATAGTTATAAATACATCTTAGTGGGTATAATATGGTTTTGGTAAAGCATATGTATAACATGTAAACATTCATTTTCTTCAACACTGAACATTGTGTTATATATATTCAATTACGGTTCTACAAGGTTTTGTGTTTTTTGTTTTTGGAAGTATGTATTGAATTATCAATGACATTTTTTACTCTACTGTGGTATACCGTTTCACAACTTACTTCTTTTGTTTACATGTATTCTTGTATCTGTTCATTATTTTTCCTGCTAATCTCCACTCCATGCAATTTTATCTACCATTACTGGTATTTCTATGTCATGGAGACCTTCAGTTTCCACCACAGAGTGGTGGAAAAACATATTCAATATATGTTAAATAGGAACATACAGTATTTGTCTTTCATAGCCTGGCTTATTTCACTTACCATTGTATCTTCTAGGTTTATCCAACTTTTTGTCAAATGATGGAATATTATTATTTTTGGCTGAGAAATATTCCATTGTATATGTTTGCCACATTTTCTTCATCTAGAAATACAACTATCATATTACCCAGTAATCCCATTTACCTGAATGACAGACTTTTTGTACAAAATAGGTACTGACCGAAATTCATATGGACATGCAAGTACCTAATACTGCCAAAACACTTTGAAAAAGAAAAATGAAGTTAGGTGGTTGACACTACCTACTAGAAAAAGTATTATAAATCTATATTATGCAAGATTGTAATATTAGCATAATATTAAACAAGTATAGCATTGAAGCAGACCCACTCACTTATGGACAAGTTTCAATAAAGTTGCAAAGCTAATTCAGTGTGTGTATGGGGATAGTCTTTGTCAACAAGTAGCACAGAAACAATTAGATATATATATGCAAAAAAAAACCCTTTGATCCATAACTATCATCATATAAAAATATTAACTCATATGAGAGCATAGTATAATTATAAAACTTAAACCCGTAAGCTTCTCTCAAAAAATTTTGTAACCTTGGATTAGGTAAAAATATCTGAAATATGAAAGCAGTATCCATAAAAGAAAAAAGTAGATGAGATAAACTACACTGAAATTAAATTTTATTTTGTTCATAGTCTGTAGTGAGTGAAAAGACAAGCCACAGACTGGAAGTTAGTGTTTATAAATTATAGTATTTGACAAAAGACTTCATCCTGAATACATAAAGAACTTTAAAAACTCACTAACAAGAAAACAACCACATTAGAAAATAGACAAAATATTTGAAAAACCAGTTCACCGACAAAGATAGATGGATAGTAGTAAAGCACATAAAAGATGTGCAGTGTCATTAGCCATTATGAAAATGCAAATTAAAACTGCAGTGAGATCCCCATTCACACATGTTAGAACAACTACGCATTGACCAGAATGTGGTACAACTAGAACTCTCATACACTGTGAATGAGAATGTAAAATGATATGACCACCTTGGAAAGATAGTTTAATAGTTTCTTTAAAAAGTTTAATGTATGCAGAACCAGCAGATGGCGTTGCTGAATTCCCATGTAGTTGACAGTGCTTCAAGTCCTGGACCTGGTAGCTTAATCTCAGGCCGGGTATGTGTGTTTACATGCTCAAAATCTCAGGAGGAGGGACCAGCAGTTAGCATAATGGCTATATCTCTGGACTCCCATGTAGTCGTCAGCAGTTTGAGTCCCAGACCCGGCGTCTTAAACTCACACCAGGTGTGTGTGCATGCATGCCCAAGATCCCAAGAGAAGAATGGAGGAAAAGGGATTGTGAAGTGGCCATCCACCCTGGGGGGTGATTTCTCGCTTTCTGTCTCCCTATCTCTCTGTTTTCTGGCAAGCGCACACACCCTATAGCAAAAACCTCTCCAAAAAAAAAAAATCTCAAGAGGAGAATGAAGGAGAAAGGATTGTGGCATGGCCATTCACCCTGGAGGGCGATTTCTTGCTTTCTGTCTCTCTGACAAGTGCACATGCACTATAGCAAAAAATCTTTCTTAAAAATAAAAGTTCAACATATGTATACTATATGAACCCGTCATTTCTGCTCATAAGTATTTATCTAAGAGAAATAAAAGAACATATCCACACAAAGATTTGTACACAACTGTTCACAGCAACTTTAATGATAAAAGTACACAACTAGAAAAATGTGAATGTCCATTACTAGGTGAATGTGGTATTGTAAAATAGGGATACTATCGAGTCATCAGAAAAGTCATGACACGTTTTTGTATAGGAAATACATCATGACTTTTCCAGTGACCCAGTCAGTACTATTCAGCAATTTTAAAAAAATACACTTTTCAGAGAGTTTACAACATGAGTGAATCTCAGAATAATTATGATTGATGAAATAAGCCATAACCCTCCCAGGAGTCTATATTATGATTCCATATATTAAAAATTTAGGAAATGCAAATTAATATGTAGTAATAGGAAGTGGATCAGGAGTTGCCTAGGGATAGCAATGGATGTCAAGAGAGGTGGAAAGGATATATTACAAAGGGGAATGAGGAGGCTTTTGGGGTGGTGGATATATTATCTTGATTAAGTGAAATTTTTACAGGTATATAAATATATCGAAACTTGTCAAATTGGATATTTTAAGTATATGCAATTTATACTGCCAGTTCTCCCTTTAAGATTATTATTATTAGGAACATTTAATTCCTCAATTTAGAAATATAAGAAATTCAGAAAAATCAAACATTTTAGAAAATATCCTCAATGGCATGAAACAGACTGTCTCTAACATTCTATAGAAGGTGTAACTATTACGTTCACTTTTTATGATAGATATATGATTGAACATGACTAACTCTACCATCTACCCTTGTATTTCCTTCTTGTCTTTTTCATTTAGGTAGAACTTGCATTATTTTATGAGAGCAAAGTGCGTGAGTTTATGACATACATTTGTGTATTTGAGTGTATGAAGTATGTGTATATTCATTTTTGTATTAGAGAATGAGTTAAAAATATTGAAAACTAGGTTAAAATTGGAGTTTTAAAGAATATACAGATGAGGATTAGTTTCTCGAATGCAAACTTGATATACTCAGACATATATTTATTCCTCTTGTTCTTAGTTTTTATCATTTATAAATAAATAAATATTTATATATAATGAATAAAAGGGGTACAGCTCCTAACTCTAAAATTTAAGAGTGAGAGAAGCTGTCATTGGAAAATGGGCTCCTCAGTTCAGAACTATAGAAAATACTGCTCACCAGTGTAGTAAGACTCAATTCGCACCTATGTTCAGAACACACTTTAGTAAAGCCAGTGGATGAGAGCCCAGTTTAGAGGCCTATTGAATTCTGATACAGTGTTCCATCATTTACATTTCATGCCAATATTCAGTTATCTCATCACAAAGACCTCAATGGGAATCGCCCAGACATAGAGCAGATATGGATCTAAAGAAAAGGTTCCCATGATCCATACAGCTATCATTCCACAGAGCCCACCATGAATTAGTCTGTTCTGAGACTGCAGTAGAAATATTTTTAAAATGTTGTTCCTCTTTTTAGTGTTCAGCTATTGCACGTTTACTTCTATTCAGTTTCATTTCACCATTCCAGTTTCCCTACCTGGAAGGTAATCCTCTTCATTTTCTTACTGAATTAGGTTCATCATTTAAAAACAAACAAAAAAAGTTCAGCTTTTTCTGCTTCAATTTTCTTCTGTGTAGAAATATGCTAATTATATTGACCAAATAGTTATCAGAGCCATTAACCACTTTCTGGGGTGTATGTGTGTGTGTGTGTGGGGGGGTTGATTGATTGATTGATTGATTGGGGGAAGAGGAGTGTCCATGAATGGTACCAAATACAAAAATGTTCCTGATTTTCTGAATTCATCATTATGAAAGACCATTGGATAGACTTTGACCAAGGATGTTTGTTTCTGCTTTTGATGAGCTGCCATCCTCTATGTACTTTGGATAAGATTTTATAGCTCATGGGTTATTCTCTTTTTCTTTTTCAACCCAGATATATTTGTACATTATCATAGGTTCTTGTCTTAATTCATCAAGGTAGCCAAAAATTTTCCCCACCAATAAAAAAAAAAAAAAAAAAAAAAAAAGAAAAAAAAAAAAAGAGGGGAACTGATGAAAGCAAACAAAGGGGC